>NC_049223.1:10849940-11179940 GCF_011100685.1 Canis lupus familiaris | reverse complement strand
ATAAACACTCGCTAGTAATAGAGGAAATGTGTTTCAGATTTGCATTCATTTAATCAAGGCATTAGCTTACCACTCAGTGAAGTGAAGTGATAATTTATAGAATGATAATCTGTGTTAATGAGTTGCCTAAAAGGCTCTGGTTATTACCATGAGATGTCACCACATAGATGAGGACCTAGCCCATTTCCTAATTACCACTAGCGCTGCAGAATTCTTCTAGTCCCATGTTGAACAAAAACAGAAATGAGCAAAAATGTAAAGTTTCCAAAGGGGAGCAAATATATTCAAAGAAGTTTAATATATACTTGCATTTACAAAAATACATATTCAAAATTAAATAAGCACTAGTTTGCATAGCATGTGCTTAAGGCAATTTATAGATTTTTAAATTCATTTTCTTTACTATTAATGCTTAATTTTAAAATGCATTTTTATGGTATGTTATTATGAAAGTTTTTGAGAGGCACTATCAGTGTTCTATCTATAATCTTATTCTTTTGTAAAGTACATTTTAACTGATGTTCCTGACTAATCAATTCCCTCTCACTTCTCTTAAAATACTGAACTTCACAGTCTTTTTTTTTTCTTTTCCTTTTCTTTTTTTCACAGTCTTTTTTTTTGCACAAAATGCACCTTGTTTATGAAGGCAGCTTTTGAGAATACAATTAGATAATATGTAAGACAGGAAATAATAATTAATGCAAATATCCTTTTACATAAAAGGTAGAGAGATGTGCATAGGAGCCATTCAACATACTTAGCAAATTTCTGTCTTCCAGACCTGTAGAAAATCTGGATTTTGCTCTGAATTTGAGCAATTCAGGGTATTTTAAGCAGAAATACAGAAAATAATGTACTAGGGCATTAGTTCTAAATGTGTCACACACACTGGTGTGGCAGAGATAATATCAAGAACAATAGTTAAAATGAACCGGAGTAGTTTTTAGCAATTTCTTTCCTTTTTGTGAATAGCCTCAAGATTCTCCCTATATAATATCCATATCCCATATTTTAATCTGATAGGTCTCCCTGAATAGAAGAGAAAGGTAGGGTGATATACAGCATGCCAGGCATTCTGCTAGACAGTTCCACACCTAGGACCCTGCAATGGGTTACATGTAGAAAAGTGTGTCAAACACACACATGTCACCTATAACATAGGAAGAAGCATGGGCTTGTATTAACAGCAGAGCAAAGGCAGGCATATACATCTTCACAGCAGTGATATTTTGATAGGTTGGGTAGAGAAAATTATGCCAATATGTGCTGTGTATCTTCCATTGTAGATAATAGAAAAGTTCACTGTAGGATGGTAAAAACACTACTGTTAAGTTGCTATTAAATTATAAATTATAAGAATGGGAAAGTACCGTAGGAAATACAAAGGTTAACACTTGAGAGAAAGAGCTAATCTAATTTGACCTTCAAATTAGACTTTCCCTTTAGACTGTCATAAAAACAGAAAGAGAAAAGTGACCTCAAGTCAAAGAAGTATGCTACTAAAAATTAAAATCAAGTCACAGTTTTAAGACAGAGATGTGGGAATTTGCAAGAGAAGATATTTCTTACACCTGCCTACAAACGGGCTAGATGCAGAGTCACCTTGAGAAAGAACCAAAAGTCAGCTTTGCTTAGAAGTCTGGGTCCCAAGCTGAATATGACTTCTTAAGAAAAAACCGTTTAACATACTCAAAGTTAAAAGCAACTTTTTTTTTTACATTTTTATTTTGTGAAATCTGTCAATCTCTATTTTACTTACAGATTCCAGATTTAGTGTTTAGGAAGCCCTTTCTTGTCATAAAATAACAATATAGTCTCACGGCGCCTGGGTGGCTCAGTCAGTTAAGCCTCTCTGTCTTCTGCGTAGGTCATCAGGTCATGATCCCAGGTCTGGGATGGGCTCCCCCCAGCGCCCTGCCCAGTGGAGAGTCTACCTCTCCCTCTTGCCTCTCCTCCTTCCTCCCTACTCCCATACTTTCTTTCAAATAAATAAAATCTTTTTTAAAAACCCAAAATATTCTCATTTGTTTTAGTTATTGTATAATTTTGATTTTTACATTCAATTATTTAAGCCACTTATAATTCATTTTGTGTATGTATGTTAAGAGATGTAAAGCTCATGTTTTTCCTAAATAGCAAGGCAGTTCTTTAAATACCATTGATTCAATACTGTGTCCTCTCCCTGGTTTTTTGACATACTTTTGTTATCACATGTAAAATTCATATTTGTATTTGTGAATTTTCTATGGATATATGAAAAAAATGATTGCTTCTTTGGTACAAAGATAGTTAGATGGTTAGAGAGATGATAGAAACACAAAGATAAATTAAATCATATTCCTCTACATTTCTACTGTTATCTCTACTTAATTTGTCAGTTTAGGAAAATAGTATTTTAAATTCCTTCAGTGAAATTATAAAAGTCACAATTTGTTTTTATCAGTCTCAGCCCTTTATATTCCAAAGCCATATTGTTGAATGTAGAGAGATTCAAGACATTTTTATGTGCTTGAAAAGTCATAATTTTTATCAATATTAAATAGCCCTCTTTATACTTTTCCCTAGATCTCATTTTTTCTGCTAATTATATGGAAATTTTTCCATTTTAAAAATAATTTTATTAGTATTTTACCCATGCCTTTATTTTTAACTATCTCATGGTACGTGGCTTTACTTATATCAGTTATAAATAACATATGGCTAGATTATTTTCTTCCCATAATCTGAGCTTCTGGTTTTTATAAATTAATTCAGCGCTTTTCACATGTGTTATTATTTCATCATGATGTGGACTTATTTTTGGTGTGTTTTCTGTTTGTCTTTTGTTTTATTGTTCTCCCATTTAGCTCTATCTTTAGTTGGGTTGACTAGATTTTCTTAATTCTTGCTTACCTCCAGTAAGTTTTCATTGCTGCCTTTTTTTCTAAAGTGGACCCAGTTTTAATAAATCCATTTAAAATATTTATCCATTATCACTGAAAATTCATTGCATACTTCCACCCACCCTTCAAATAAAAGACAACCTGGGCAAGTTCTATTGATCCTGCTCATCTTCTCAAACAACTCTATGGCTCATTCCTGTTGGCTGGAACCTGAGATTCAGAGTGTAAGCAATTCATCTGCTCTCTTGGCAGTCATATTCTTAAAAACGCTGTCGACGGCAGTAGTACCTAATTATCAAGTGTATGTTTATACTATATGGTTACATATGTTTTATAGTCTTCTTTGCCCACAACATTTTATTAATTTATATGCAATCGCTATGTTGGATTCTTTTTGTTTGATGTACATATTACTTTGCTAGGGCTGCCTTAATGAAATATCATAGACTGGATGGTCTACACAACCGAAATTTATTTTTTCCCAATCTTGGAGGCTAGTGATCCAAGGTCAAATTACAGGCAGGTTTGATTTCTTGAGTCCTCTCTTCTTGGCATGCAAATGACTGCCTCCTTGCCATGTCCTAACATGGTGTGTACATCCTGGTATCTCTTCCGGGGTCTAAATTTCTCCTTAGGAGAACAGCAGCAGGATTAGATGAAGGCTCATCTTAATGGCCTCATTTTAATGTACTAATCTCTTTAGAGGCCCTGTATCCAAATACAGTCACCTTCTAAAGTACTGGGGCTTAGGGTTCAACATGAAGTAGGTATGAGAGACACATTCAGCCCCAATACCATGTTTTTCTCACACATTTCAGAAATTGTGCATGGGTGGTAAGTTTCTTGAGTTCCTAATTGAAAAAAATATGTGTGTATGTATAAATATAAACTTATATAATATGTGTGTGAGTATATAAATTTAAATATGTGGGCAGCCCAGGTGGCTCAGTGGTTTAGTGCCACCTTCAGCCCAGGGCGTGATCCTGGAGACCCGGGATTGAGTCCCACGTCGGGCTCCCTGCATGGAGCCTGCTTCTTCCTCTGCCTGTGTCTCTGCCTCTCTCTCCTGTGCCTCTCATGAGTAAATAAATAAAATCTTTAAAAAAATAAAAAATAATAAATAAATAAATAAATACCTATATTTAAAAAGTAGTTTATTCTAGGTTCAAAATGACTTCTCCTTAAATAATTGACAGCATTGCTGCGATGCATTCTAACATGCATTATCCACCTGCCTAGAAGACAGATATCCAATTATTTCTCTTCTGATTTTTTTTTTTTACATATTTTTCTGTCAGGATGTGGATAAAGTGTTCTTTTTATCCTTGGAGTTCATAGATCTCTATAGCATTTTGATGGGCTCTTAACATTTTTCATCTCAGGGAGAATTTTATCTATAATTTATCTCATTCTTTCCTTCTGGAAAGGTCTGTGAGACCTACATGAGAACTTTTGGATCTGTCCTTGCCATCCCTCAACAATTATTCTCAAAGTTTTGATCTCTTGGTTCTCTGGTGCTATAGTCTTGGGAGGATCACTTTGTTTAGTTTTCCAGCTCACTGTTTGGCATTTAATCTGCATTGATTCCACTCATCAGTTCTTCTCTGAGAGTTTTGTTTTAGTAATCAGTTTGTTAATTTCTAAGAACTCTAAATGCTTCTTTTGAAGGCTGTTCTATTTTGTAGATATGATGGATGCCCCAATATCTCAAGGGAATTAATTATAGTTCCTTATTTTCTTTCCATTTATTTTCTTAGCAGTCGTGCTCATGGGGTTCAGAGTTCTGTTTAATATAATGTGTCTCTTTAAGAATTTTCCACAACTGTCAGGTTACTTACTACTGGTTTTCTATTCCTGTATTTAGATGAATCCAGAGTGAATAGTATTACTGTATGTATTTTATTGCCTTAGACCCAGAAAGAAATTTCATTCCTCTAGCAGGGAATACGTGTTCTGATTCAAGATCTCTTGTTTTGTATGTTGCTCTCAGTGTAAAGAAGGAGTAGTGTTTTCCAGCGGGCTAGTGTTAATGATGCCCTGGTAGCTTTTCTGTTCGGTGGGGTGGGGGAAAAAGTTCTTCTTAGCAGTCACTTCTCCTGTCCCATTGCCCCCTCATTGAAACTCTTGTGTCGGATCTCCCACATCAGTGATATTTACCTACACTGGGTATCCTAAGTATGAATGCTAGAATCAATAGCTTCTAACCCAAGGGATTGACCTGGCTTTATTTTTTTAAGTAAGTTTTTTGATTAATTTGTTGACACATACACAGCTCCTTCATTATGCTTTCTTACAATTTGGGGTATTCCAGAATTCTGCTGGGAACTTTTTTTTTTTTTTTTTTTTGGTTCATCTTTGTTTCACCTGTAGGTGTTTGCATGTTTCTCAATTTTATGTATTTTTATCAAAAAGTTTCCATTTGGTGGGGCAAGATGGTGGAAGAGTAGGGTCACCAAGTCACCTGTCCCCTCCAAATTACCTAGATAACCTTCAAATCATCCTGAAAATCTACGAATTCAGCCTGAGATTTAAAGAGAGAACAGCTGGAACGCTACAGTGAGAAGAGTTCGCGCTTCTCTCAAGGTAGGAAGACGGGGAAAAAGAAATAAAGAAACAAAAGGCCTCCAAGGGGGAGGGGCCCCGTGAGGAGCCGGGCTGAGGCCGGGGCTAGTGTCCCCAGGACAGGAGAGCCCCGTCCCAGAGAAGCAGGAGCTGCACCGACCTTCCCGGGCGGAAAGGGGCTCGCGGGGAGGTGGAGCAGGACCCAGGAGGGCGGGGATGCCCTCGGGCTCCCGGGGACACTAACAGACACCTGCGCCCCGGGAGATGGGCCGAGCTCCCTAAGGGCTGCAGCGCGCACGGCGGGACCCGGAGCAGCTCGTGGGGGCTCGGGGCGGCTCCGCGGAGGGGGCTGCGGGGCGGGAGCAGCTCAGGGGAGCTCGGGCGGCGGCTCCGCGCAGAGGGGGCTGTGGGGCGGGAGCACGAATCCAACAGCGCAGACCGGGAGCACAGGGCGCCGGGACACAGCCCAGGATCCGGCCTCCCCCCGGGACAGGCAAAGGCTGGGAGGGCCCAGGACAGCGAGGACGCTCCTGCCCCGAGCTGAGCAGATCAGCGGCACGCCCCGGAGCCTCCAGGCCCTGCAGACGGAGAGCTCCGAGTTACTGCGGGAGCTGACTCCAGGGCTGCAGAGCTGGCCCTGCCACTGCGGTTGTTCCTCCAGGGGCCTCACGGGGTAAACAACCCCCACTGAGCCCTGCACCAGGCAGGGGGCAGAGCAGCTCCCCCAAGTGCTAACACCTGAAAATCAGCACAGCAGGCCCCTCCCCCAGAAGACCAGCTAGACGGACAAGTTCCAGGGGAAGTCAAGGGACTTAAAGTACACAGAATCAGAAGATACTCCCCCGTGTTTTTTTTTTTTTTTTTTTTGCTTTTTGATTTCTGTTTGCTTCCCCCACCCTTTTTTCTTTCTCTTTTTCTTCTCTTTTTTCTTTTTTTCTTCCTTCTTCCTTTTTTCTTTTTCTCTTTTCTTTCCTTCTTTCTCTCCTCTCTTTTGCTCCATTTCCCAATACAACTTGTTTTTGGCCACTCTGCACTGAGCAATATGACTAGAAGGAAAACCTCACCTCAAAAGAAAGAATCAGAAACAGTCCTCTCTCCCACAGAGATACAAAATTTAGATTACAATTCAATGTCAGAAAGCCAATTCAGAAGCACTATTATACAGCTACTGGTGGCTCTAGAAAAAAGTATAAAGGACTCAAGAGACTTCATGACTGCAGAATTTAGATCTAATCAGGCAGAAATTAAAAATCAATTGAATGAGATGCAACCCAAATTAGAAGTCCTAACGACGAGGGTTAATGAGGTGGAAGAACGAGTGAGTGACATAGAAAACATGTTGATGGCAAAGAGGGAAACTGAGGAAAAAAGAGATTAAACAATTAAAAGACCATGAGGATAGATTAAGGGAAATAAATGACAGCCTGAGGAAGAAAAACCTACTTTTAATTGGGGTTCCCGAGGGCGCCGAAAGGGCTAGAGGGACAGAATATGTATTTGAACAAATCATAGCTGAAAACTTTTCTAATCTTGGAAGGGAAACAGGCATTCAGATCCAGGAAATAGAGAGATCCCCCCTAAAATCAATAAAAACCGTTCAACACCTCAACATTTAATAGTGAAACTTGCAAATTCCAAAGATAAAGAGAAGATCCTTAAAGCGGCAAGAGACAAGAAATCCCTGACTTTTATGGGGAGGAGTATTAGGGTAACAGCACACCTCTCCACAGAGACCTGGCAGGCCAGAAAGGGCTGGCAGAATATATTCAGGGTCCTAAATGAGAAAAACACGCAATTAAGAATACTTTATCAAGCGGGGCTCTCATTCAGAATGGAAGGAGAGATAAAGAGCTTCCAAGACAGGCAGAAACTGAAAATATGTGACCTCCAAACCAGCTCTGCAGAAATTTTGAGGGGACTCTCAAAATTCCCCTTTAAGAAGAAGTCCAATGGAACAATCCACAAAAACAAGGACTGAATAGATATCATGATGACACTAAACTCATATCTTTCAATAGTAACTCTGAGTGTGAACAGGCTTAATGACCCCATCAAAAGGCGCAGGGTTTCAGACTGGATAAAAAAGCAGGAACCATCTATTTGCTGTCTACAAGAGACTCATTTGAGACAGAAGGACACCTACAGCCTGAAAATAAAAGGTTGGAAAACCATTTACCATTCAAATGGTCCTCAAAAGAAAGCAGGGGTAGCCATCCTTATATCAGATAAACTAAAATTTACCCCGAAGACTGTAGTGAGAGATGAAGAGGGACACTATATCATACTTAAAGGATCTATCCAACAAGAGGACTTAACAATCCTCAATATATATGCCCTGAATGTGGGAGCCACCAAATATATCAATCAATTAATAACCAAAGTTAAGACATACTTAGATAATACTACACTTATATTTGGTGACTTCAATCTAGCACTTTCTACACTCGATAGGTCTTTTAAACACAACATTTCCAAAGAAACAAGAGCTTTAGATGATACACTGGACCAGATGGACTTCACAGATATCTACAGAACTTTACATCCAAACTCAACTGAATACACATTCTTCTCAAGTGCACATGGAACTTTCTCCAGAATAGACCACATACTGGGTCACAAATTGGGTCTGAACTGATACCAAAAGATTGGGATCGTCCCCTGCATATTCTCAGACCATAATGCCTTGAAATTAGAACTAAATCACAACAAGAAGTTTGGAAGGACCTCAAACACGTGGAGGTTAAGGACCATCCTGCTAAAAGATGAAAGGGTCAACCAGGAAATTAAGGAAGATTTAAAAAGATTCATGGAAACTAATGAGAATGAAGATACAACCCTTCAAAATCTTTGGGATGCAGCAAAAGCAGTCCTAAGGGGGAAATACATCGCTATACAAGCATCCATTCAAAAACTGGAAAGAACTCAAATACAAAAGCTAACCATACACCTAAAGGAGCTAGAGAAAAAGAGCAAATAGATCCTACACCCAGCAGAAGAATAGAGTTAATAAAGATTAGAGCAGAACTCAACAAAATCGAGACCAGAAGAACTGTGGAACAGATCAACAGAACCAGGAGTTGGTTCTTTGAAAGAATTAATAAGATAGATAAACCATTAGCCAGCCTTATTCAAAAGAAGAGAGAGAGGACTCAAATTAATAAAATCATGAATGAAAAAGGAGAGATCACTACCAACACCAAGGAAATACAAATGATTTTAAAAACATATTATGAAAAGCTATATGCCAATAACTTAGGCAATCTAGAAGAAATGGATGCATTTCTAGAACAGCACAAATTACCAAAACTGAAACAGGAAGAAATAGAAAACCTTAACAGGCCAATAACCAGGGAGGAAATTGAGGCAGTCATCAAAAACCTCCCAAGACACAAAAGTCCAGGGCCAGATGGCTCCCAGGGGAATACTATCAAACGTTTAAAGAAGAAACCATACCTATTTTACTAAAGCTGTTCGGAAAGATAGAAAGAGATGGAGTACTTCCAAATTCGTTCTATGAGGCCAGCGTCACCTTAATTCCAAAACCAGACAAAGACCCCACCAAAAAGGAGAATTATAGACCAATATCCCTAATGAACATGGATGCAAAAATTCTCAACATGACACTAGCCAATAGGATACAACAATACATTAAGAAAATTATTCACTATGACCAAATAAGATTTATTCCCTGGACACAAGGCTGGTTCAACAATCGTAAAGCAATCAATGTGATTCATCATATCAGCAAGAGAAAAACCAAGAACCATATGATCCTCTCAATAGATGCAGAGAAAGCATTTGACAAAATACAAAATCCATTCTGATCAAAACTCTTCAGAGTTTAGGGATAGAGAGAACATTCCTCAACATCTTAAAAGCCATCTACAAAAAGCCCACAGCAAATATCATTATCAATGAAGAAGCACTGGGAGCCTTTCCCCTAAGATCAGGAACAAGACAGGGATGTCCACTCTCACCACTGCTATTCAACATAGTACTGGAAGTCCTAGCCTCAGCAATCAGACAACAAAAAGACATTAAAGGCATTCAAATTGGCAAGGAAGAAGTCAAACTCTCCCTCGTCGCCGATGACATGATACTCTACATAGAAAACCAAAAGTCTCCACTCCAAGATTGCTAGAACTCGTACAGCAATTTGGTAGCGTGGCAGGATACAAAATCAATGCCCAGAAGTCAGTGGCATTTCTCTACACTAACAATGAGACTGAAGAAAGAGAAATTAAGGAGTCAATCCCATTTACAATTGCACCCAAAAGCATAAGATACCTAGGAATAAACCTAACCAAAGAGGTAAAGGATCTATACCCAAAAACTATAGAACACTTCTGAAAGAAACTGAGGAAGACACAAAGAGATGGAAAAATATTCCATGCTCATGGATTGGCAGAATTAATATTGTGAAAATGTCAATGTTACCCAGGGCAATTTACACGTTTAATGCAATCCCTATCAAAATACCATGGACTTTCTTCAGAGAGATAGAACAAATTATTTTAAGATTTGTGTGGAATCAGAAAAGACCCTGAATAGCCAGGGGAATTTTAGAAAAGAAAACCATAGCTGGGGGCATCACAATGCCAGAGTTCAGGTTGTACTACAAAGCTGTGGTCATCAGGACAGTGTGGTACTGGCACAAAAGCAGACATATAGAACAATGGAACAGAATAGAGAATCCAGAAGTGGACCCTCAACTTTATGGTCAACTAATATTCAATAAAGGAGGAAAGACTATCCACTGGAAGAAAGTCAGTCTCTTCAATAAATGGTGCTGGGAAAATTGGACATCCACATGCAGAAGAATGAAACTAGACCACTCTTTTGCACCATACACAAAGATAAACTCAAAATGGATGAAAGATCTAAATGTGAGACAAGATTCCATCAAAATCCTAGAGGAGAACACAGGCCACACCCTTTTTCAACTCAGCCAGAGTGACTTCTTGCGAGATACATCCACGAAGGCAAAAGAAACAAAAGCAAAAATGAACTATTGGGACTTCATCAAGATAAGAAGCTTTTGCACAGCAAAGATACAGTCAACAAAACCAAAAGGCAACCTACAGAATGGGGGAAGATATTTGCAAATGACATATCAGATAAAGGGCTAATTTCCCAGATCTATAAAGAACTTACTAAACTCAACAGCAAAGAAACAAAAAAATCCAATTATGAAATGGGCAAAAGACATGAACAGAAATCTCACAGAGGAAGACATAGACCTGGCCAACACGCACATGAGAATATGGTCTACATCCCTTGCCATCAGGGAAATACAAATCAAAACCACAATGAGATACCACCTCACATCAGTGAGAATGGGGAAAATTAACAAGGCAGGAAACCACAAATGTTGGAGAGGATGCGGAGAATGGGGAACCCTCTTACACTGTTGGTGGGAATGTGAACTGGTGCAGCCACTCTGGAAAACTGTGTGGAGGTTCCTCAAATTGTTAAAAATAGAGCTGCCCTACAACCCAGCAATTGCACTGCTGGGGATTTACCCCAAAGATACAGATGCATTATACGCTGGGACACCTGCACCCCGATGTTTCTAGCAGCAATGTCCACAATAGCCAAACTGTGGAAGGAGCCTCGGTGTCCATCGAAAGATGAATGGATAAAGAAGATGTGGTTTATGTATCCAATGGAATATTACTCAGCCATTAGAAATGACAAATACCCACCATTTGCTTCGACGTGGTTGGAACTGGAGGGTATTATGCTGAGTGAAATAAGTCAATCGGAGAAGGACAAACATTATATGGTTCATTCATTTGGGGAATATAAAAAATAGTGAAAGGGAATAGAAGGGAAGGGAGAAGAAATGGGTAGGAAATATCAGAAAGGGAGACAGAACATGAAGACTCCTAACTCTAGGAAACGAACTAGGGGTGGTGGAAGGGGAGGAGGGTGGGGGGTGGGGTGACTGGGTGACAGGCACTGAGGGGGGCACTTGACGGGATTGGCACTGGGTGTTATTCTGTATGTTGACAAATTGAACACCAATAAAAATAAATTTATTATTTAAAAAAAATACAGTTTCCATTTGGTTTGCAGAAAGTCTGTAAGAAACTACTTTTGTATGTTGGGATCTGTTCTCCTGTTCTTTCAGTGACCCTGGGGATTTATTTCAGAGTTTCTCCTGTCTTTACAGCAGAACAGTTTTAAGGAATATAGGTAAATATGTGTTTTCAGTTACCCACAGAACCAGAGACTATTTTTCTCCATATATTTGCAGTTTTGCAGAACACACTAAGAAAAGTAAATCAAATCACAGTTCCATGTTTTTCTCTTTGCTGTTTTGCAGTCCAAATTTTCCCTCACTTTGAGGTAAGTTGTTCTGAAACATTTTAAAGTTGGTCTGTACCATAATATTGTTTGGTGGGAGGGAAAAAATGTGTATCAGCCTAACATTGAAAGCTACTCGGGTCATTCTGCCATTAAGACATTGGTTGCTTCCTTATTTCTGATTACTCCTAAATAGTCTGTCTCTTTCAAAGAAAGTGAAGTTAATGTTGTAGAGCTACATACAAATCAACCATTTCAATTTCTACTGTAATTTCTCTCAGCTGTAATTTTTCTTAGCTCTTTTCTCCTCTGATATAGCCTGTGATGTTTATTGCAAACAGAGTAATGCTCAGGAAAGGCAATTGACTAGAATATAGGAAACCTATGTCCTAGACTCAGCTTCCCAAGTTACTAATGACTGGAAACTTAGAACATTTAGAAAGCTCTCTGGTTCTCATTCCCCTTATTTATAAGAATCCTAGCAATGCTTCTGTAAAAAATCTGATAAACCTGAAATTGCACCATGAAGTCATTCTTTCAAATCCCACCAAAGGGTATCAGTTTTCCTAATGAAATCATCCAGTTAACATTCTCATAAACATACTCATCTTAGTATGTTAACTCTTTTCTTAGAATAGATGAAATAGGATATATGATAACAGACATGTGAATAACAAATAATAAAAAGGAAGTGCACTTATTAATGTTAGTACCTTATATACATTATTTAGACCTAATAACAGACTTTTCAGGTAAATATTAATATTCTATTTAATAGAGGATAAGTCAAAGTTTAAAGACATTAAATAATTTAGCCTAAGACATCCAGTTATTATTGGCATGACTAGGATTGGATTCTGGGTCATAGCCTCTGATCATAACACTGTTCAGTCTTCTTATTACTAGGCAAGTTAAACACTAAAGCAGGGTTTCATGCTTTTAAAATATGACAGAAAAAATATATAAATAAATAAAATATGATAGAGATGACCAGAAATGTCTCCCTAAACCACAAATAATCAGCAATCAATTTTGGGTGGTCCTGTTTAATTTGAGCAATGGTTTTGTGTGAATAAATTTACTTAATTTGCTTTGAGATATTAGATAACAGAGATTCTGTATCCCCTATCTCAAATGAGAAAGAGAAAGAAAAAAAAGAGTGCTATATCTCTTCACATTTTAAAGACAGAGCTGAGATGTAGATTATTCTTCAATTCAAATTCTGATCATTCCAAGTTTTTTGTTTTGTTTTGTTTTGTTTTGTTTTTTGTTTGTTGTTGCTTGTTTGTTTTTTTAATCACCCATTCCTTTATTTAATCTAGGGTAAATTTCTTATTTTAAGACAGTGTAGCTTATTTATAACTCAGTGACCTCCAAGTTGTGGTGACATTTTAGTGTGAATGAGCAATTATTTGTAAACTTAGAGATGAGAGCATTGCTAGCTTTCACTGCTGTAGCTAAATAATCTTTATTTTTCTAGATAGTTACATTTATTTTTCAAATGAAATAATGAGTTTGCTAAGTTAGAAATTGCACAGTGAGAAACATGAAATCCTGCTTTCATCACTGACTAGTGAGTGAGTCAGGTATTCTTTCCAATCCCCTATGAAGTTCTTGACTAGAAAATCTCCAAGATGCTTTCCAACATAAAGTTCTTAAATCTGGAAACTTTCCATTCTTTCATTCTTTAGCAAATATTTACTGAGCACCTATTATGAACATGACAGTATTTTAGGCATACCTAAATAAACAAAACAAACTCCCTGCCCTAATAGGATTTATGCTACATGGTGAAGCAGACATTAAACAAGAAATGTGATAAATTAGTAAGTTGGTTAGTCTTTGCAATGACCATGTAACAAAATGAGACAGAGTAAGAGGATTAGAAGTGAGTTAGTCAGAGATGTCCCCACATGGGGCTTCAGAGTCCTCACAGGGAGGGACAATGTATTTCAAAAAAGTCACATGCAAAGAAAACCACCTTAACAGAGCTGGGTATGGTCAGAATGGGCCACACTGAGATTGTAAACTTTGAGCAAACCCTTGAAAGAGACCAAGGAGTGAGCCATGGAAATATGGGGGCCATGATGGGAGAACACTTCAGATAAAGAGAAAAAAAAAAAACAAAACAGTGCAACACCCTGAGTTGTGAGTGTCCTTGGTATTTAAGAGGATTGGCAAGGTAGCCTCATGGAGGGAAAGAGTAGTGAGCTATGGAAGAAGGGGGACAGGACAGAGATCTTGAAGAAATGTTTATACCATTGGAAGGACATTTTTATTACCTGTGTTGTGAGACCCAGTTCTAGAAAATTGCTGTTACTGAGTTCTTCAGTGCTTCCTTTGTTAGCTTAATATACCTAGTACTTCTATAATTCATGCATCTAATAGGCAAAAATGGGTAGTTTCTTAAGAGGAAATTGAGGTAAATGTTTGAGATGGTATGCCTCCTGACTTTTTAAAATGTCCAATATTGGAAGTAGAAAGTGTGATGGAAAGAGGGAAAGGAGGAAAGAGACAATAATGTGTTTAGAGGACTGTTCTATGTGGCTCAGTCTGTTAAGTGTCAGACTCTTGATAAGGCTCAGGTCATGATCTGAGGGTCATGAGATCAAGTCCTGTGTCAAGCTCTGCACTGAACGTAGAGCCTGCCTGAGATCCCGTCTCTGTCTCTCATCCACTTGTGTACGTACTCGCTCTCTTTCTCTCTCAAATAAATAAATATTTTTTAAAAAGAGAGAACCAAGTGACCACTTGGATAATGCTCAATTGGTGTTGAAATGGATATTAGTATTTTTTCCAATAAAATAGGCAATTGAGTGGATCAAAGCGAGTAAGAAAAATTCCATACTAGCTCTATCGCTCTTAAACTGTGTATATTTGGGTTTTTAAAAATATTTTTTAATCAGTACTTTAATTTTTTAGCAGTTTTAGATTTACAGAGAAAAGGAGCAGAATGCGTAGGCAGTTCCCGTATACCCCCCCATCCCTCCACAGCTTTGCATTATTATTAACATTTGACATCACTATGGCATATTGACTACAATTGATGAGTCAATATTAGCACTTTATTATTCAAGTCTATAGTTTACATAAGGGCTCACTCTTGGTGTTATACATTCCATGGGTTTTCACATACGTGTAATGACCTGTATCTACAGTATTGTACAGAACAGTTTCACTCTTCTAAAAATCCTGTGATCAACCTATTCATCCCTTCCTTCCTCTCCAACACCCCAGGCAACCACTCATCTTCTTTACTGTGTCTATAGATAGTTTTACCTTTTCCAGAAATTCATAAGGTTAGAGTTCTACTTGAAATGGTATTTATTGCCCCATGTTGGTGTGGTGGGCAGGGTGTGAGCGGATTCTCCCCATTGCTGCTGCTAACCCCAAGTCACTCAGGTCTCCACCTCCCCAGGGAGCCTCCAAGCACCTTGATCCTCTGTGTCCACACACTCCCAGAACAACCTTTCTGTATTTCAGGAGACCACGTGCAAAAGGTCCCTGGCTTCTGGTGAGGCACAAGAGCGAGTGAGCAGGAGGGCACTGAGGTCGGTGCCAGCCATGTCCATTTTCTAGGTCCCCAGAGCATAACTAGATCTGAAGCCCAGACACAGCTGCTGAGGCTGGTCCTGGCCTCTTACCCATTTAGCTTTGTTTTCTTGTCTATCTCTCAGTTTGTTTGTCTGGGCCATTCCTGTCTATTTGTCTATTCCTGGGAAGCTCATTACTATAGGCCCTGGCTTCTACCCACTTTGTCCCATACTACTATCCATAAACTCATCTCTAATTCAAAAAACAAAATAAAAACAAACAAAACCAAAAAGCAATAAGCAAAGCAAAGCCGAAAGTCACCTAGACTTTTTACCTTTGTTATCTTCTAGAAGTTTTATAGCCGATTGGCATCTTTCACTTAGAAATATACACTGAAGTTCCCTCATGTCTTTTTGTGACTTGATAGCTCATTTTTCTTTTATGCCTAAATAAAATTCCAGTGTATGGATGCACCAGCATTTTTTTGTGCATTGACCTATTGAAGAATCTCTTGGTTACTTCCAAGTTTTGAGAATTATAAATCTGCATATTTATAAAGTATAATTATAAGTTATATGCTATAAATGTACAGATTCCTGTGTGGATATAAGTTTTCAACTCCTTTGGGAGTACAGTTGCTGGCTCATATGGTAAGAGTATGTTTAGTTTTGTGAGAAACTGCAAAAATTGTCTTCTAAAGTAGCTATACCATCTTGCATCTCCACTGGCAATGATAAGGTTTCTTTTGTTCCTTGCTGGAATTTGGTATTTTCAGTGATTTGGATTTTAGCCATTCTAATAGGTGTTTTAGCTGTTTCAATTTGTAATTCCCTGATGATACATGATATTGAGAATTTCTCCTATGCTTATTTGCTATCTTCATTGCTGCTTTGATGAGGTCTTTTGTCCCTTTTTAAATTGGGTTATTTTCTTATTTCTCTTTTAAATGTTTTGCATATTTTGTATACTAGTCTTTTTATCAGATTTGTGTTTTAAAATATTTTCTCCGGGGTGCCTGGGGGTGCTCAGTTGTTTGAACATCCAATTCTTGGTTTCGGCTCAGGTCATGATTTAGGGTAATGGGATGGGCTCTGCACTCAGCAGAGAGTCTGCTTGAGATTCTCTCTCTTCCTCTCTCCTTTTCCCCTCCCCCCACTTGCACACTTTCTTGCTCTCAAATAAATAAATCTTTAAAACATATATTTCCTCCAGTTTATGTGTTTCTTTTGGTTGTCATGACAGTGTCCTTAACAGAGCAGAAGTTTTTAATTTTAGTGAAATCCACCTTACCAGTTTTTCCACTGATGGATCATGATTCTGGTTTTATAGCTAAAAAGTTATCTCAAAATCTAAGATCACATAGATTTTTCTCTTATGTTTTCTCTTTGAAGTTTTATTCTTTTGCAGTGGACCTTAAGTCTATGAACCATTCTGAATTCATTTTGGTGAGACATGGAAGTTCTATATCTAGGATCACTTTTTTTTTTTTTTTTTTGGCATGTGAATCTAGTTATTTCAGTACCATTTGTTGGAAATACCAATCTCCCACATTGAGTTGTCTTTGTTCCTTTATCAAAAATCAGTTGACTAGATATACATGGGTCTATTTCTAGGCTCTCTTTTCAGTTCTGTTTATCTTTCACCAATACTACCTTGCCTTGATTACTGTAAATTTAAAATGAATCCCAGTGAGGTAGTGTCAGTTCTCTGACTTTGTTCTTCTTTTTCAATATTCTATTGGCTATTCTGTGTCTTTCCCTATAGACTTTAGAATGACTTTTTTAGTAGCCTTAAAGTTACTTGCTGGGATTTTGCTGGGATTAAATTGAATCTGAATATCAAGTTTTTTTTTTTAATTTTTATTTATTTATGATAGTCACACAGAGAGAGAGAGAGAGGCAGAGACATAGGCAGAGGGAGAAGCAGGCTCCATGCACTGGGAGCCCGACATGGGATTCGATCCCAGGTCTCCAGGATCGCGCCCTGGGCCAAAGGCAGGCGCTAAACCGCTGCGCCACCCAGGGATCCCTGAATATCAAGTTGAGAAGAATTTGTATCTTGACAATATTGAGTCTTCCTCATAATATATCATCTATTTATTTAGGTCTTTCAATTTTTTCATCGGTTTTATAATGTTCATATGAATCATGTATTTTTTGCTGATATAAATAGCATTATGTTTTAAATTTCAAATCCAATTTTTCATTGCTGGATTATAAGAAAATAAATGACTTTTGTATATTAACCTTGTATCTTGAAACCTTGCTGTAAATTAATAATTTCAGGGGTGTTTTGTTGTTGTTGTTGTTGTTGTTGTTGTTCTTTGAGATTTTATATGTAGACAATCATGTCATTTGCAAACAAAAAACATTTTTTTTATTGATCAGTATATCTTTTTTGAAAAGATTTAATTGTTTATTTGAGAGAGAGAGAAAGAGAGAGGAGAGAGAGAGAGATGGAGAGGGGATGAGGGAATGAGAAAACCTCAAGCAGACTCCTCACTGAGTGCAGATCCTGACATGGGGCTGAATCTCATGACCCCAAGATCACTACCTAAGCTGAAACCAAGCGTCTGAAGCTTAAGCAACTGTGGCACCCAAACACTCCTGATCAGTATATCTTTTAGTTCCTTTTTTCTCTTTATTTATTGTATTATCCAGGACTTCCAGTTCAATGTTGAAGAGAAGCAGTGAAAGCACATATCCTTGCTTATTTCTGATCTTTGCAGGAAAGTTTATAGTTTCTCACCATTAAGCATAGGGTTAACTGTAGGTTTTTTGTAAATGTTTGTTATCAAGTTGAAGTTTCTTTCCTATTTCTAGTTTCTTAAGACTTATTATTATGAATGGGTATTGGATTTTGTCCTATGCTTTTTTGTGCATATTATTATATATATTATTATATGATTTTTCTTCTATATCTTGCTGATATGATAGTTTACTTAATTGATTTCCCAGTGTGTATCTACCTAGCATACCTGGAATAGATCTCACCTAGTGCTATTTGTCATTCTTCCTATACATTATTGGATTCAATTTGCCAATACTTTGTTGAAAATTTCTGAATCTATGTTCATGGTAGATATTGGTGTGTTTTTCTTTCTAATAATATCTTGTCTAGTTTTGCTGGCCTCATAGAATAGATTTGGAAATATTTCCTCTGCTTCTATTTTCTGGTTATGATTATAGACAATTGGTGTAATTTCTTTCTTAGATGTTTAGTAGAATTTACCAGTGAATCTATCTGGGCTTGGTGCTTTCTCTTTTGGAATAATTGATTTAATTTCTTTAATATTACAGGCTTATTCAGATTTTCTATATGTCCTTGTGTGAACTTTAATAGGTATGCCTTTCATGGAATTGGTCAGTTTCATCTGATTTATCAAATTTGTGGACATAGAGTTGTTAATAATAATCCTTTGTTATACTTTCATGGGATCAGTAGTCATAGTCCCTCTTTCATTTCTGATATTTGTATTCATACCTTCTTTCGTTTCCTTAAGTAATCTGGCTAGAAGTTTAGTAATTTTATTATTTTTTCAAAGAATCAGCTTAGGTTACTGATTTTAGATCTTCCTCATTTTCTATTATACGAATTTAATTCTATAAAGTTCTTCTCTATGCACTGCTTTACTGCATCCCACAAGTTTTAATGAATTGTACTTTCATTTTCATTTAATTTGAAATGGTTTTAGTTGTTTCTTGTGATTTCCAATTTAACTCATGTGGTATTAAGAAATATGTTGTATAATCTCCAGGTAGTTTTGGATTTCCCATATATCTTCCTGTTATTATTTTCTAGTTAAACTCCATTGTGACCAGAGAGTGTACAATGTACTATTTCTGTTCTTTCAAATTTGCAGTAATGTATTGGATGGCTTAGAATATTATCAGTCTTTCTGAGTGTTTACTGTGAATTTGAGAGGAATGTGTGTTCTCTTGTTCCTGGATAATTTTTTTTTTATAAATGTAAAGTTGATGGACACTGCTCAGTTCAGTTATACCTTACTGATTTGCTGCCTCCTGATTGCCAATTACTAATAAAAGGATGTTGAAGTCTCCACTTATATGAGTAGATTCATCTATTTCTTCTTGCAGCTCTTCTAGTTATTGTCTCAAGCATTTGACATTGTGCTGTTAGTGATACACATCGAGGACAGCTTTGTCTTAGAGAATTGAGCACTGTCTTCATTTTGTAATACTCTGTCCCTGATAATTTTCCTTTCTCTGAAATTTGCTCTGCCCAAAGTTAATTTAGCTTTTCCAGCTTTCTTTTCATTAATATTAACATAGCGTATCTTTATCCCTTTACTTTTTAATGTATCTTTGTCCTTATATTTAACTTGAGTTTCTTATAGACAACATAGAGTTAAGTCCTATTAAAAAATCTACTTTAACAATCTCTTTAATTGGTATATTTAGAAAACATTTAAGGGGATTATAGATAGTTGGATTAATATCTAGAATAATTGTTTCTCTTTTATAATTGTTAACCTTCTTTTCTTTTCTTTTTTTTTCTGTTTTTTTTTTTTTTGGTCCTCTATTCTTTTTTGCCTTTGTCTTAATTATTTTGTATGATTCCTTTTTTTCCTTCCTTTTGTAGCATATCAATTATACTTCTTTTAAAACTTTGTTTCCCCTATTTTTGCCCCTTACAATATGCAATTTTAAGTAATCCAGGCTCACTCTCAAATAACACTGTGACTTCATGGGTAGTGCACAAACATTATAAACAGCATTTTCAAGTCCCCCTGTCTATCTTTATAACATGCTGCCATTCATTTATTTCACTTACCTCAAACCTAAATTAACTGAATACATTCTTCCTATCATTATTTTTAACAAACTGTTACCTGTTCAATTAATAATAAAATATTTTATTTACTACATTTATTCTCTTTCTTATTTATATAGTTGGATTTTCTGACTGATAGAATTTCTTTCTGTCTAAAGAATTTATTTTAACTTTACTTGCAGGTAGACTAACGAAAAATTATTTAACTTATGTTTGAGAAAAATCTTTATTCTTTATTTTGATGGATACTTTTATTGTATAAAGAATTCCAGATGGGAGTCTTTTTTTTTCCTCTTTAATACTTTAAATATTTTTATTACACACTCTTTTGTTTGCATGATTTCTAAAGAGAAGTCTGATGTAATTCTTGCTTCTCTGTAAGTGAGGTATTTACCCCCACACACCACACCCATATGGGGCTTCTTTTAAGATTTATCCCTGTTTTTGATTTTCTGCAGTTTTAGTATCATATGCCCAGGTATAGATAAATATTTGGTGCTTATAAATCTTCTGGGATCTGTGGATTGGTGTTTATCATTAATTTTGGAAAATTATCATTCATTATCACTTTAAATATTTCTTCTTTTTTCTTCTTCTGGTATTTACATTATGCATATTACACCTTTTGTTTGTTTGTTTGTTTGTTTTTGCATATTACACCTTTTGGAACAATTCCACAGTACTTGGATATTCTGTTCCATTTTTTTTCCTGTCTTTTTTTTTCCTTGCATTTTATATTTGGTAGTTTCTATTGACATATCTTCAAGCTCACTCATTCTTTCCTCTCCTGTGTCCAATCTATTGATGAGCCCATGTTTTATTTCTGTAAAGACTTTTTTATTTATTTCTAGTATTTCCTTTTGGCTATTTCTTAGACTTTCCATCTCTCTGTTTACACTTCTTGCATCTCTTCTTGCCTATTGTCTACTTTTTCCATTATAGCCCTTACCATATTAATCCCTTCTTGGCGGTTAGGATGTGTTTACTCTTTGCTGTAAGTGTGGGTATCAGTTATCATTTCCCTGTTGTCTATTTTTGTCTTTCTGGTTACCTTTCTGTTTCCAGAGATATTTATTTTAAATAAGGTCTGCCATGTGCTATTATTTCCTTGTATTTGCCTGTTCTTACACAGATGCCTGACTCATGTCCTTGGTAAATTGTGGGGCCTATGCTTAGGTCTCAGGGAGTCTTTTAGTGCCACTGGGTTGTAGCCTTCATAATTGCCTCTCAGATGTTTTTTTGTTTGTGTGTTTTGTTTTTGATTGGTTGGTTGGTTGGTTAGTTGGTTGTTTTCCCACTCCTGAGGTAATATAGGAAGGCTAGAAGTTGCTAAATTGCCTCTTTCCCTTTCTCCACCTGGAAAGCTGCTAGGACTAGAGTTAGGTATTTTTCTCTCTCCAGTTTGGTTAAACCCCAGTAAATTACAATCTCTTTAAGTAGTTTGTCTTGAGTCTTGAGCACAGGTTTTGCTAAGAACAGAATGGTTGGGGTGTATTTCCAATGGCAACTTTTCCCTTCATTTGCCAAAATTTTGAGGGAATTTTTTTTCTAATTTTCAATATGAGAAACTGGTGACATTCCCATAGGTCAAACTCACAAAAGTGTAGAGTCCCTTCAGAATGTTTAACCCTGGGATGCCTGGGTGGCTCAGCAGTTGAGCATCTACCTTCAACTCAGGGCATGATCCTGAGTCTGGGGTCCAGTCCTGCATCAGGCTCCCTGCATGGAGCCTGCTTCTCCCTTGGCCTATGTCTCTGCCTCTTTCTCTGTGTCTCCCATCAATAAATAAAGAAAAAGTCTTTAAAGAAAATAAAAAGAGTGTTTAACCTGAAACTTGTCTATAGTGAGCCTTCAGCAATTCATCAGTTTCAGTCCAAGTTTCCCTACCCTGCTGCTGGTTCCCACTGGCGTTTCTGTCCTGAGGCTTCTGTCCCAGTAAGCGGTGATTCTTTGTGTCTACCTATTATTCTTCTGAATTTTGGGGGTGGTATTCATGATAGCTCTTTGACATCAATTGTCGGATGGATCTAAGAATAGTTGTTGATTTTTAGCTCAGCTTTTTTCTTTTTAGAACTAGTATGATGATTTCTAATCTCTTCTTTATGACATATGGAGGATTGGAAGCCTCTGATGTGTACAAGTAATGGGTTGTTTAATCTCTGTCTACAATTCTAATTCCAGATTTGTAGATGGCAGTCAATAGTCCTACTCTATGTTCAGCTGTGTACTAAGATCACATAACATATGTGAAAGTGCTAAATTTTCATTAATGTGGATGTTATTTCTCTTTTATTAAATAATTTTAATGCCCATAAATTCTTCTTTTTGAAGGAAATTTTTCATTACTCTTGATTTTTTTCTTTATTTTATAAATTTGAGTGTTTTCAAATGAAGTCAAGAGAAACTCTGCATTAAAAAGGATCGTGTAGCTCAGTTCGTTGTTTTACCCTATCAGTGGTGATTAAAGAAAAGACATCTAGCAGAATAGCCAGGAGTAACTGGGATCAAGCAAACCCAAGGTTTTATCTTTCTGATGCATTTCATGCACTAATTTCAATAACCTAAATATATAATGAAATGGATAAAGAGTTTCTGATATCTGGAAGTGTCCATTAGAAAACCTAAATCAGTACCAGCCTACCTTGCATGTTGCAGGCACTTGGATTTTGTGGCTGGCTGGAGAGGAACTTTAGGATAATCTGCTAATTATGTTCTTTTACTTCTTCACCTGGAAAACCTACATTTGTGGGTATTGTTGATATAGCTGGTCTCTGGTTTTCATACTATCCTGTAATTTAAACATTAACTCATATTTTCTGTTACCTCATTGTATCTTTTATTGAACATCTTCCTCCAAAGGTGTGCTCATTCTAAATCAGTGTTGAAGAGTTTCCTCCTCAGAAAATGTAACATATATTTAATTGAATAGTATTATATTTGCACTTAGATGACATATCATTTTTTCTATGTTTTGATTTAGAAAGTTCTCTTCGAGTTTTCCCTGCCCTATGTCATAAGCAGTTACAATTATATCATTCTTGAATATAATAATCTTGATTTAATATCTAAACATTATATCATTTTTATTTATTCTTGAATCCATCTTGTTTTATAAAAATCATGATAAAATTATTGTTTTATAATATATAATGTTAAGTATTATTATGTTAATGGGTGTGTGTCCAACCACAACTTAGAATATCAGAATTGAAGTAGCCAAATTATTTATTCAGTGGCTGATTTTAGAGGCTATCTCAAATAATAAGTTATTATTGAAACAAAATGGTTTTCAGTAAAATATGTGTAATAAAATATAATGAATAAATTAGAATTATTTAAGGAAATAAGCCATTTTACTTTTTCAAAGTAATAGATTTTTGAAAAATAAATATTTTGCTGACAGTTATCACAGAAATTTCTCTGAATATAATGAATGTTGTTTTTATTGGAAAACAGAAATAAATAATATTAGCCTTTTGTGGGTTTCTCATTGGCCATAAAAAAACCCTAAAATTATATGGAGTCCTTAAATGATTCTCCTATTTTTACCATTGGCCATTGTAGCTACAGAAACACTGTACATAACATGCAATTATTCAATCTAATATGTTAGTAGCATTATAAATACATGTTACAATTGAAACAACCCTTGAGACTGTCAAAAAGTTTAATTGGAATTAATTAGTGAATTAGTGAAATTGATGAGAATTAATGTGGACTGTTGTATGGTGAAATAATGGGTAACATAGGTGAAGTCTATTAGACAGTTAATGCTCATAAAGGCACAGGGGGAGGGAGAACAGGCAGGGGATGTCATTATGGATTTAGGAGAAGCAGAGTAAAAGGAGAATGAAGGAAATGGAATTTGGCAATAGCAAGTAAGATTAATTGAAGATTAACATGATTGAAGCAGAGAGAAAAATGAAATGAAAAACAATAAAAATAGATAAATTAACAAAATACATTTACACTAGGGTTTTGAAAAAAGAAAGTATTGGGTTGTATTTTCATGTAATTTGTTTTTCGGAATTGGTTTTTCTGGAAAAAGAGTTCTAAATAAAGCCATCCCCTTTTAAATCTTTATGTTGTAAGCCAGGATTTATAAAGATAAAAAAGATAATTCAACTTAGGTTGACTTTATACAGTTGTCCTGCTATCACATTTAATTGGAAGCTTCTTACCTTTTTAATTTTTTAAAAATGTAGAAATTTTGTATTAATTTGAGAAATAGGTACCCACCTGATCTTAGAGCTTTAAATCTTAGAGTGCTTATGTGTGAGACTGGAAATGCAGTTTTGAGCCAAAATCTCTTCATACTGAATCTTAGTTTATTTCATTTATTGAGGAATCAATATAAAAACTAATTTTTGCTTACAAAATGTGTGCTTTTCCATACCATTGATATTAAATCTCACTTTTCAGATTTCCAGATTGGGGCAAGTTTTTCTATTTTTCTTCTTCTGTGATCATCATATTGTGTTACTGATTTTTTTTAAATTTTATTTATTTATGATAGGCACACAGTGAGAGAGAGAAAGAGAGGCAGAGACACAGGCAGAGGGAGAAGCAGGCTCCATGCACCGGGAGCCCGAAGTGGGATTCGATCCCCGTCTCCAGGATCACGCCCTGGGCCAAAGGCAGACGCTAAACCACTGCGCCACCCAGGGATCCCTTGTTACTGATTTTTAATCTTCCATTAATAGTTGGATTTCTGACTTAGATTTTTTATAATAGTGAATATTAATAGCATGCTAATTTCTGGCTCTACATAATTTGGTGGCTCTTGGAAAAATTTCTGGAATGCCAATATAGTATCATTACATGTAGCAGAATGAGGAGTAGTAATTTTCTCCTGATAGTATAACATTTAGATACATTTTTTAAAAAATATTTTATTTATTTATTCATGAGAGACACAGAAAGAGAGAGGCAGAGATACAGGCAGAGGGAGAAGCAGGCTCAATGCCGGGGACCTGGTGTGGGACTGGATCCCAGGATTCCAGGACCACACCCTGAGCTAAAGGCAGATGTGCTTAACTGCTGAGCCACGCAGGTGTCCCTGGATAAACTTTTGTAGGATAAATTATCCTTAGATAAATTTAGATGCTGAGAAAAATGAGAAAATATAATTTTTTAGTAGGGAAGAATGTCATTGGGCGAAAACTGTTTCAATAGAAGAAAATTATTCATGGGTTTTCTTTTTTCTGAGTCATATTTTTCCCATGTAAAAAGAAAGAGTTGTGTAAGTGATTGCTAACATACATTACTATTCTAGGGAAATAATTTAGGTATAGAAAGGTAATATAGAAAAAATATATTTACAACCTTGTGTGTTTTTGTTGTTTAAAATACAGATTTTTTTTTGAAGAGCAGTGGGAAATGGCATTTTTAAAATTTGTTTTGAATTGTTTTTTACTGTTTAAAGATTACTAGAACTTGACCTGGTGGTTGGTTTCAAAGCTAACTTTATGGCTATTTCACTTTTATTTATTGAATCTGTTAGTCCTTATACTTAAAAAGTCTTGGATATTGATGTTAATTAATTCAGGAAGATTCCCCATTTGTTCAAATAGTAAATATGTCCTGTGCATTACTTTGGCTTTTGAAATGGCTTGTACATAGTCATGTTCACTTATTATAAATGTTCTCTTCTTTTAAAACAACCTTGGCAAAACATGGACAAAGTCCTTTAGCAATGAGAAATTCTAGTTTTATAGTTCTTCCAGCCTTTTAGAATCTTACGACAGTTACAGGTTTTGGCCTCGCCTACTATGATGCACAGAAATTGACATGAAAGGGAAGCCTGGGTGGCTTAGCAGTTTAGATCCTGCCTTTGGCCCTGGGCGTGATCCTGGATTCCTGGGATCGAGTCCCACATCAGGCTCCCTGCATGGAGCCTGCTTCTCACTCTCTGTCTGTGTCTCTGCCTCTTTCTTTCTGTGTCTCTCATGAATAAATATATAAAATCTTAAAACAGTAAAAAAATAAAAATAAAAATAGACATGACAAAATCAAACAGAGGTCTGACTACTTAAAGAAAATATAACTCACTCTGTAACTCCAATTTGTACTGAAAAAAAGTATGATAGTCAAGGTGTCGTGCTGTCACATTGCCAGATTCCATTCTTTCATTAACAACCAGGATGCCCATATATCTCTAACATTCAAGCTGTAAAGAGTGGACTCTCCCCCCCCCCTTATTATTAGATATATACCATTGAGGAATCTGGACTAAACATCCTGGTGTGGTCAGTGATTGGAAACAAAAGAAGCGGTTGGCGGTATAGACATGTGCTTCTCTCCAGTAACAGTGCATTTAAAGTGGCATTTGAAGCTGATTTGGCTGGAAATGAGGACATCTTTATTGCCCTTGATGACATCACTTTCACCCCAGAATGTGTCTTTGGAGGTAAGTGATTCTTCAGTAGATGGGGTGTGCAAGTATTGTTTTTGCTATCCATATATAGAAGAATTGGGAATTCCTGATGAATAACATTTGTTTCCAGGTACAATACTATGTATACACTGAAGGAAGAACAGTAGATGTTGCTTTCTGCCCATAAAGTTTTCATGTCCTCCAGGTAGCCAAATTGATTATGGTTCCTTACGAGATGTAGAGGAAAGTTTAGTTTCATTAAAAGAGCATTATTGTCTACTTTCTTTATTTCTAAAGGTTCACAATAACTGCACAAGGTAAGGATTCTTCTGATCACCTGCCATCTTGCAAACTACCTTTTCCATCCATATTAGCTTTCTCCCATTTCCTAGGCCATCTCCCTTCTCCTCACTGTTTCTACTGTACAATCTAGAATTCTTAGTCAAAACAAGAATCTTATCAATAACTCTTTTTGTATGAAATCATCCCCTTAACTGAAATCTGAATGTCTGCTATTTATGATGCTTCCACTTCAGTGGCCATTTTAAAGTCTTCAGATTTTCAATGTTAAATAACAGAGCCATTCATTGTCTTTCTGGCTATTCTATGCCTCATTCAAAATTTTATTTTTACAGGGTTATTTAAAAGGTTCTTCTTTTTGAGGTGCCTGGCTAGCTCAGTTGTGAGTTCAAGCCCTATGTTGTAAGTTCAAACCCCATGCTGAGTGTAGAGATTACTTTAGAAAAATAGAAATTTAAAAAAAAATTTAAGTTTCTTCATTTTAACTCCCACATCTGGGTTCTTATCCTCCAAATGGTTTTTCTCTGAATGCTAAATTCTGGGCAATTTCAACTTCCAGGTCACTCAGCCTAGGTAAATTGTTGATGTCTTTAATTCTAGTCATCTTTATAAATATTCTTCTTCCATAACCCGCTCCCACACTAACATCCTGGATCTTATTATCCTGTCTGAAATTTTAGGGTTGAAAACCTCATCTAATCATTATATCCTCTACTTTCTGATTACTACTCTTAAACCTGTTTTCAAACATAATTAACAAGAAAAAATACAATTCTAGATTCTCAGTGCTTCCTACTTTCTTCCAGAAAATAGCTCCTTTATACTTTTTTCCTAATAATCTCAGATCCAATGATCTAGCATCTCAATTCCATTCTCAATCAGCAATTTGAGTTATTTTATGTACATTTTTTTATTTTTTAAAGATTTTTAAAATTTATTCATTTGAGAGAGAGTGTGCATGTGCATGCACAAGTGAGGGGAGGGGCAGAGGAAGAGAGAGAAGCAGACTCCCAGCTGAATAGGAAGCCTGATGCAGGGCTTTATCCCAGGACTCCGGGATCATGACCTGAGCTGAAGGCAGATGCTTAACTGATTGTGCCACCCAGGTGCCCCTGTATCCAATTTTTTAAAGATAAATTTGGGTTATAATTATGTACCAGGCATTGTGCTAAGCACTTCACATGTATTAACATATTTATTGATCAGACTAACTTCGTGTAATACATACAAGTATTCAGGTCATGTTCAGTCTTAATGGCCTTATCAGTCTTTGAAGTTGGGTTATTATAACCATTTGTATTTTCCAGGCTGCTGCTGGTCATGCTTATTGAGACCACAAAAAATTTTGGCTTATCATCTTATCTTGTGGTCAAGGTTCCCATTCCCTGACACTGCTCTTCTACAACAATCTTCAAGTCTCCCAGCTGTTCCCTTCAACTTTCTTTACTCTGCCAATGTTCTTATATCTTTGAATAGAAGATAACTCCCTTTGGTTACAAATTCCCTCAATGTTTCTTTTCTACCTCTAAATGTACCTGTATCGACAACCAAAGTCTTTTTTGTCACTACCTGTCTTAGGGAAAACTCTGTCTTTCCAAGAGTAAATGCTCTTCGTCATTTCCATTCTTAGTTCCTTCCAGTCACTGTTCTATCAAAGTATTCTCTGTCCTCTATCTCCAGTTTTTTTTTCCTTTCCCTACTTATTCTTAGCTCTTGCCACATGCATATAAACATACATACATATGTACATACACATACATACATATACATACATGAATTTCGTATCACTTTCCACTAGTTTTGAGCTCTTCAAGAGCAAGAGGACTTGTCTGTTTCTTCTCCAGAGCCTAATTTAATACAAGGCCTAAGAAATCTGAGCTGTATAGTTACTATAATTCTAAATAATCATAATAACAGTAATAACTGATTGGGTTTCTAACATTTGCCTAAGTAGGTTATTAACCACCATGTTATAGAACAGATTCTATTTTTGTGGACAGTTAAAAAAACAAACAACAACAAACAGTAAGATCTTTCACATTAACCCATGTCTTCTTTCTGTGATTTCCTATAAAAGAAGCACCTCCAAACAAATGCCCATCCAAAATCCAGAACTTCTAGGTATAGTTTTTACAGGATTGCTTCATGGTTGATTCAGGCAGATGTTTTTAGAAAATCATCCATTAAACCGATATTTCTCAAACAGAGATGTGAGGACCTCAATAATGACATGTCAGGAGCATGCAATACCACCAAATAAACTGCAATTCCATTTGACTTACTTGAAGATCTGGGGAGAGAAGTTCCATAAAGTATTACATGATATATATTGTAGACATATATTGAGTGATGGAGAGGTGACAGCTGGACTACAATTTGGAGACGCAAGTCTAAATCATGACTGTGTCACTAAATAATTATATAATTCTGAGAAAATCATTAAAACTCCTTAGACCATGTTTTGTCATCAGGGAAATGAAATAGATAATGTCTTAAGTCCCTTCCAAATCTTCCATTTTATTATTACATGCAGCTGGATTTGTACAGAGGATCAGGAAAGTAGAGGGAATAGCATAGAGAATGACAAAAAAAAAAAAAAAAAGGGAGAGAGTCCATAGAGAAGGAGGGGGCAGGTAAGGGGCTACAGGAGTGAGGGCAGATAGGTTCAAGCAGAGGTGTCACTGCAGTTAGAGAAGACCTGTCACTCTTTGGTATGTTGGTAAACTTGAGCAGGCCTGCCCCTCATCCACTCAGTGTTGGTTGAGAATCTACAGTGTGCTGCACTGGATTTGGATTGCAAGGGCAGTTATGAATATAAGTTGTGTGGTTTTTTTTCATTTGTTTATTTTTTTACCTCTCCATTACCATACTCTAAACACACCTAAGGCAACAAATTCTATAGATTTTGCCTTCTTATTTTTTTCCCTTCCATTTTCTGCTCAAACTCTAGTTCAAGACTTCCTTATTACTCAGTAGGATCTCTGTAATGGCTGCATAACTGATTTATCTAATTTACTGACATGTATAGAAACACAATATTCATCTTCTAGTACCTGTTATAGAGTAAGTTCCAGAAAAGTGGATCTGGTATCTTTCTTACTCAACACAGTAACAAAAAGATTTTTACCTGTAAGCAACAGAATCTGACTTGCACTAACTTAAGTAGAAACTAAGTTTATTGAAAGGATTTTGGATAGGTCCAAAAATTAAATGTAATACTGAGAATCTAACTTGGAAAGACAAATGGGAAGAAAGTGAAATGAACTAAATCAGTGGGTAAGACTGGCTAATTTCATGGTCTTTGAATACTTGCTTTGGAAAATGGTCTATCTACTCCCCTGCCATCACTATGAATGGTCTCTAGTGGTCCCTGCACCACTCTGTCAGAAAAGAGCTGGTTAGAAGCGCCCTGACCAAGCCCATGCTTCGGGGTCCCCTAAATTATACTCTCATATCTAATCTCCACATCATCCAGGTCTGCATGATGGCCAGTTTTCTCTTTAATCATAATCAAGCTTCAATACTCTGTAGTATATGGACCAAATTATAAAGCTAACCAAGAATAATAAATTATCTGTTTGTACTCTAATAGAGAGGAAATAAAAGGGGAAACTAATGAAAATACACAAATTCATAGAAGTTATAAAAGAGAAGAAAAATGCTTACAGGCTCTCAATTACCTACTAAATAAGTTTCTTATCGTTTAGTACAACTCTTATCTGTGTCTATGAAATAATCCCTTAAAATATGACCCTCCCCCCCCCCCACCTCCTCTGTCCAGCTGTGCTCCATACTCTTCCACCTCCATGACTTTGGTCCCACCGCTTCTCTGGCTGGGAACGCTTTGCCCTTCACCTCCTCTTGTGTAAATGCTTTCCCACTTTCAAGGGCAGAGCAAAGCAGCCTTTGTCATGAATTTATCCTTAATACTTCCCCACAGGAAGCCAAACCTTGTGGCAGATTCTCTTAGCCTGAAATTTGTGACTCTCCTATTATGTATCTTATGGTATTTTGTGATTTGCATGGCTTATTTTCTGTCTTTTTTTGGGTCCCTCTGTGTTAAAAAAAAAAAAGTCACCGTTGTCATTATCCTGTTTTTGTGTGTGTGTGTGTGTGTGTGTTTTAATTTTAGTGAGAATGAGTGATCTTTAACTTTTAGGTTGATTGAGAAAAGCATAAAATAAATTTCAAGTCAGCATGTGATACAGAATAGATACTTATTTTTTTAAAAAAGATTTTATTTATTTATTCATGACAGACACAGAGAGAGAGAGAGAGAAGCAGGCTCCATGCAGGGAGCCTGACGTGGGACTTGATCCCAGATCTCAACGATCACATCCTGGGCTGAAGGCAGCGCCAAACCACTGGGCCACCAGGGCTGCCCTGAGAATAGATACCTATTTTATATCAAAGTGATATACCAAGTATACATAAATTATTTAAAATGCAATTTTAATATATGGTTCATTTTTATAATTTTGATTCAGTTAGTAATTCATGAGCCTAATTTTATTTATTTTTTTAAAGATTTATTTATTTATTTATGATAGACAGAGAGAGAGAGAGGCAAAGACACAGGCAGAGGGAGAAGCAGGCTCCATGCCAGGAGCCCGACGCGGGACTCGATACCGCGTCTCCAGGATCGTGCCTTGGGCCAAAGGCAGGCACTAAACCGCTGAGCCACCCAGGGATGCCCTCATGAGCCTAATTTTAAAATGAATAGTGATGAATGTACAGAAAGCTGAAAGAAAATGATAATCAGTCAATTATAGTTCACTTATTGACTTCTAGAATATTGTTAGCCTTTAAGTCTATTATTGTGGGTCATGAAGTCCTCACCGTTTATCAAAAGATGGGACAATTTCTACTTGCTCTGGGAAGGGGCATTACATTTAAAGGAAGAACAAAACAAAATACAAGAACCAGAAAATGGCATTAAAAGCTAATACCAGACAGGCATATGTGAGCAGGACCCACACCCCCCCACCATGGTCTGCATTTGGAGAAACTTGCATATTATACTATGAGATGGTTCTTATTTGATTTTTTTGCTGATCATCAAGCTGGAAGGAATTTTGTTTAATTAGGGGGAAAAATCCAAATGAAAACCATGGAAGACTCAGTCCCAGTATGAACTATATGCCATTAGCCTGGCTGGATTTGACAAGTGCCTCTCTTTGAACTTGAAGATAAACCACAGGTTACTATTCTTCTTAAAGGTAAATGCTTTTATGTGAGCACTGATATTATCATATAAACATATATTTTTGTATGTATGACAAATATATACATAATATACACTTTAATGTCTAAGTAATATAATGTATACATAAAACAAAGCATGGTGTAGTGATATAGTACTTTCTCTAGCATGTAAAAACAATAGTCTTCTTCTAAATTCCTAATCATTTTTGGAAATTATCATAACCTTTGCTAAGACCTTTTTTTTTTTTTTTCACTCAGAAGTAGGGCCAACTGTCTACCAAGCCAAGTATGTCTGAGAGATTCTGGGAGCTTTGCATTGCCAAGGTCAATCTGGCTCTGTTTTGTTCTCTTGGGCTATTAGAGTCTACTTTTATTATGGTTTTCCTGATTCCCTGGAACACATATGTTGTTATTTGGAAAACATCCAGACTTTATGAAAACAAATTTGTTTGTTTGTTGCCTAAGAAATAGAAGAAGAAAGTGACACTACTTCACTAAAAAAAAAAAAAAAAAAAAAAAAAAATGTTTTAAGAAGAGTTTGTTTTTTTTTTTAAATTAAAATTCAAGTGGCTTTAACAATTCTGATAACGGTTTTTCTGATACCATCTTATTAGCATGTGACAGCACTTTACCCAGAAAGGACTGGTTACTCTTTCTGGAAATAGTTGGAAGTGGCAAAAATAGAAAACAACAAAAACAACTTTCTTGGCTTCAGAAAGAATAAATTGATTTATATGTATGAGTTCTTTTTGCTAATACAAACTTGCTCAAAATAGAAAACATGAGGTTAGAGAAATAACTAAGTTTTGGTAAAAACAGGTATAAGGAGATGACGGGCTGGGTTGTTTCTGCCAGATAGAGTAAATGATTGATTAATGAGGAGGTCAGCATAAGTTCTAGAATATCCTCACCTTGCTATTTGCCTCTTCTGGTCTTTCTGATTGTAATACAATTAATGTAATATTAGCCATGCCTACTGAAGTATCCCATATGGGGCAAGATAACCCAATAAACTTCAAAGTAATCTTTTAATCATTTTATCAGAAAGGCAAAAATTAGTCTTAAAAATCATGTGTTTTTTAAAATAATAATTCAATCATATACAACACTCTGAACTTAGAGATAAAGCTACTCATTAATATTTCTCAAAAGTAAATAATGGTTAAACATAGCTATATTTATCTCTATCTCTACTGCTGATGCCCTATTAATTGGAAGTTATGGGATCACAGTCACTTTCTCGGGTTGGGTCATAGAAGTAGTCAAGACAACACAGCTGAGAGATCTCTGAAAGATCACCATAGAATTATATTTGATTCCTGAGTGGTCTTCTCTATCACTAGCCTCAGCAAATCATCCGTCTTTCCTTTGGCCTTCCTAAAACCTTTCGATTTCCTTCAGTTGTATATATTTCTGGTGTATGATGGAGAAATAGTTTCCCACTCTCCACCTCAAGTCTTCTACACTTAGACAAAAATTTAATAATTGATTGGTGTCAAGATACTCAACATTTCTGTAAGTAAAAGGTTTCCCACTCACAGGAATGAGAATGGCATTTTCTTTCCTGGTTCCTTCTGAGCCAGCAAAGAGTATGATACCATCTTATCTGAAAAATTCATTATTTTCCTCTTCAACTGTAGGTTTGATAGGGAGAAGAGAGGTGAGGCTGAGTCAGGCATCAGGACAATGGTACTTCATCATGCAAGGACAGTGGGCTTAATCCTGTAAGGTATTGAAGCATCATTTTTTAGCAGGAGTCCTCCTTTGGGAAATGTAAACTGGAAGCAATACGAAGCATGAATTTAAAAAGCTTATTTAATAATAATGGTCTTAAAATTAGAAGTCAAGAGTTCAGCATTTGGGGAATTTTTTTAACTGTTAAATAAAATTGCAGTTAATATGGGCCAGAGCTACCAAGTGAACAATAGCATTAAATTAGGTCAAATATATAACTTAGTCCAATATTGTGCATAATAGAAGCCACACCAGCATAGAAATATTCGACCAGGAACTGTTGTACCATCTGGAAACCATAAAATAGGAATGAGTTATCCACTAGGGTCTCTTTGGGTTCCAGGCCTCATGACAAGAAAGAAATGACCAAAAAACACTCTAACATTTTATATTTTTATATATGTTCCCACATTCACACACGTTTTAGATTATTTGGAGTTAGATGATGACAGAAAATTCTTCATTTATGCAATTTCAATCATTTACGTTGCTATCACTATTTTTTAGTTAGTAAAGAACTGGCTATAATCGTGGCAAACATCAATGTTGAATAAAAGTGATAACTCTTTGGGGGAAATATGTTCTGAAATATGTTCTGTTTCCTCAGCTCTTGATTTTCCCTAAGTATATTCTTGATTTTCTTTCAAGTGTGCAAGCTCCATGTGAGCTAGGGGAGAGCAGGTTCTCTGGCAGTAGGATGTTCACCCCTCCACCACAGCCTGTGTGCTCTCTCACTTATGTTGCCCATCATCCGCGCTCTTTCCATCACTTGTGAAGAGCTCCATGGTTTCAAACAACGCACCAATGGGCACATGTGCACACATGCATGCTTACATATGATATTTGTACAAATGCACGTATACATATATAAAGGCATTATATGTATCTCTATATACATTTTTAATTCTTTCAGCTTTCTTCTATACTTATTTTAGTTTAGCCTTGAGTGGCTACAGCTCTTCACTTTGAAAATAATGATTATTTTCTGTTTGGCATCTGTTCTCAGGTTCTTATCAGCTTTTACACTGGATCCAACTTCTGGAAACTGTTAGATATCCTTTCCTTTTGTCTCTTTGGTCAGACATTTGGCTTTTCTCTTTCGTGTAGGCCTTCTGACAGCCAAATAAGCCCTCCTGACTCATCTATACTCTGCATGCTCCCCATACATCTCTGTTTGTACCACACTCTTCTGTTTTTCTTTAGTCCGAACAAAGGTCATCTTCCATCTTTCCAGGAATATTTAAGCTATTAGATATTAAAATTAAATAAGAAAATCACTATGATCCTCTTAGGGCTCCAAATTAGAGATAACTATTATTAATGAAAAAAGAAAAAAAATTTAAAAAATAAAACAAAGAAAGAAAAAAGAAATGAAAAAAAAAAAAAGGGAGATCCCTGGGTGGCTCAGCGGTTTAGCACCTGCCTTCGGCCCAGGGTGTGATCCTGGAGTCCTGGGATCGAGTCCTACATTGGGCTCCCTGCGTGGAGCCTGCTTCTCCCTCATCCTGTGTCTCTGCCTCTCTCTCTGTGTCTCTAATGAATAAATAAATAAAATATTTAAAGAAATGAAGATTTTTATACTCTGTGAATGATCCTTCAGGAAATATGAACAAAAATTATAGCTCAAAATATCCTCAAACCAAAAGTTCTGAAGAATTATGTGTGTGTATGTGCAATATTTTCCCCTCCTATAGTCTTAATTTTTTTGTGATCTTTTTAAGTATTGTTATTGAGATATGTGGCAGAGATAAACAATTACCAATTTATAACTGATGTATTTAACAGTGAGCGTTTTACCATTTATATCCTTAAGTACAGCAATATTTGGCAAGAGCTTAATTCCTGGTCTTTAAAACTGAAATTCCTTGTGTGTATATTTTTCCTTTCAAAATAGGCAATCAATTTTGCTTTCACTAAACATATTAATTATCAAGATAAAAATCCATCAGATTATCCTTGAGACTTTTAGGCTTTTATTGAACTTACATGAAAATCATAAGAATGTTTCACAGTGTTTCACTGTAAATTATTAGTATGAAATAATTTTTATTGGTATAAGAAAGATATTTCAGCTTCTTCCAAAACTGAGTGAACAAGGAACCAACATCTTGTAGGAGGACAAAGAAATACCCAAAATGTCAGGAACTGTAACTGTCTGCAGAGCACAGAATGAAATAGAAAGTGGTGTTCAGAGGAATGCCTTAGTTACTAGGAATAGGAAAATTAGTCAACAATGTCGGTTCCTAAACTTCTTTATCCCAGGTATTTTGTTTTTGGTTTTTTCCTCTTCCCTCTCCTGAGATTTACTGCAAAATAAAAAGGGAAGATGTATTCATATAGAGAGCATTGTTTTAAAAGCTCTTTACGTAAGATCCCATAAAACTTCTGAAGCAATTGGTAAAAACCCATAGTTTCTATATGAATGTGTGATAGCTTTAGTTGCTAAACTACAGATTTATTAAATATATAAGAAGTTTATCTTTTTAGAGAACTTTAGAGTTTCTATTTTTTCTGATCTACTCTATCTTGTGGCTTATTAAATAAATGAAAATTGTCAATTTGTCAGTGCATTCTTAGTTTTATCCATTTCGCTTATCTCACTGCCTACGATCAAGGAAAGATCAAGGAAAGTAAAACTACTATTTAAACCATTGATTTATTATTCATCAGTTTAAGAAATATTTGTTGAGCAACACTTCATGACAATTATTTGGACATTAAAATGTCACGGTATTTTCAAATGAAGTTTGAAACTTCTTCAACTCTGATTTGGAATGGCCAAATTCAATGTGAAATCACAACTCTGAGCAAAAAAAATGGATAAAGACATGACAAATATGCAGTTTTTGCAGTTGTAGTGATTCTGCTTTTTTTTTTTTTTTTTTTTTTTTTTTTTTTTTTGTGGTGGTGCCAGAAGAGCTTCAATTGTGGAATTTTCTGCTGGTTTCAGAATCACTTTTCTCAAAACAAACTTGAATACAAATTCCCTATACTCCCAAGCAGCATTTCTTACCTTATTTTCTGCTGAAGCATACAAAAACGAATGCTCATGTGCTTATCCACTCGTCATGCAATATAATACAGCAGTGACTTATGAACAATTTAAGATGCTTACTGTACATCCACACTTATTCTCCACTGGAGGAAGCGCACTTGGTGGGATATAGTGAGTGAATGTAGCTTTACTGTTGATACCGCCTTGAATTAGCTCTAATATATAGAGAACAAATCAGTTGCAAACTACAACATGAGATCTACTTCATTATTGATCCCAGTACACTTTAGACTTGTAATTCACTTGACGAACTTTCCCCTACAGTTATTATGAGATAGTATAGTAGTGTGTGTGCGTGTTTGTGTGTGTGTGTACGCGTACACGCGTGCACGAAGCTTTCACACCAGCCTCTCATCTCCCTGCCCAGCGTCAGGTCTATGCAATACCTCTTATCAGATACAGCTTGAGAGATGTTGACTTAACAAGAAGTGACTTTAAGTTCAACAGTGAATCATTTTGTTAAAATGAGTGCACCATTTTTTTGGAGTGTCTTTTCTCCTGCTCCCATCCCTCTGTCACACTCTCCAAAATGTGAACAACCCTCTCTCTTACTTTATCTTTCTTTTTTTTCTATCCTGATGGTGCCCCTTGGGGCATATGGAAGTGACACCTGAATGTGCTCTTTTCAGCTTGGTTTCCTGGAGGTCTTAGTTTTGCTCTAATCACGTTCCTCTCTCCCACAAAATTACCCCCTCATGTAGGTACAGCAGCATGCATTTCCAATGCAGCATACCAAGGTTGGCACTGATAAGGCTCTATGCTCCTTGTGTGTCCACTGTGCTTTAGGTCCATTGGTTTTAAACAACTTGCCTAAGCAGCTCACTGGGGATGGTAAATAATGGGCCAGTGTGCTTGGCCTATGCACACTACATTTATCAAAGTATTGTGTACTCTTTTTTAAAGATTTTATTTATTTGAGAGAGAGAGAGCACACGGGGGAGATTCAGAGGGAGAGGACAAGCAGACTCCCCACTGAGGGTGGAGACCAATGTGTGGCTCGATCCACAACCCTGAGATCAGGACCTAAGCCGAAATCAAGAGTTGGACACTAAACTGACTGAGCCACTCAGGCACTCTTAAAGTATTGTGTACTTTAAATGTTGAAATTTAAAAGGGATTTGAAGAAACTAGAACATAGAGATTTCAGAAGAAAAACATCAAATAGGAGATACAGGCTAGAATACAGATTTTTTAAAAATATTTTATTCATTCATGAGAGACACAGAGAGAGAGGCAGAGACATAGGCAGAGGGAGAAGCAGACTCTGTGGGGAACCTGATGCGGGACTCGATCCCAGGACCCCAGGATCACGACCTGTGCCAAAGGCAGATGCTCAGCCACTGAGCCGCCCAGGTGTCCCTCAAGTACAGATTCTGAGGTATATTGTTGCTGCTTTTTCTTAGATGATGCCTTCTTGCTGTGTCCTCACAAGGTGGGAGGAGCAAGAGTCATTTTTATGTTCACGAGGGCTGATCACCTCATGAGCTAATCACCTCTACATATCATCGCATTTCAGCATATGAAATTTGGGAGGACACAGACATTTGGTCTATAGCACGACATATATCTACCATTGTAGTGTCATACAGAAGAATTTCCTAGCTCTAAAAATCCCCTGTACCACACTCATTTTTTTTTAAGATTTTATTTATTTTTATTTATTTTTTTATTATTTTTTAAATAATAAATTTATTTTTTATTGGTGTTCAATTTGCCAACATACAGAATAACACCCAGTGCTCATCCCGTCAAGTGCCCCCCTCAGTGCCCGTCACCCATTCACCCCCACCTCCTGCCCTCCTCCCCTTCCACCACCCCTAGTTCCTTTCCCAGAGTTAGGAGTCTTTATGTTCTGTCTCCCTTTCTGATATTTCCTACCCATTTCTTCTCCCTTCCCTTCTATTCCCTTTCACTATTATTTATATTCCCCAAATGAATGAGAACATCATTTATCTCTTCTATTCCCCAACCCCTGGCAACTTCTGAGCATTTTACTGTCTGAGCACTTTACTGTCAAGCTAAGCACAGATATATTGTGTAGCAGAATACAGAATTTTCATCAGATAAAACAAGAGACTTAAGAGAAATGCTGGGCTTTATGGAGAAGTGCTTCTGGCTAAGAGCCTATTTAGACCCCCCTAGGGATGCAAGTTCATGTTCCTCTCACATCAGAAATACTTTAGCGAAAATTTAGGAAGTGATTCAGAGGAATTCAGTTTAAAACCGGATACGTTTTGGTGCTTGGAGTGTATCTGAGGCCAGGTTCCCAGGGAAGTGGACCTTGAGACACAGATTCCTTTGTAGAAAGCCGATTGGAAATTCTCCCAGCAGTAAGCCCCGTGGAGGAAGGGAGCAGGACTGGCCGGAGGGACGCTCAGGTGCGATGCAGGTGCCGTAGGGGGGCCTCAGCCCATGCCATGGGGGCTCTGGAGCCGCACTGGCCCTTTCATAGTTGTCCCTGGCTGAGGCGCAGGGGCTGGGCCTGTCTATCCCCAGTGCACCAGTCAGTGAATGGAGCCATTTCCCGGGAGGGGTTGTAACTTCAGATGGAAACTCCCAGGGTTGGACTCTGGGAGCTGTCTGCAAATCCCCCCTGCCAGGCAGCTGTGGGATAAAACACCTTAATCTTGGTGGAAAAACCTCAGCCCAAGACAGAATCCACAAAAGGCAGGACAAGTCTACCAATTTCCTTGTAAAGAAGGACGTGAGCTCTGAGTACCTTTTGCCATAAATAATTCTGAATAATTCCTCCAAATAAAAGGTATTATTTATATTTATGTATCTAATGTAAGGGAAAATGTAGGGGAACACACCCACATGTGTGCGTGTGCATGCACACAGACACACATATATGCCTCATTCTGAACAGGGGAGAAGCACTGGGAATTTGTGCTTGTCTTGGAATATGGAAAAATTACTTCCTTTGTATTCTTTTTTCAGAAAGGTTAGTACCTCATCTAAGTAATAGGTGTATAATGAAATCTGATTCTAAATTTTTATCATATGCAGTTTATTCAAACTTCTCAACCTTTGATGAGTTCGTAAAGATGAAAGTTCAGCATATAAAATATTTTAGAAAAAAATCAAATTAAGAATGTCTACCTTTCCTTAAATGTGAGTTTAATCTAATGGATGTGTGTGTGTGTGTGTGTGTGTGTGTGTGTGTGTGTAGGTATAAAGATATAAAAACTTAAATCCAGGGACACCTGGGTGGGTCAGTGGCTGAGCATCTGCCTTTGGCCCAGGTTGTGATCCCAGGGTCCTGGGATCGAGTCCTGCATCAGGCTCCCCACAGGGAACCTGCTTCTCCCTCTGCCTGTGTCTCTGTCTCTCTCTGTGTATCTCATGAATAAATAAAAAAAAATCTTTAACAAAACAAAACAAAAGCTTAAATCCAATTTACCTTCTAAATTTGAGTTTCTGATGCGTACAACGGAGCACTACAAGTGTATATGCCACTATGACCTGTTAGTCGTGAGCTAAAAACATGGTAGCAGTGTCTTAAAGTCATACATTTAGCCCAGTCCAATAAGGTGGTTTCCTGGAAAATTTCCCGCAAATATATGGCTTTCACCACAGAGTTTGAGTCTAAATATATCCTACATATATTACCACTACTCGATTGAGTCGGGAGAAAGAACTTTAAAGTTTCATTTTTTTTAAGAAATTCACAACAGCATCTTAATACATAAAACAAATTATTCTTATATAATCTTATATATAATATATAATCAATATCTTCTATATAATTGTGTAATTATAATTATATATCTTTTGTATAAGATAGAATATATAATCCTATATATAATTTAAATAACAATATGAATAAAAGTTGTTCTAAAATGTAAAGAACACAAAACTATTCCTGAACTGGTCCCCACCATTATCTATTTTTCCCCTTAATATACTGACAGGTTCATCAACAACTGTTAAAGAGATAATATGAAGCTTAAGAACCATTGCACCAATAATATTCCAGCAAATTAATGCAATTAGGTATATTCTCATATATTTCTGACTTCTAAAAATTGTAGCAAGTCATCAGTCTTTGCTCATGCTTTAAGTTTTGGCTTAGAGCTGATTTAAACCAGTGCTGCAAAAATAAATAAATAAACAAACAAACAGACAAACAAACCAGTGCTGCAGAAGAGTTTCATGTGATAAAAATTTGTAAACTAGTATTATTATGGGCCTCTGCATCCCCATTTGTAAAATAAGGCGATTGGATTTGAACCACATTATCTTCAAGATTCCTGCTAGGGCAGTATCTTGCCATCCATTATGATTTCATTGGTGCTTTCCATATGACAGCACATGACTTTTGAGCTGTCATCAAGACCCAAGGGCCTAGAGCAGTGTGACAAACTCATGGCAGACGTCTATTTCTGTGACTCAGCCCTGACCAGGGTCTCAGGAGCCAAATTTCCCAAGTGGAGGCTACAAAAAGTTTGTAAACTACCTACTGGTCGAATGACAGTTTCCTTCACATAATTCTAGAATTGCGAATGCAGCTTTCCAAAGTACTTAACTTACTGTGTAAAATAGCTTCACTCTCAAGGGAAATCTGATGTAGTGGTCAAATTTAAAACACACGAACCAAAATCTCTTCTTTAGTTTGAAAGTGTCATTTTTTAAAGGATGTTGTTTCTAAGGTTAAGATGGGGCATAGTCTCTAATAACACCTGGATGTTTTGCGGAGCTCACATCATTCCTAATTGAAGATTAATTTATTTAAATTACCATAATGTTTCATTTTTACCCAGGAATAAATGTATCCTATAATATTTCAACACCGGACAGAGCAATAATTCTCCTACTATGAAAACAACTTGCTCTCTGTTTAGGTCCTGTGCCCCCTCCCCCCCCACCAGCCATCATCCTGTGAAGCCCATCAGTTTTCTTGTATCTACACACTCCAGGGAAATGTAACGGACAGGAAGACTGCATAGATGGCTCTGATGAAATGGATTGTTCTCTCAGCCCCCCTCCTCAGCGCTGTGGTGAAATGGAGATCCAGTGCTCCAGCAACGAGTGTATCCCATCTCTCCTGCTATGTGATGGAGTGTCCGACTGACACTTTAATGAAGACGAATCCAGCTGCTGTGAGTTACTTTCACTAACTCAGTGTGTCAGGGAAGAAATGCAGTTTGGAAATTATAAAGAGAACTTGACAGATGAAGCAAAGTTCTCTAGAGTCTTACCATGATTCTATCATTAGTAACGTAGTTGCTTGTATTTTGTTGCTAATCAAAGCATGTAGACTTTGCTTAGAATTCTGGAAACATTCTGTTTGTAGTCACACTAATTTCTGTTAAACTTACCTGATTTCCTTTTTTATTTACATCTGGGCCATTTATGTGGAGGATGCTCCTATGTATTTGTTATCTTTTTTGTTGTTTTTATTACCATCTGCCGCCATGCAAAGTTACTACAGTATTACGGACTACATTTCCTATGCTGTACTTTTCTTCCCCATGAGTTATTTATTTTATAACTGGAAGCTTGCATCCCCTAATCTCCTTGACTGACTTTGCACACCACACAACCTCTGTCCCCTCTGGCAGCCACCAGTTTGTTCTCTGTGTTTATGGTTCTATTTCTGTTTTTGCTTGGTTTTTAGATTATGCATATGAGTGAAGTCATATGGTATGTGTCTCCCTCTGTCTGACTGACTTGCTTAGCACAATATCCTCTAGATCCATCCTTATTGTCATAAATGGCAGGATTTCATTGTTTTTTATCGTTTATATTACTAGTGTGTGTGTGCGTTTCATATCTTCTTTATCCATTCATCTATTGATGGATGCTTGGTTTGTTTCCACATCTTGGCTATGTTCATTGCAATAAATGTAAGGGTGCATATATCCTTTGGAATTAGTGTTTTGTTTTCTTTGGGTAAATACCCAGATGCAGAATTACTAGATTGTCTGGTGGTTCTGTTTTTAATTTTTTGAGGAACCTCTGTAGTATTTGTTTTTGTTGTTGTTTGTTTTGTTTTTATCAGAGCTGTACCATTTTACATTTCTCACCAACAATACAAGTGTTCCTTCTTCTCTACATCTTTGGCAACACTTGTTATCTCCTATCTTTGACACTAATCAATCTTAGAGGTGATTATCTCATTGTAGTTTTGATTTGTATTTCCCTGGTGATGAGTGATGTTGAGCAAATTTTCATGTGTCCATTGACCATTTGGATGTCTTCCTTGGCAAAATGTCTTATTCAGGTCCTCTGCTCATTTTAATCTGATTACGTGTGTGTGTGTGTGTGTGTGTATGTGTATGTGTTCAGTTGTATATTTTGGATATTAAGCCCTTATCAAGTACATCATTTGCAAATATTTTTTCCCATTTAGTATTTTTTTTTTTTTTAGTTCTGTTGATAGTTTCTTTCTCTGTGCAAAAGCTTTTTAGTTTCATGTACTTCAAACTGATAAATTTGCTTTTGTTTCCCTTACCTGGGGAGACAAATCCAGAAAAAATATGCTAAGGCCAATGCCCAAAAGTCCACTGCCTATGTTTTCTTTTAATTTATGGTTTCAGGTCTTGCATTTAGGTCCTTAATCCATTTGACTTCATTTTTGTATGTGATGTAAGAAAGTGTTTCAGAATTATCCCTTTGCATGTAGCCATCCAGTTTTCAGCACCATTTATTGAAGAGACTGTCTTCTCCCTGGTGTGTACTCTTGTCTCCTTTGTCATAGATTAATTGCCTATTTATATGTATGGGCTTACCTCTGTGTTGTATTCTGTTCTGTTGATCTGTGCATCTGATTTTCTGTTGGTGCCATACTATTTGATTATTACGGCTTTGTAGTATATTTTGAAATCTGATTGTGATACCTCCAGCTTTGTTCTTCTTTCTCAAAATTGCTTTGGATATTTGGAGTCTTTTTTGGTACCATATAAATAGGTCTTGTAGAAAATACTATTAGTATTTTGATGGGGATTGCAGTGAATCTGTAGATTGCTTTGAGTATTTTGGACCTTTTAGCAAATTAATTCTTCCAATCCATGAGCATGATATATCTTTCCATTTATTTTCATTGTTTTCAGTTTCTTTCATCAATGTGTTATAGTTTTCAGCATACAGATCTTTCCCTTCCTTGGTTAAATTTATTTTTAGATGTTTCTGGATACACCTATAAATGGGACTTGTTACCGTTTTAACAAATGTTTGTGGAAATGACTGAGGACATGTAGTTTTAATTGCTTCCCAATGTATTTATGAAGATGGATCAAGCAAAGAGACATAGGCAAATATTCATTTTAATGAAGATATGTAGGTAGGGGTTGGACCTGGACTACTACCTGGGAAGATGTCACGTGATTAAGGATTCATGGAAGTAAATCCTAAGGACATGGTTTTGAATATAATCCTTATCACTTATTGCAAGTGCAGGCTTGAGAACATTATTAGAATCAGTCTTATCATCCATGTAATACTGCTTTATAGAACTGTGAAGATTTGAGAAAATATATGGAAAATCCTCAGCCCTGTATTCAGCACTTTCTACTTTTATTATAACTAGCCTATTTCATAGAGGGAAGGGAGAATGTTGGTTAAGAATTACACAAATCATTAAGGTGAGTACAAAAGCATGGTGAGTCAAAGCACCGCTACCATCTCGTTAATTATTTGTTTGCTTGGTGTTTCATTATATTGTATTTTATATTTTGACATAGGTTGCAGTGATAGAGCTACACAAACCACATGTTAATGACCACAATTTTTTTAAGTAGTAAAAAACAGCTTTGAATGTAACTTTAAGGGGACCTTGAAAGAAATATAAAGCTATTTTAGTGTCTTGTTTAGAGTGGGCATCGGAATTATAAGTATTAGAAAAGGAGGACAGATGAATACAAGAAAGGGGATACAGCATTTGGATGTTTAAAGATTTCAGTCATAAATAAATGAACTTCCTTTCCTAGTTTAGGCTTAGAGATTGGTATTCCATTCCCCTGTTATTTCCTACATGTATATTCTTTATGTAATAAAGCCAACTTGTCAAGTCTTATAATATTTTCTTAGAGGAAAGTAAACAAATGGAAGTGAATGAAGAAGAAAAAGCCTGCCAAATAATTTATCCCTATTCCCATCAGGGCTCTAAGTAATTTGGTTGATAGAAATCTTATTAAGTTCTATAGAGTCATATGATATTTGACTTCAAATAAGAATGCTATTTAAATAGAAGCTTAGGAAAGTACAGTATCCTTATACTTTCAAACACTCTTTGGGAACCTGGTGTTTGATGATGGAGTAACATGTGAAGTTCTACTCCTAAAGGGAAATAAGCCCATGCTGGGAACTAGTATCGTGAAAGTATTGCTTCCATCCATCTCTGAAATATTTAATTAAGTTATGAGTCTATAAAGAAAATTGTGTGAAAATTAGGGGAAAAATGCTAGGGCAAATTTACAGAATAAAAGCTCCTAATGATGACTCACACAATTGAAGATATACTAGGTTTTTGTTTTTTTTCTGGGCTTACCTATTGATTTAGAATGGTATTTTCTTTAAACTCACAGCTATTTATTCACTCACAAGGTCTCATTAATAATGTTATTTATGCCACATATTGTTGTGGGCATTGACAATACAGATGGATGTGCATAGACCGGCTCAGATTGTGGATTCATGATATATTACTGAAGGTGATAGTTGAGGATAAAATAAGTTCTGTGACAGAGATAAACCCAATGTTATTGAAAACATAGGGTAGGTCATACTTTTGGTGCTAGGGAATCTGTAAACTTTAGTAAGAGAAGTGATTGCAGGGGCAAATTTGGAAAGACAGTAGTCATTTGGCAAGTAAAGTATAGAAGTGCTTGATTCCACTAAAAGTCCAGAAATTGAGAAAAAGTTGTTTGCCTTGAAGAATATTTTGTATAATTGGAATAGAGTTTGTGGTGAGAAATGTAGAAATAAGTCTTGAGAGATGAGCAGGGACTAGACTTTGAAGAGTCCTTCCTCATCCATCATGCAACTGACACCCACCATTCAAGTAGTACATGGAATGCACTGGAGTGAGACACAGGGCTGGCTAGAAGGTGTCACAGATGAAGTACAAAGAATTGACTGCATAACAGTGTGAAGTAAAGATTTTGACTAGATTTTAGAAACGTTCAGATGAAGAGGAAAAAGAAAGTAATCAAGAATAGTTTGCAGTTCCTGATTTGGACAACAGGACAGAGAATGGGCCATTTCCTGAGCTGGGGAAAATGGGAGGAGAAGCTTTGCTTAGGGGAAGATTGTGGCCTCACTTTTAAACTTGTTGTGTTTGTGGTTTGTGACACATCCACATGAAAGTATTGAAGATGTATTCAGAATGGATAAGTGGAACTCAGGAAGGAGATAAAGCAAGATATATAAAGACACATGGCCTTCAGCATACATGCTTGAAGCTGTAGGTGTTGATGAGATAATATAGAGGATAGAGAAGAAAACAAAAGGTAGAGGACAGTTAAGAGAAAACAAACATTGAAAGACCCTGAGATGTGGTCAGAGACATGAGAGGACACTGGTAAGAGAGTGACAACCATAAATGAAACGTATAAAGCCTTAAATACAGAGTATTCACAGGCTGGAATGTTTCTGAGAGATCATGTAAGATTAGGCCTAAAACATATCGGGTCAGGAAAAGCATAACAGAATTCCTGGTGATCCTGGAAAGGAAACTTGGGTGGGCAGGGAGGCCAGAATTCTGAAGCCAATCTTTAATAGAGAAAGTAGGCAAACAGAGAAATCAACTATAGACACCTCTTCCAAGAAGTTGGCACTTAGAATGTGATGTAGTCGGAAGAAGAGGAATAAGTTTTTTTTTTTTTTTTTTAAGTTGTTTTTGAGAGGCTTGCACATGTTTAAATGTTGTGGGAATAAGATTTCTGAAGTGGTCACAATTTAAGCAGGGAAATCAATATCAAATGGCCTTTTATTCTTGTAAAAATAAGTGTTCTAGTAATCAGAATGTTTATATAAACCTGTAAAAGGAGAAAAAACTAGTATGGTTTAATTATATAGAAATATAGCACAAAGTTAGGAGCTTTCTTCTACTGATACTCCTCCAGTTCATCCGATGTCGTATCCTCACAAGACACAGATGGTACATTGATTTTGTAAAATCTGAGAGTATTTTAATAAAGAGGTTATTTATTTATAGGGAGATAGTATGCATAAGGAAACCACACTAGGTAGTAAAAGCAGGAGCTGTTAGTACCCAAAGGATGTGAGAGGGAAGATGTGTCTTAACCTGGAATCAGAGAGGGCTACTTGGTAAAAGGTCAGAGAACAGCTAGCCCATGCTGATCTCACAGCCTCTTCCATCCCTTTTACCTCTTGCTGGTTCTATACATCAGCCAAACCAAGAAGAAGCTAGAGGGCTAGAGGTGTGTTGATGTGCCCTTTATAGTTCAGGCTTCTGGATTCTGAGCAGAGAGGGAAGATGCAGAATGTTTTGGGAGAGGCACTGGAAGCTATCTGTCAATGATGGATGTGACTGAAAAAGATGAGGAAGCAAATAGTCTACCCAACCCACTTTCTACCATTAATTCATATTCCAATAGTAGTCAGTGTATCTTATGAAGTTGGTTGCCATTTAGAAGATTTAAAATGGGTCAGGCTCTTCAGATTGGTGGGTCAACCTTTATCATCAATATTTTTATGATCAGCCTTTCAATATGTTAGCTTTGATCCCAACATCCTATGGTGGTTCTCTATGATTCTCTATGATAGTATAAAGATCATCACTTTGCATTTGATAGCTTCTCACAAAAGTGTTCCTCAGCTTATTCAACATTAAAACCATGGTGATTGTCTATTTTCCAGAGTTACTGAAGAATTGGATGAATATGGTCAGTTGCATAATGCACATAATAAATTATTATGTTTACCTGTTAAATTGTTTTTGTAGTTTTATACAAAAAGTTTTATAAAACTTATTTAAACTTATTTATAAAACTTATTTAAACTGCTAAGATATTTCAGTAAGAGTAGTAGTTGGTTTTAGCTCAAGGGTAGAGTAAATATCCATCCTGCTCTGTGCTAGGTGTGGACATGCCTTGAAGGGCTGACAACCTTCATTCTCAAGATGCAAGATCATAGTCACTCTGCTTTTTGAAATGTGGGACTGCATACATGTGCTTTCATATTCATAGTAAATGGATATACATCCCTAGACACATGTACTTTACTTTTGTCTATATTTTGTACGTAACAACAATAATTTATAAAAGAGAATTTGCTTTAGGAAAGTAACTCCAGTGAACCATTCATGAATTGCTTATATTTAATGCATGTTTAATACCTGAGTGAATAAGCTAAAAGCCACAGAATGTTCTGTGTTACTTGGCTCATTTTGGTAAGAAAGAATGTCAATCTCTAGGATGACAGATTGAGACAAGTGTTTTTATAGACATTAACCCATCATGTTTGAATGTGGTGAAAGTAGATATTGTCCAGGGAAATTCTGAAATCTAAGTTTCCTCTAAATTTTATATATAGATTATTTGGAGTACTTTTGGAATTTTTCTTTGTTGTGTATGTAGTGATAAGGAGAAAAGGACAGTAATGGTTTAATTTTCCTATATTCAGTACAATGTCCTTTGCTGTGTAGGTTTTGGTACATATTAATTGCATTCATAACTTATTTGCCATCTACTTTTAGAAGGAAATTGATAAATATCTATTAACTTTAATGTTATACTATTTTAAATGCCATAGAAACTAAGATTTTTGTTTTAAATTTCATACAGTGTCTAATACTATTTTAAATGCCATAGAAACTAAGATTTTTGTTTTTAATTTCATACAGTGTCTCTTAGATATAAAATTTCTATAAAGGGGAAAAGGAAGACTTTTTATAACTGGAAACCATTTATTTTGTTACATTTTTTTTATGTGTTTCAATACTATTTGGGCCTAAGCTGAGGATTTAGGCCATTTACAGGTAGAGCTCTTCATTGTATAGTCAACTTGAAAATAAGTTATCAGTCACACAGGAAATTGAGTGAAGGTATGTGAATGGATTAGCATTTTCAAGTGTAGAAGTGTTTGAAATAATGTTTCAATAGTAGATGCGTATTATCTATCATCTTTGTATACAAATTAAACATACTGTATTATTTAAAACTTAATACTGTTGGGGTGCCCAGGTAGTTCAATCAGTTAAGCGTCCAACACTTAGTTTCAGCTCAGGTCATGATCTCAGGCTCATGAGATCAAGTCCTGCATTGAGACTCCATGCTCAGCAGTGTCTGACTGAGATTCTCTCTCCCTATCTTTGCCCCCTGTCCCACCATTTGTGTTCTCTCTCTAAAATAAATAAATAAATCTTAAATAAAACTGTAACACTAATCTGATTTCTCAGCCCCTTATAATGCAAAACAACGGTGATAACAATGTGTATATATACACAAACATACATGTATATACATACATATTCATTTTTTACATACAACTCTTCATCTTATAAGAGTTGGAAGATCATTCTATTTCCTAGTTTACTTGGTTTGCAATATCATTTATCTTGTCAATGTAGATCTTAAAATCATTTAACCTGTTGAAAAAGCTTAAAGACATCTCTTCAGAGACCTCAGACATTTCTACAATCTGGTTTCAGTCCTGTGCTTTAAGTTTGTCTGCAGTACCTCCCTACACAAACTCCCCAGTGAAAGGCAAACTGCTATACTCACTGTTCTAATGTCAAACTTATTGATCCCCCATTTATAGATTTTGTTCCCACTCTGCTAAATGGCTTATTAGAAACATGAAAATTTAAAACATCTCAAGACTCTACTCTTTCAGTCTTTACAGACTTCATGCACTAAAAGGCACCTCTTATTTTTATAATACTTATCTGTACTGATACTTTACCAATTAAGTCTGTCCTTATGGCATTTCTCTTATTATTATTTTAAATTGTTAACTGCTTTTGTGTTGTCATTTTGCTTCTTATTGCTCGTTATGTTCTGGTCACTCTTTTTCTTTTTTTCCATTCACTCTTTCTAAAAAATCTTTCCCTGCAGTCTCCAGTTGAAGTGCTAAGCATAAAGTCTTAATGTAGTGGCAGCTCCATGATATTTACTGGCAGGAACTGATGTTCTAGCACCTCAGGATTACTCAGTGAAAAGTATCACTTAAGTTTTCAGAACTGGCTTTTTTAATCAATGGAAAGACTCTTAAAAACATTTCATGTCCAATTTGAAAATTAATTTTGATAGGCAGCTATCAAACTGTGTCAATAACCTATGATAACTCCAAAAATTCCAGCCCATAAATATACTTGAAAGAGAGAAAAAGGGATCCCTGGGTGGCGCAGCGGTTTGGCGTCTGCCTTTGGCCCAGGGCGCAATCCTGGAGACCTGGGATCGAATCCCACGTCGGGCTCCCAGTGCATGGAGCCTGCTTCTCCCTCTGCCTATGTCTCTGCCTCTCTCTCTCTCTCTCTGTGTGACTATCATAAATAAATAAAAATTAAAAAAAAAGAAAGAGAGAAAAAAATCATGATTAATACTGACAAAATTTGTGTAAGACCCATCCATGGGGATGCTTATTTCCAAGTCTTCTAAAAATATCAATTTAGGTTGAGAAGTTTGAACTTAATTGTCTTTATTCTAGTAGAAGTAACTTCCCAGGTCAATCTTCTTCTTCTTCTTCTTCTTCTTTTTTTTTTTTTTTTTTTTAACTCTAGCAGCAGGTTTGGATTAAAATGTTCAAATCAGGTATTGCATGTGACACCATTAGGTAAGTCAGAGAAAGGCAGAATTGTTCTTGTTGAACTTGGATTAGGCACCACAAAGCCTTGACTGTACACTGCTGCCCTCTGCTTCTCTCTGCAGAACTGAAGGACTCAAAGGATCAGGAACAGAAAATCAGTGTAGATCATATAATCATTATTTAGTGCTTTTGAAATATATCCAGAATTCTTGACAGGATGGTGCAGTAGGTCCAAGGTTCAATGTTCCCTCTATTCCAAACATGTAGCAATGCTAGATGGAAGAACTATCACATCAAAAGTCTTAAAGACATGACAAATATCAGCATGGAACAAAACAGGTGGAACCAGAGAACAGAGATTAGGCCTGAAACCTAAGCCTGCTGGTTTCCAGGTTCTCAAGCAAATAGGAGACAAGAAATGCCTGATGGCAGCCTGGAATGAAGGGTTCTGTTCTGGTTCAGCTCTAACTTGTAAAAAGAACATAAACATGATATACAGCTTTACAGGAAACCATCATCCTAATGAGACAAAAGATAGAGAGGCAGGAAGACAAAAATACAGTTTCATGACTAAGAATAGCATCCAAAAGAGGTTGAGTACTTGGCAAACTAGATTGTTATAGAATTGTCAGTACCCTTAGTTAACATCAGTGAAGTCATTTTTCTGAAACAACCCAAGTCTTACCAGCAAGACTTATGCTTGTCTCTTGAAATCAGGCTGATGAGAGACTCTGGAATTAGTAAAATGCACCATGTTATAAAGGCACATAGTCATAAGGGCACTGAGCTGCAATGACCTATATGACAACCCATGACTTAAACCATGTGGAAATGGATGAACATTCAAACAAGTAATGGTTGCTGTCACTTTAGTTGTACATAATGCCCGGGACATTAAGGAGGGAAGCAGAAATAGAGGGAGCTCTGCCTTGACATAGTTTATTCTAGTCTAAAATCAATTCAGACTACATAGTATACACATAGTGAACTTTATACATACATACCAGTATAATAGTACATAGTGCACAGCTGGGAAATGATTCTATCAACAAACTTTTTGAAGAATCAGAAAGAATTATATAATTTAAGTATAGGACCGAAAGATGAGGAATGACACAATAAACTGTCTTATTTCATTAGAAGAAATTCACTTAAAAAAGAGATGATTCTTTTTTTTTCCCCCAGCCAATGAGAGCTATTCTGATGGTGCTTTGATGTGCACTTCATCGAACAGCTGTATCCCAGTTCATGAGTGCTGTGATGGTTTTGCCAACTGCGCAGATTTCCAGCCTGATGAATCCAGCTGCTCAGGTACTCTATTTCCATTAAAATATTCTTTACAATATGAGCCAGTGATTTAACCATGTAGATGATAAAAACATCAAAACTTGAAATTCTAAATAATTGCAAGTATGGAATAATTGAATTTCTATTATTGATTTGGGGTGGGAAGAATACTAACATTGCTACACACATAAACTTATAAATATATAACATAATGAACTCATGCCTATTCTATATAAAGGATGTCCCCAAATAAAGAAAAAACGAACACTTAATTTTAATTTAATGTAACTTAAAGTTATTAGTATTTGAAAATCTCTTTGATGCAAATTGCTTGGTTTCTAAAATAAGGAAATAACCTAACATTTTTTTTTAATTTTCCCAATTCTTCATAAAAGCTCCCTATTTGCATGATCTAGTCATGTTTAAAAGTCAACTTATTAAGCTTTAGACTGACTTTTATCTTTTTATTTTTTATTTTTTTAATAATATATTTATTATTTTTTTGGGTGTTCAATTTGCCAACTTATAGAATAACACCCAGTGCTCATCCCATCAAGTGCCCCCCTCAGTGACTGTCACCCAGTCACTACCCCCCCCCGCCCACCTCCTCTTCCACCACCCCTAGTTTATTTCCCAGAGTTAGGAGTCTCTCATGTTCTGTCTACCTTTATGATATTTCCCACTCATTATTTCTCCTTTCCCCTTTATTCCCTTTCACTTTTTTTATATTCCCCAAATGAATGAGACCACATAATGTTTGTCCTTCTCCGATTGACTTATTTCACTCAGCATAATACACTCCAGTTCCATCCACATCGAAGCAAATGGTGTGTATTTGTTGTTTCTAATGGCTGAGTAATATTCCATTGTGTACATAGACCACATCTTCTTCATCCATTCATCTTTCGAATGGACACTGAGGCTCCTTCCACAGTTTGGCTATTGTGGACATTGCTGCTAGAAACATCGGGGTGCAGGTGTCCCGGTGTTTCATTGCATCTGTATCTTTGGGGTAAATCCCCAGCAGTGCAATTGCTGGGTCGTAGGGCAGGTCTATGTTTAACTCTTTGAGGAACCTCCACACAGTTTTCCAGAGTGGCTGCACCAGTTCACATTCCCACCAACAGTGCAAGAGGGTTCCCCTTTCTCCGCATCCTCTCCAACATTTGTGGTTTCCTGCCTTGTTAATTTTCCCCATTCTCACTGGTGGGAGGTGGTATCTCATTGTGGTTTTCATTTGTAGTTCCCTGATGGCAAGTGATGCGGAGCATTTTCTCATGTGCGTGTTGGCCATGTCTATGTCTTCCTCTGTGAGATTTATGTTCATGTCTTTTGCCCATTTCATGATCGGATTGTTTGTTTCTTTAGTGTTGAGTTTAATAAGTTCTTTATAGATCTTGGAAACTAGCCCTTTATCTGATAGGTCATTTGTAAATATCTTCTCCCATTCTGTAGGTTGTCTTTTAGTTTTCTTGACTGTATCCTTTGCTGTGCAAAAGCTTCTTATCTTGATGAAGTCCCAATAGTTCATTTTTGCTTTTGTTTCTCTTGCCTTCATGGATGTATCTTGCAAGAAGTTACTGTGGCTGAGTTCAAAAAGGGTGTTGCCTGTGTTCTCCTCTAGGATTTTGATGGAATCTTGTCTCACATTTAGATCTTTCATCCATTTTGAGTTTATTTATTCATGAGAGATACAGAGAGAGAGCCAGAAGGAGAAGCAGGCTCCATGCAGGGAGCCTGACGTGGGACCCGATTCCGGGTCTCCAGGATCATGCCCTGAGCTGAAGGCAGTGCTAAACCACTGAGCCACGGGGGCTGCCCTACACTGACTTTTAAACATTTTTCTCTCCTGACCCCAGAATATTTATAAGAGCTGATAATGTATGTTTGTGAGTATACTTTTATCAAAACTGCTTTAAAATTCTCTAATTTATTACAGTCCATTGTTAACATCTCTCCTGAGTAATTGAACTTTTATTTCATGTAGGAGATATATGAAATAATAGGTTGGGGCAATATAAATCTCTCACATCTAAAAGATAATATAAATTGGTAATAAAATATATATTCAATCATATTTTCTAAATAAATTGGAGATATTTAATATCAAAACTAGGTGAGAATATATTCTTTTTATCTGATTATTATGAGATAAGTGACAAAAGCATGATAATTATAATCAAATCACTGTACAAAAAAGTCTTATTTTTCATGCTGCCAAAATGAATACTCATAGAGCACTGAATTTTATGAGTACAAAAAGAAATCAAGAACCAGGTAAATCTGGTCCCATAAAATATGCAAAGATGAATGCTCTTTGCCATTGTTTCTGTACCAGGCATTCTTATACATTAGATTGATACCCAAAAGGAAATGCTTTCACTTTCTTTTCAGAGTGAGAAAGATATTAATGAGCTAGTTTCATTCTTTGAAACCACTAAGACAAAGCACTGATACATGATACCCAAACTTATTTGCATAAAGGTGAGATTTTGTTCAGGACAGTTCTGTATGAGAACAAATATAACATATTATGGTTTATTGTCTGATTTTACATATTTTGCCTTTAAAAATATGGTCAGAAAAACAGAAGACTGGCCATTCATCCTGAGGGATTGACAACCTATAGTGATAATAGAGAGCACATTCTGGTTGCCCTATCTAGTTTAGCCATTCACCAGTTCATTCATAGTTCATTTATAAAATATAGGTCGTATTGTCCCAGCTACTGGCTTACAGTAATATAAAGATTTAATGAAACTGTTTTCAGAAATAAAATCCACATTATATTTTTGTTCTCTATTTCTATTATCTCTGCTTATTTTAGTTTGTCAAACAAATATGATGAAGTCAATGCTTCTGTGTTTAAGAATGTGTCTAAGTGGGCAGCCCTGGTGGCTTAGCTGTTTAGCACCGCCTTTGGCCCAGGGTGTGATCCTGGAGACCCAGGATCGAGTCCCACGTCGGGCTCCTTGCATGGAGCCAGCTTCTCTCTCTGCCTGTGTCTCTGCCTCTCTCTCTGTGTCTCTCATTAATAAATAAATAAAATCTTTAAAAAAAATGTGTCTAAGCTTAATCCACACTAACACACTAAGATGTGTCAATGCCCGTGACACCTTCCTCTTTCTTTCTTTTTTTTTTTTTTTTAAAGATTTTATTTTATTTACTCATGAGAGATACAGAGCGGGAGAGAGAGAGGCAGAGACACAGGTAGAGGGAGAAGCAGGCTCCACGCAGGGAGCCCGATATGGGACTCGATCCCGAATCTCCAGGATCACGCCCTGGGCTGCAGGCGGCGCTAAACCGCTGCGCCACCCGGGCTGCCCTCCTCTTTCTTTCCAAACATCATATCCTTTTATGGATGGCATTTCATAGGCTTTATGAGCCCAATCCTGACAGCATCCAGTAATGTCCCTGGTCACATGGCAGGTGGTGAGCATCTGGCCTACCCTCACCTGAGGTTTAAGTTATTAAAGGGAACATTGACCTCAGGCCCTGTGTAAGTGTTGCAGGTTAAGTATATTTCAACAAGGCCTGTTTGTTCTCAAGTTATGTTAGAAAGGCATGTTATTTTCAAGTTTTGGTTGCTTATGCAACAGAAAATTATTGAACAGAATGTGCCTGGCTTAATTTAAATTGGGAGTCTTTATCCAGTCATCTGTAGTAGCAGAGGTTAATGAAAGTTATGCTAAGGTTATACTGTATTATGACAATCATCCATGTGAAGGAGAATTAGGAAAAAGTATTAAAAATATAAAGTTGTAAGGGTGCTTGGGTGGCTCAATCAGGTAAGTGTCTGCCTTTGGTTCAGGTCATGATCCTGGGGTCCTGGGCTTGAACCCCATGTTGGGCTACCTGCTTAGCGGGGAGCCTGCTTCTTCCTCTGTCCCATGCTTCCCCCACCACTCATGCTCATTCTCTGTCTCACATAGGTAAATAAAATCTTTGAAAAAAATATAAAGTTGTAATATGAGATTTTATGAGTATGATTTAATATATATTTAATAACAATAACAGTAACACCTAATAATGTTTCAAAAGTTTTATTTTTTTACTAACTTTTTTATTTTAATTCCAGGAGACTCAACATAGTGCTTTATTAGTTTCAGGTGTGCAATGTAGTTATTCAACACTTCCATACATTACTCAGTGCTCATCATAATAAGTGTGCTCTTCATCCCTTTCACCTATTTCACCCATTCTCCTTCACCCCCCTCGCTCTATTTTAAATGAATTCCCTCAGTTAAAGTTATTATTTTTTCAACAAGAACATTTTGTACTTGAAGCAGACACCAAATCGAAGCCCTATAGAGCTATGCCAAATTTCTAAGCCATAGTTAATCTTCCCTGCAGTCCCTGTGCTGGGATTTCAAGATAAAGAGAACAGTCTGTGCCCACTGGGTATTTGGTTTACTGCATCAAACCATTTGGTTTTCTGGAAGACTCTCAGATCCATACATAAACCAAAACTATGTGCAAGTTGTTGTATATGTGTATATTTAATCCATGAATGTACATAAATACCTTACCATTTAAAGAAGTTCATGATCATAGTATCGGAATAGCAGGGAGTTATAGAAATTCTGATGTGAACAGCAGATCATTTGACATTTTTAGACTAACAGACTTGAGAGTTAGAGGACTAGAATTGGGTTCCATATCTGCTGCTCCCTCTCTATTAACTTGAGCAAATTATATTATTAACCAGTTTTTCTCCTCTGTGAAAAAGGATATATATGGGTATACCACACAATGTTATGAGGATTAAATGAGGTAATGCCAAAACTCTTAGGATAGTCTTAAAACAGAGCAGGTTTTCAGTAAATTAAAGTGGTAATGGTGCTCATAATGGTAAAGGGGAAAAGGAAAAGCCAGAGAGACACTGGTAATAGAAGTTAGGTTTCATGGGCAGTTTAAAGAATCCCCAAATATAGAGAGCTGGGTGAGAACAATGATTTAATACGTTGTGCATACCACTCACTAGTGTAGAAATGTTATAAATACATTTCATTTTATACTCCTCTCAGCAGCCCTAGAAAGCAAGGCGATATAATTCTCACTTGAAATATGAGAAACCTTATCTTTAAAGTACCTAGCCCGAAGTCACACAACCCATTAACTGAGCCATGTACCAATGAGGCAAAACCAGGACTCAGGTGACTGTCAGTCTTCTCAGTGATCCATGCAATAGCTATCACTTCCCAAGCCTCCATGTACATTGAAAGAGACCACACAACACAGACACACACACACACACACACACACACGCATCTGGTTTATATGTGTTCCTGTTTTTCTAGGGTGATACACCAGAGTGGAACTGAACTTGAACTCTTCCTAGAATGCTATTTCTATGTAGTCAGTTAAGTCCTACTGGCCTCCAGATACATGGTCACAGTAACCAATGCAAAACATCAGTGAGACACTGATGTGGCTGAAGAGTCTGGGAACTCAGGCTAATTCTAATATCAACCCCATAGAATCCAACTTCCCATTTGAGAATTATCTACTTATCTCCTGGAAGTATTTAATCCCTTCATTGCTAACTAGTCATGGATATCTCCCTCCCCATTTCATCTGTTTCCTGCTTTAAACTGTTTTGAGGGATCCCTGGGTGGCGCAGCGGTTTGGCGCCTGCCTTTGGCCCAGGGCGCGATCCCGGAGACCCGGGATCGAGTCCCACATCGGGCTCCCGGTGCATGGAGCCTGCTTCTCCCTCTGCCTGTGTCTCTGCCTCTCTCTCTCTCTGTGACTATCATAAATAAATAAATAATTTTAAAAAAATAAAAATAAACTGTTTTGAGTAAGGTGAAAATATGTTGTACTATGTCTTTGCATCTTATGGATAAAGAACCTGGGTCTAAGCAGAAACTGAAAAGAATGCCTTGTGGAGGTAAACTACAAATCATCTCCCCACCAAAACACCAAATTTTACTCCTTGCTCTGGCCAATGCTTGTGTCCTTTCCACTGTGCTCCATTATACAGTGTAATAAAATGCATATTTAAATTTCCACAGAATTATTTTGATGTAAAGCAAGCCGATGATTTACTCTCAGCCATCAAAGTAAATATTAACGACCCCAGAAAAAAAAATATGCAGCTGTATGTATTTTGATGTAGTTCAGTATCAGACACTCTACTGGTTTTTCTTATAAAAACAAAGCCCTTATATAAGGAAGACTAAAATTGTACTTAAGACCAAACATGACTATAAAATGGTTTATCTGAAAGGTTTGTAGCTATTTATGCTTTACCATACTGGTGGGCTATTTTTAGTCAAAACAGCTAATTTCTCGTTTATGAAGGAAATTTCACATCTGTTCTGTTTAGCACAGCATGGCCCAGAAGCCTGCAGGGTATAGCTCCCCTATCATAATTAAACGGGGAAAAGTAGGGAAGGCAAGATGGGAACTACATCTGACCCTTCAGCAGCATGGGTTTGAACTGTGCGGGCCCACTGACATGCAGTCTTTTCAGTATAGTACTGTAGGTGCAACTTCTCTTCTTTATGATTGTCCTAATCTTCTCTCTAGCTTACCTTATTGCAGTAATACAGTATATCATAGAAATACCACACAAAATATATGTTTACTGACTATTTATGATATCAGTCAACAGTAGGCTATTAGTAGTTAAGTTTTGAGGGAGTTAAAAGTTATCTGTGGATTTTTAACTGTGCGAGGATCAGTGCCCCAAGCCCCACATTGTTCAGGGGCCAGCTGGATATCTCTGGAAGGGCAAATCACTGGAAACCTTTGAAAACATAAAGGACACTGGACATGTGGTATATTGCACCTCCCTGTTGTTGCAACTTCCCTCTTACCCTGATTTTCCTCTTTCCACTCCCTTCCCAATGTTCAATGACTAGCTCCACAATCAGACTCTCTCTAGTTGCCCTTCAAAGTCTTCTTCCAATGGATATTTTCCTATATAAAATTTCTGTTTCTCCTTATTACTTTTCTATTAATGTTCATTATCATTATCTTTTCTCTGCCCAAGTAAATTGTTTCTCTCTCTGCTAAGGTTAGTCTGCTCCTGTAAAGACAAAGACTGTATCTTTGTAACCCCATGACGCCTAAAAAGTGATCAAGTGATTTCTGAGGGGCAAGCCTGAAAAGTGATGATATCTGAAAGGCAGAATGAGAAATCCAAAGCTTCAAATTCATGCCCTAGCCTATGTTTTATCTGGGCTTCAGACCTGCAAATAATATTGGCCAAGGAATACTTCCTTGCATATCACCTTAGGTACCTAAAACGCCAGCATTTTCCCCTATAAATTCTTCCTTCCCTACAAATCCCCCAATTCAGTGAATGAAACCACCAATTACCCTGTGGCTCAGCCAGGAACTTGAACACCACCCTTGACTCTTGCAAATTATCACTGTATATTTCAATCCCAACATTTAAATATCTCACAGATCCCCACAATTCTCACTTCCTACTACATCCCTTTCATTCATTTCATCATTTTTACTAGATTATTACAACAAACCTTTAACGGGGCTCCTGAATTTTAGTCTTAGCCCTTCTGTTGATCTTACATACTGGATCCAGAATTGTCTTTTTAAAACAGGGAACAGGGCAGCCCGGGTGGCTCAGCAGTTTAGCACCGCCTTCAGCCCAGGGCTTGATCCTGGAGTCCTGGAATCGAGTCCCACGTCCGGCTCCTTGCATGGAGCCTGCTTCTCCCTCTGCCTGTGTTCTGCCTCTCTCTCTCTCTCTCTCTCTCTCTCTCTCATGAATAAATAAATTAAAATCTTAAAAAAAGAAAAAAGGCAGCTACACCATTGGGCAGCCCCATTGGCCCAGCCGTTTGGCGCCGCCTTCAGCCCGGTGTGTGATCCTGGAGACCTGGGATCGAGTTCCATGTCGTGTTTTTTTTGTTTTGTTTTGTTTTGTTTTGTTTTGTTTGTTTTGTTTTGTTTTGTTTTGTTTTGTTTTGTTTTAAGCAAGATCCTAGAGACCCGGGATCGAGTCCCGTGTCGTGTTTTTTTTTTTTTTTTCTATTTATTTCAGAGTATAATGTACTCTTCAGAACCATGGAGGATACTAAATTTATAAATATTTAATATCCATAGGGCATTTTATTTTTGCAAAGATGGGTTCTAAAAACCATAAAACTGAATAGATTAGTAATACAACACACATCAAAATTAGATTTAAAAAGGAGGTTGTGGCTCTCAGTAGCTCTGTCCTGGTGTTAAAGATGTCATACTTAGAATATCACCAAGTACTTTAAGATTTATAAATGTAGGTGTTATCTCTGATTCTAGCAAAAAGAAACCACTGAAATTTTATTCTTTATATTCTTTATATCACAGACATGATAACCATATCACTTTGGCTCCCTGAGTGGAGCCTGCTTCTCCCTCTGCCTGTGTCTCTGCCCTCTCTCTCTCTCTCTCTGTCTGTCATGAATAAATAATATCAAGAAAGAAGAAAGAAAGAAAGAAAGAAAGAAAGAAAGAAAGAAAGAAAGAAAGAAAGAAAGAAAGAAGAAAGAAAGAAACATCTACCTCCGTTCTTAAAATTCTGGCCTCCTAAGTTAAAGTTTAAACTCCTCATTCAGCCTATATGATCTGGCCCCTGTGTGGCTCTGACCTTCTCCCATACTTTCTTCATGTTATCAGTCCAATCAGGCTGAACTTCCTTCAGGTCCTCAAACACACCACTCTCTTCTTGAGCCTTTGAGTCTTTATTCTTATCTTTACACACACACACAAACACACACACACACACACACACACACACACCTGCCCAAATGAATGCCTGATTATCTTCTGGAAAGCTTTTCTTTATTCCCCAAATTTGATTTAGGTGCTCTCCATGGTACTCCCATCATGTTTGTTATATCCATTCCAAATTATATTACTTTTAATAGTGTATTTTAATGCCCCAGTCATTTTTTGTTTGTTTGTTTGTATTTTCCATGAAGCTGGAAGGTCAACAAGAGCAAAGATCACAACTGTATCTTTTTTAGGTCAACATTTCTTAACCATGTGCTATGAGCTGGGTGTTTTTCTAACATTCTCAACAACTCTGGGATAGGTACTATTTTTAACCCTGTGTGACAGAGAGGAACCAGAGGCACAGAGAGATTAATTAGCTTATCCTATATTATACAGCTAATAAGTTGAGTTGAGATTCTTACTCAGGCAGTCTGGCTCTGGTGCCTGCAGCTTTAACAACTTTGTAAACTTCCTGGATTATTTACTGTTACATATCTAGTGCCTAGCCTAGTGCCAGACATTAACAGATGCTCAGAATAGATGTGTTGAATTACAAGTTAGAGGAAGTGGAGGTTTCTATCAAGTATTAGAGTTAAGACAGCCCAACCAGGGAAGAATGGTATCCTGCAAGAGAGGAGGTGTCAAAAAAAAAAAAAAAAAAGCGAAGAAAAGCAATTTGGGTATTGAGTAGAGAAACCAACAGGTTTCTCAGATCAGGATGAATGTGAGGATCAAGACCGTAAAGAACCCTGAAGAGCTGGGGATCCCTGGGTGGCGCAGCAGTTTGGCGCCTGCCTTTGGCCCAGGGCGCGATCCTGGAGACCCGGGATCGAATCCCACGTCGGGCTCCCGGTGCATGGAGCCTGCTTCTCCCTCTGCCTGTGTCTCTGCCTCTCTCTCTCTCTCTGTATGACTATCATAAATAAATAAAAAATATATTTAAAAAAAAAAAAAAAAGAACCCTGAAGGACTAAAGGCACCAACCATTTCCAGGGTCATACCTATGTGACAATATTTAGTTTCTTTCTTTTTTTTTTTAAGATTTTATTTATTCATGAGAGACAGAGAGAGAGAGAGAGGCAGAGACATAGGCAGAGGGAGAAGCAGGCTCCATGCAGGGAACCTGATTGGGACTCAATCCCAGGACCCCAAGACCCCAGGATCACGACTTGAGCCAAAGGCAGATCCTCAACCACCAAGCCACCCAGGTGCCCCTATCTAGCTTCTTTTTAATCTATACGCAAATTATCTTTGAAAGTAAACATTAATGCTAGCCTTGAAGGAGGGAATGATACAAGCAGCAAAGGAGCAGGCCCAGGGCAATGAAGGTCAATTTGAGCTATGCTGATGTCTGTCATGGATGCAAAGGTAGGATGTAGGATGTGCACATGCACAAGTGACATTTTGCCAAAAAGTCAAGGTCCTCCATGCAAAGCATTGTCTGCCATGTTAGTGACTACTGTGTGGAACTGAAGACAATACATGTTGCATTAAAGAACAAATTTCAGTATAATCACAAATTTGTCATGTAGACATGATCTAAATAAGTATATTTTACTTAATCCAGGGGAAGAGAAAAAGTATCCTCTTGTGGTTCACCACTCAGGCATGTGAAGAGGATGAACGCAGCAAGGGCCAATGAACAAATTTGTGGAGCACAGGGGAATTCTTGCACTTTTAGCAACTGGGAAGCAATATATTCTCAGTGGCTAGATTTAATGCAGTGATTAACAGCAATATGTCCTCCTCCTTCCTAATAATATCTACAATCTGTGGGTTTTGTGATGCTTCTTTTTAGAGTGCCCATTCGGTTACTGCAGAAATGGTGGGAATTGTGTAGTGGAGAAGAACAGTCCTGTGTGTCGGTAAGGAGCATTGTCTATTTTTTCTTTTGAAAAAAGAAAAATAAATTATTTTTATATTTCTTGAATCCAATATAATATAACACCAATGAACACAAGGTTAATAAGGCAAAAATAGAGGATAGTGACATTATTTCCATTTCTCTGTCTGAAGAAGAGAAAGGAAGATGTGAGTATATTTTAGGGAAAAAATGCAATTATTTAACATGATTTTATATCTTAACATGGTATATAGGGTATAGTTCTAATACTAATTCTTATTTTTAATATTTATATCAAATTGTAAAAAGACTTTTTATATGGGCATTATCCTAGTTCAGATGAACTTAGTATCTCTATTTCCTTACTCCCTTTTTATTTCCCATTTCATATTTCTCTTTTCTGACAACAAAGGATAAAATTAATTCATAAATAAGGCCTTTTTCTAGTTTGTGCAATGGATGTTTATGAGTAGCCAAAGTTAAGGTACAGATAAGGAATACATTTGCATACTTAAAGCAAAAATAAACAAAAACAGTCATTGTGATTTCTTTGGGGAGTTGTTTATATTGCATATCAAAGATTGCTTGATTTTTTTCCCTCACCCTTTAGGGAATTGTGCAAAACAGTTTCATAAATTCCAAAGGAAATGATGCATATTCCATTATGTTTATGTTTATGACTTTTTAATCTAGCAGACCAATGGATATATTGCTTTGCGTATTAGAGAATGGATTGTACGTTGATTCTCAAGTCATAACAAAATACAGACAGATAGAAGTGTCTGGGAAACACTGATTGATAGTTGTTTAAATTCTTATATCCTTCTGAGTCAACACTCGTGTTTTACGAAAAGTTGTTTACCCCTTAAAAAAGCAAAACTTGCTACCAATTAACACAACAAAAAAATTTATGATGAAATATGTTTAGACACTGCTTTAACATTGTTGAAAGCGAATTATTAATGGGTGTCTCTACGTGTTTTGTCTATTTCATTACATAATTTATTTCACAACATCTCAACAAATTACACATTCCCTGTATCAGTTTCCACGGAAATTAATTTGTCACAAACTGTAGGTTGATGGAAAGACAGGATACACAGTATTAATTTTTAAAAATCTCCTAAAATAATGGAGAATGATGCCATAAATAATGTCTATCGAATGTCAGCTGAGTAGATACTGTTGTATAGTGTCAACTGTTTACAGTAAGGAGGTTTGTGTTTTTGTCCTCTCTAACCATGCCAGACAAAAGAGCTCTCTCGGACTATAGCTAGTCTCATCTAAGCAGGAAGAGTTTTGCGTTCTGGGCAACATCCTCTGGTACTTAAATAAACTTTAAAAATGGATATCCAGATGGTGACGTCTGAAATGTGTTTCTCTCACATGAGAAAACTAACATGGGGGAAAAATGCAATGAGAGGATTAAGAGGCAAAGGGACTGGAGGAAGGAAATCACTGCAGCAAAATGTAGAAAGAAATTTTAAAATAGTATTTTTGATGGTAAATAGTATTTTTCAAATACTTAAATAACTAATCATTATCAGTATAAACAAAGGTTTGTAATGTTTCTTTTCCACATTGGTGTGAAGAATGACTTAAGGTTTTTTTCCATATTATAATATGGTAATTTCTTTATTCAAATTCTAATTACTTTAAAACCATGAACTGCAAAAATAAACATATGTATATTATAATAAACTTTTAGAAGGCATACAGTAGTATATCATGCAAAAAGTAGAAACCCGAACATCTAAATCCCACTGTGTAGTATTATGGTTTCTATCTACTTCAGTATGGTTTTCCTTTTACTAACACAGGTTTGCAACAAGCACACATTTGTTTCTTACAGAAATGTAAATTATACTTTACACATTCACTTTGTACCTTATGTTTTTTTTTTCTCTTCATAAAATATTGTTCTGTTCTTCCATGTCAGTACGTTTGGTTCTAGATCCATCACGCACTGGCTGTGTAGCTTTGAGTAAATATCTTTATCTAATTATTTCAGCTTCTTATTTGGCAAACTGAAGAAGATAATAGCACCTATGTCATAGGGTAATTTTGAGACTTAAAGGGGTTAATATATGTGAGACACTCGGTACCATGTTTGACATACAAAAGATACTACAGGAAAACTAGCCATCAGAACTATTATAACATCCTTTTTTATGCTGTGTAGTCTACAATATTTAATGTAGAGTTAGTCATCATTTAAATAACCTCATTAATCCTATTAATGGTTTAGTTTCTTTATTAAATATTTGCTTTCACAAATAATCTTGTAACATCCATCCTTTGACTTGTCGTTGCACAATTCTTTAAGCATAACACATCTTACTGAAATGCAAGATAACACATAATTTATTTCTAGTTGCATTTAGTTTCAAATTCATTTCCAATTAAATTTTGTATCCAGGTCATTTGTCACACACTGGTATTCTTTTTGATTTAAAGTTAAACGAGGGTGGCTTCAGAATGCAAAGGTTTAGAGTACATATAAAGCACTATGGAAGGATACTGGCTTTATGTCAAACTCCTGTCATTCTCAAGTGTGAGAATTTGTGGTCTTTGTCACCCAAAGAAGTAATGACAGAAAAACAAAGCCCTTTTCTCACCTTGGCATTGTGAATATAAGAACTTCATGGTATCAAAAAGGAGGACATAACCAGAGCCTTTGGATTTTCTCTTAGGACCTAAGGTTCCTTAAGAAAGGACATTCAATTTTTATCTATCATCATAGACAAGAGAGACTTTTATTTTTATTTTTTTAAAGATTTTATTTATTTATTCATGAGAGACACAGAGAAAGAGAGAAGCAGAGACACGGGCAGAGGGAGAAGCAGGCTCCATGCAGGGAACTCAATGTGGGACTTGATCCCGGGACTCCAGGATCACGCCCTGGGCCAAAAGCAGGCACTAAACCACTGAGCCACCCAAGGATCCCCAAGAGAGACTTTTAAAAAAGATCATGTGAGTTGCTGGAAGCTTATCATTATCCACAACAGTAGACACTACTAGGCAAACCATGGTTTTCCATTACTTGAGGACCACCAACAGGGTGGTATGTCTGAGGACCGAAGATGTGAACCATGAGCCAAAGGAGGGAAATTATTCTTCACCTAAGAAGGCTTGGTTATTATATTATTTTGGTATATAAATATGTTTGCTTAAAAAATAGACTGAGCTATGAAATATAAATTCCAAAGGGCAGGAAAGAGGTTACAAGGGAAAAAAATCAAGTCATCAAGGCTAAAAGAAAGAAATAGAAAACAATATCAAATTAATGCACATATGTTTGTATATAATATATACACATATATTATCATACATATACATATATATAAATTTATTATATACTTCATATATGTATATATGAGCTCACATAGTGAAGATAGGCAGAAAAATATTAAAGCTTGAGTTAATTTATAGACTTTGAATACAATTTATCAACAGCTACCCTATCCCACTAGATGCTACATTCTTAAATTCACTTGCCAATAAGGCAGCAGATTTCATTTGGATATCTCATATTCATTACAGATTTATCATGTGCAAAAATACCTGTTGCCTAGACAGGCCATATTCTTCTCTTTCTCTAAGATTTGTATACACAGTTCCCTCTACTTAAAATTTTATGTTTCTACCTTATTTGCCAAAAGATGCCTTTTAATCCTTTAGGTCCAATATAAATGGCAATTTCTCTGAGAAGCCTTTCCCAGAGCAACCAGAGAGAATGCCTTATTCCTCCTTCTGGGCTCCTCTATTGCTTCCCTCATTCTGTTATTTAACAAGTATTGGTTTCACTAAACTACCAATTGAAAACCTGTCCTATGCTGTGAAGATATATATTTCCGATTAAAACTATTCTTTATGACTATCAAAATTTATTTTGTCCAGTTTTTACTAGTTTTATTTGTAAGAATAAGACTTGAACAACCATGGCCACTGAAAATTTTTAAAAAATAAACTATTTTCATATCTTTGTTGCAAAAAAGATAGAAAACATATTTAAAGGATGTAAATATAAAATATATTAAGTTAGGATAAATATTTGCTAGAAAATGGAATAAAAATATCAGTTTAAGGATAATTGAAAATGGAAAATTGGAAAATGGAAATTGGAATCTCTAAATATTAAAGACAGAATGTGTGGGCAAAATTTTAAAGACTATTGTCACAGAAAATAAGAGTCATATTTTCCACACCTTTTCATGAATAGTATCTAATATATACTTGACATTGTAGGAGCTATTTGAATAATAACTGAATGAAGTATAAATTAATGAATACAAAGGGAAAGTCCTGTAATTTCAAGGAAAAGTGGCAGTACTTTTAAATTTGTACCTAAAATCTATTAAGATATGAGCAAATGACCTACCATGGTCCAAATTTCCAGTCACAAAGGAACTGTTGGGGACTTTGTAAATAGTAGCAAGCAGTATACTGAGTGAGGATATTATATGCTCATTATACCAAAAACAAAAATCACTCCAGTTTATAGGACAGAATGGATGGATACCAAAATAGAAAAATATCCATTAAAGAAACTCTACTTTGCTACAATGATAGGAGAGGGTGCGCTTAAACCAGGAATCATATAAACTACCTCAACTCTTCCACACTGGGCTTGAAGAGATAAGTTTTCCGCCTATAAAAAGCCACTGTTTAAAATAAAATTCAGGGGATCCCTGGGTGGTTCAGTGGTTTAGTGCCTGCCTTTGGCCCAGGGCGCGATCCTCAAGTCCCGGGATCGAGTCCCGCATCGGGCTCCCTGCATGGAGCCTGCTTCTCCCTCTGCCTGTGTCTCTGCCTCTCTCTCTCTCTTTATGTCTATCATGAATAGATTTTAAAAAATATATTAAAATAAGCTTATGAACACTTTCCTTCTCCCCATCAAAAACAAAACAAAACAAAAACAAACATGAAGCAAAAAAGAAAAGTGATCTAAGACCCTGACTCCAAACTGAATTAACTATTAATTCAGTTAAATTTAGGGAAATAAGGGGGAGGTAAAACTTAATTGAGATTTTAAAGTCTAAGTACAAATGGATAATAAAACAATAAGATTAAAATAAGAATTGATTAAAGCCAGGAAGGAAATAGGGTGGAAAAGAAAGACTAAGTTATAACATTCTCCCAAGAGAGGATAGATTCAAATTAAATCTATTAAAGAATTCTGAACAAAGTTGGAAAAATAAGCAAGGGAATAAAAAGGAGATAAATTATAAATATCCAAAGAGAAAGTAGTTGAAATGGAAGATAAAGAATGTATATAGGGCAGCCCGGGTGGCTCAGCAGTTTAGCACCACCTCCTGCCCAGGGCGTGATCCTGGAGACCTGGGATGGAGTTCCATGTCAGGCTCCCTGCATGGAGCCTGCTTCTCCCTCTGCCTATGTCTCTGCCTCTCTCTCTCTCTCTCTCTCTCTGTCTGTCTCTCATGAATAAATAAATAGAATCTTAAAAAAAATGTATATAATTGGAGTCTCTAAAGAGGAAAACAAGACAATGGAATGGAACAAATACGTAAAGCTGTAATCCAAGAAAATATTCAGAAATGAATATTCAGAAAATATTCAGAAATGAAAGAAGAATGAATTTTCATGATAAAAGGGCCAGAAGTTACCTGGTAAATTTAATACAAAGCCAGAAACTCCAAGACATATCCTACTAAAAATGAGACTTCAAAATGAAGAAAAATATACTGCTTCAAGAATGGGAGGAATAGGGGAGACCTGGGTGCCTCAGTGGTTGAGCATCTACCTTCAGCTCAGGGCATGATCCTGCGGTCCCAGGATTGAGTCCCACATCAGGCTTCCTGCATGGAGCCTGCTTCTCCCTCTGCCTGTGTCTCTGCCTCTCTCTCTCTCTCTGTGTGTCTCTCATGAATAAATAAATAAAATCTTAAAAAAAAAGAATGGGAGGAATAGGTATTTTGCCTAATATTATCTATCTATATGCATGCATGTGTATACACACACACACACATACACACCTCTCCTCATGGTCTCTAGGGAAAAAGACCAAATAATAAGGAAAGATATTGTCTAATATTAGACTTCTGAAAGCAAAGAAACAAAGAAATCCATTGTGATCATCTCCAGAGTTGCAAAAAAAGTCTTTGACAAAATTCAATTGCCATTCCTGATTTTTTTTTAAAGGGGGTGAGGGGCAGCCTGGGTGGTTTAGTGGTTTAGCGCCACGTTCAGTCCAGGGCATGATCCTGGAGACCCAGGATCGAGTCCCATGTCAGGTTCCCTGCATGGAGCCTGCTTCTCCCTCTGCCTGTGTCTCTGCCTCTCTTTCTCTCTGTGTCTCTCATGAATAAATAAATAAATTTTTAAAAATAAAAAAATAAAATTAATAATAAAAAAATTTTAAAAAGTACTAATGAAAATATGAATTGGTATCCAACTAGTATAAATCCTTATTCTCAAATTCAGCATTCTACTTGATAGAAAATTATGAGAGACATTACCATTAAGATTAGGAATGTAGGCATATATGACCTCCGTCCTCTTTGGTATTTAATATCAAATGGGAGGTAGTAGGCAGTAACATTTGAGCAAAAAAAAAAAAAAAAAAAAAAAAAAAAAGAAAAGAAAGAAAGAAAGAAAAAAAATTAATAAAGGGGCACCTGGATGGTTCAGTCAGTTAAGCATCCAACTCTTGATTTCAGCTCAGGTCATGATCACAGTCCTGAGATCAAGCCCTATATCAGGCTCTAAGCTCAGTGTGGAGTCTGCTTGAGATTCTCTCAAAAAAATTAATAAAGAAGTTAAATTATCATGATAGTCTCCCAGAAGAACCCTAGGAAAAATCATAAAAAATAATTAAAAAATTGAAAACAATTCACTAAGGTTGGGGATTATAAAATTAGCATTCAGAGACAACTGTGTATGTACACAAAACTAGGTAGGAGGAAGGAAGGAAGGAAGGAAGGAAGGAAGGAAGGAAGGAAGGAAGGAAGGAAGGATAAATAAATAAATGGTGGAGTTCAGATTCAAAACTAAGTCTTTTGGCCAAGCTCAATCACTGTGGCATGTTTCCTCTTCAGAGATTTGACTAGGTAGCTCATGGTTATATGGTTGCAAGATTCTGTGAGTAGAGATATGAATCAAATGCCTACAGAAAATCTAGAACTAAGCTTTATTTGCACTTGGCTATTTGCTACTTTTTAAAACACACTATGCACTTTTATTCCTTTGGGTGTTCATGTTGTCCCTTTTTGTAATTTTATACTTTCCCACTGGGTTACCTAAAAAAAATTATCAATTCATCTTTTATGTGCCAACCCATGTAGACCCTCCTCTCCAGACCTTAACCTGAACCCACATGCATGTGAGTCCTATCCTGTGTACAATGCACAAAAGAAGTCTGGGATATGAATCTAAAAACAGGTAAAATCTGAGTTTAGGTATGAACTCCATCCACTACTTACTAATGCCATGACTTTGAATGAATTACTTAACCTTTTTCTAAAAGGAGGAAGAGAAAAATTGATATTCACTAAGAAACTAACATCCTCTGCTACCATGGAGCTGTGAACTGAAAAGGGCTTCTGTATTGCTGAAATAAATAATTCATAATTGTTTTATTTACTTAACATTTTTTAAATGTATCTAAATGGGAAGCATTAATAATCTGTTCTCCAATTTTTTATTTGATATCATCAAAATCATCTCTATAGCAACCAACAATAGTTCTTTATGAGATGGAATACAGAACAAACCATCAAAATTTAAGATCATGGCCTCTGTTATTTTTCAAACACAGTACTTATGTGCTAAGGACTAACAAATATTCGTAAAAAAAAACTTAAATGTTTTGTAAATGAAAATCACTTCAAAATTTCAAAAAGTCAATTTAAAGACGAGGGCATTTAGATATCTTTTATGCTATAAGCCTGAGAGACCATGCGGATGTCTGTTTTTCAAGTCCAACACATGGAAGAAATAATTTTCTGGTGAAATATAAATTACCAAAATTGTCCCAAGAAGAGGAGGTATGAAAGTTGAGTAGATTGAATGATATAGTAGAAATTTTAAAAGTCAAAGATGTAGTCTCTCGCTTCCAAAAATTTAAATGTGTCTATTTAAAAAAACTAAACTATATTCTGAAATAGCAGTAATTTTTATAATACATACAGGCCTACACTTAACAGTAAATGTTGAAGACTCACACACAGAAAACTGCAAAGGACTTGATTACATAGATAGGAAAAAGAAATAGATAAACTTATTTCCTAGAGTTAGCAATATTTAGCAGTGTAGACACCAAAGAACATTTTCAGTGTTTTAGATTTTTGTTTGTTTTTCAAATACACCAGTGAATTTTAATGGTTACCTGGAAACATAAGTATAATATTTAAAGGCAAACTTAAGAATTAATATTTGTTGTACTTGGGATCCCTGGGTGGCGCAGCGGTTTAGCGCCTGCCTTTGGCCCAGGGCGTGATCCTGGAGACCTGGGATCGAATCCCACGTCGGGCTTCTGGTGCATGGAGCCTGCTTCTCCCTCTGCCTGTGTCTCTGCCTCTCTCTCTCTCACTGTGTGCCTATCATAAATAAAATAAAATAAAATTAAAAAAATTAGATCTTTAAAAAATATATATATTTGTTGTACTTGATATTAAAGTATGCTACAAAGTCATGGTAATATACACTGGGGAGCCAGGACAGACATAGACAAAGAGGCTATTGCAACAGAATAAAGATTCTGCAAATAGGTTAATGTAGCTATGTGAAATTGGGATAAGACCGGCACATTTCAAGTTGATGAGAATGGATGGATTAGACTAGTAATAATTGGTATTAGGACAACTGGTTACCCATTTATTTAGAATACAAATTATTATTGACATTTTACACAAGGAATTAATTCCAGATTTAATAAAGGTATGAACAGGTTAAAATTGTAAAATTTTTTAGAGAAAATACAGAATAAAGAACTCTTTTTTAAATCTTGAAGTATAGACACCATTTATAAGTTTACCAGCAGCCATAAGAGAAAAGATGAACAAATTTGAAAATGTGATCATATGGATAGTTATCAAACAATTAAAACTACAGTATGGTGAAAGACATCACGTATTTTTAATAACACAGTAATAGGCCACAAGAAAGATATGCAGCACATAATATAGACAGGGATTAATTATAACATTAATTATTTATATATAGTATTCCTTCAAAGTAATAAACAACAAACAAAGATTATTCACAGAAGAAGGAATATAAATGCTCAACACATACCTGAAAAAAGTTCAACCGCCATTAATATGTAAATGCAAAGTAAACCTTTGAAATCCCAGTTTTACCTATTAAGGTGACAAAAAAATTAGTAATAACCACTATTTGTGAGCATGTAGAAAAACACTGGCACTTTTATACATAGATTATGGGAATATAAATCTGTATTATTTAGGAAACAAAATATACAATTCTTAGGGAAAGAAACTTTTAAGAAAGACGAAGTGGAAATACCCATTCAAGGTGTTATCACTGTTTAACTCAGGAATCTCTGGTCTAGGAATCTAGCCTACTGAGTATTAACAAGAAATAGATAGGAAAATGTGCTAAAATTGGTATAGTATAGTACTGGTTTTAAAAAAAGATTTTATTTATTTGCGAAGGAGAGAGAGAGACAGAGACCGAGAGACAGAGCACAAGCAGAGGAAGAGGCAGGGGGAGAGGGACAAGCCCCAGGACCCTGGGATCATGATATGAGCAGAAGGCAGATATTTAACTGAGCCATTCAGGCACCCCTATGGTACTATTTTGAAAACAAACAAGTTCAGAAAAGTGTAATGTGGTTTTATACAACCATTTTTTAAATGGAAAATATAGGGACACCTGGATGGCTCAGCAGTTGAGCCCCTGCCTTCAGCTCAGGGAGTGATCCTGGGGCCCAGGGATTGAGTCACACATTGGACTCCCTGCAGGGAGCCTGCTTCTCCCTCTGTCTGTGTCTCTGCCTCTCTCTCTGTGTTTCTCATGAAAAATAAATAATATATTTTAAATAAATAATAAATAAATAAATAAATAATTTTTTTAGGATGGAAAATATAAATCCTGACATAGAAATGTATCTACATTGTTAGGTGAAAAATGCAAGTTCCAATATTAAATTTCTATGGGAAGAGAAGACGTGTAAATGTGAGTGTACGTAAAAAATGAAAAACAAGTCTAGCAGTGTATACATCAAAGTGTTAGTTGTAAGTGACCTCTCTAGAAAGAAAACTGGCTTTGGGAGATAGGGCAATTTCATATTTCAGTTTCTCCCTTTTCATTTTAACAAACACTGCTTCTGTAACTTAGAAATGCATTTTGTTAAGGAGACCTTAAAGTAGTTACAGTATTTAAAAAATAATAACCTTGTTTACAGTAAAAGGCAGAACCTACTGGCTGCTTTTAACAGTGTCTCCAAGATAAATGTGCCTGTCCCTTGGTTTTTCTCCCTTGTTGTCAGAAAGTATTACACACTTTCTGCCTCATGCAGAGCCAAACAAGCCAGACAGACTAGGAATGTGATTGAAGATGAAGCAAGTAACCTCTCACCAAACCTCCCTCCCTGCCTCACTCCCAAAGCTCAATCCTTCTCCAATCACATGTGCCAAAAGAGTCATGAAAATGAAAAGCACAGTAATACCTAATTTTCCTTCTCTGTTCCTTTCCCAGAAAAAAAAGTGTTGTGACGTGTCTGTACACTTAACTGTTAAATTGTGTTTAGATTTTTCATGCCAGGCATAAGTTTTCACAGCTGAAAACTGCATTGCTTTGACAATTTGATGTAAGTGCCTCTTGAATGACCTGTTGACTCATCCAGGGAGGGCATTCTGCAAGGAAGGCCATGGCCCAGATTTCGTATAGTGGTCATTGGTGACAGGGATTTGTGATCCAGATATTTTCCAAAGTCTCTGGTATGACCTGACTGTTAAGTAGATATTTCTTTCCTCCTGGAAGAAAAGTAGTGGGTTATTTCTGGGGCAGTATCTAATGCCAAAAGACTTGCTTTAAAAGAGAGAACAAGAGATAGCTGTCTATATTATCAGGATTAGTAACCTGAAAAACCTCACTACCTCACTGATCCTAAAAGAGCTGCATAGGAAAATGTTTCCTCTTAATCTATATAATTTTTATTTTATTAGTTTTTCTAGCATGTGCACAACTGAGCTTTAACGGAGTAGCAGTTGTTTGGAAATGACATCTTTTCTTTCTTTGCTGTATGTGGTGTGTGTATGTGTCCAACGTACTCTTGAATGGAAGAGAGAAGCAAGCCCAATGGAGCCACTCAGAGACCTGAGCCTTGAAGAATGCTGACAAAAAGTCATTCCTCAAAATGAATTTCCCAATTTCCCAAACCAGGCTCCCTAGTGGCACTGGAACCGCAGGCCATCCAGCTCTGCCCTGATCCTACATAGCTTTTCTTCCTGCTCAGCCAGCATGAGTTTAACTATGTCTGAGTAGAATCTTTTGTGCTGTTGCTAGGTGGCTGATCTCTGCCATACAGAAGCAAAATCTAGCAAATGAGGTAGAACTTTTTGAACCTATCCTTCTTACTAGCGAAATGTTGACAGATCTAAGTAGTTCAATGCATTTTAATTTTGAAACCCCTGTGGGCCTTTTCTTATCCTCTGAAAGCCTTAGTTTATGTTTGCCATTGCTTTAATCTGCTGTCCATCTATACACCTCTGAGATGTAGGGCTGCTTTTTGTTTTCTTCATAGACTTAGTTTATTTTCCTTAAGTCCACTAAGAGGAAGAAGGAGGTAATGGGAATTGTTTATGTCTTCAAGTTTAATATTAAATTATGACAATTCGTGGTCAGTGGTTAGATTTTATGTAATCTATAAATCTCTAGATCCATATTATCCTTCTATTTACCATTTTTAGAAGAATAATGAATTATGAGAGACACACATACAAAACCTGGAAAGTCTAACGCACAATATAGAAAAATAATTTTCTAAAAATTACAGTGATGTGTCGATAGAATTTACATTTGCCTTTTCATTCTCTATGTGTGGGGCAAGAACTGAACACACAAAAGCATTATAGCAGATGCCACTAGGAGCAGCAAGAAAAAGATAAAAGGAGAGAACATGCATTTTGGTACTGAACAGAGTAATGCATCCCTTTTAAATCTACTGCTTGAGGATCCAGAGTAAAGCATGTAAGATCACTTTACAGCAAATCTTTTCATTTTAATGTCACTGCTGTCTAATAATGTTGAGGACCAATGGGGCATGCTTTCTGAATATATATGGAGAATTCTAATTTTGTAATAAATATCTTATAATAATTGCATTTTTTCCTTTGTAGATAAAATTGAAAACCATTATTTTCTTTTTAGAATATCAGAATGAAAATCTGTCTAGTTTAAAAAAAATTTCAATATAGGAAATGAGGCTTTCCATATATTATTGTTTTCCATTTTGTTGGAATTAAAAGGGATATTATAAGAGATTTCTCTGTAACAAGGTAAATAATTATGCATTTATTGTCCTGTTGGCTATGTATGCATTTTATGATGCTGAGGGAATACAAGCTATGAACGTAAAAAGGTATATGTTGATAAATGGTATATATTATTTTTGTAATATATTTGTTCACCAGGATAAATCACCCTAGTGAACACATATATACCCATACTGACAAGTATTTTGTCAAGTTTCTTTGTTTTTATGATAAAACATGACAATATATAAAACTTTGTCACTGAAAATCAAGTTTAATGAAATACTGTGCAGTTCAAGGAAAGGAAGACTAGGCTTAGAATTAGAAGTTCTTTCCAGGCTACATTTAATACTTATATAGCAGTGTTAGTAAGGGACCCAGCAGGAAAAATAATTCACTCCGGATGGCTAACACAACAAAACTTTCAATAATACTTATTTAAAGACAGTATAGGCAACATTAAAGTAATGACAAGGGATGTTGAGACTCTAAGGGACTAGCAGCAGTGGAAAGCCTAAATTGGAGAGACAAGGGGTGGATCACGGATAACCAGTTCCCAGTGAGAGCTATGTATGTGTTTGTGGGGGGAGGGGGAGTTCAAGCTTCTAGGGTAGTTGGGCAGGGATACAACTGCCCTGACAGAGAAGCTGGAGGAAACAGACAAAACATATTCAAATTTTCTCTACAACCATTCAGACTCCAGCTTCTGTATTCCATTGGCTAACCCCAACAGAAAGCCAACAAAGGAACAGAGATAAGGATGCAGTCCTTAGCATTTTTCTCTCAGGCCATAGATTAGGGCATAGAAAGAGGTCTGAGTCAGCAGACTGACTTTGGCTCTGAACCTCTCTAAGTATATGTATCAATTAGAAAGCCCAGTTTAGCTTCTAGTAGAAGATACCTGGGTCTTGTTAAATTAAAACCTAATGAAAAATTATTTTTCTTTAAAAAGTCTAGAGATAAATGATTATTGACATCATTTCACATGTTCAAGGAGCCCAAAACTAAATATGTGATTTTCCTAAATTTGAAGTCTAAATTTGTTACTTCATCATAACCCCTTCCTAGACAACTCAAAAACAAAAAACAAAAAAACACAAGAACAAAACAAAACAAAAACCACAACAAACAAAATCAGATAGGAAAAAGGAGCTTAACCAGATTCTCACATAATAATTTTCACATATATCTCATTTTTCTAAGAAATGTAGTATGTTATTCGGGGGAACTTTGGATTAAGAGGTAAAAATCAGTAAGAATATCAAGTTAAAAGATACTGAGTTTTAGACAACTTGTTCAACATTGAGGCTATTAAAAGTGTTGAGGGAGGACTTTTGAAGGTGTTGATTTCTGAAGATTTCTTGGCCATGCTGAGTCCCACGCTGTTCCTCAAGGAGCAGTAAGATTGGCCTCAAAGAGACTTCTCAGAGAGCACTAATGTAGTTTCTGTAGTTGTAAGAGCTCATAGGACTAGAGTTTGTCATGCATATGAGATGTCTAGAGGTGTTTGGTGGTGGCTGTTGCCCTACAGTAGCAAGGCACAGTGGAACAGTAGCTGGGGCACTGGATAAGAACTGCATGCCTCCCCTAGAAAGTAGGTCAAAAGTACAGAAATCCTGGAGACAAAATATTCTACTCAATTAGTAATGTCACCCAGCTGCTTCCCAGATTCCAGTGACAGATGAACAGATGGACGGGAAGCAGTTGGGAGAGGAGAGGCTGAGGGAGAAAGAAAATACCAAGTTCCCAAAATGTGTTCCCAAAATGTGGCAACCATCCTAAAGCTGGCCCCTGCTAAAGAAGGGAAGAAACACAATATTAAGTTCGGTGTTTTGATTACTACATAAGATTGAGCAATTAAATTGCCAAAATGATGCTTTTATCATTTAAGGTAACCATCACATTACTAATTTACCTAAACTGACTAAGAGAGTCATGAGGCCTATTAGAATTTTTATTTATATGTTGTAGCTTTAAAGACCATGGAAGACAAAATGGGTCTTACTTTTACTACATCCCCAAAGCCATGCTTATCCAATGTAGAGGTTTAATAATTTTTCAGCTGGGTGTGTTTCAGGGTTCTCAGGTAAGGAAGAAGGAAAGAATGGATATGGCTAGGTGCTGAGAAGTCTGTTCTATAGAACTCATCTACAAATTAAGTGGGATGATTGGGCAGTTCTGGTGGCTCAGTGGTTTAGCACTGCCTTCAGCCCAGGGTGTGATCCTGGAGACCTGGGATCGAGTCCCATATCAGGCTCCCTGCATGGAGCCTGCTTCTCCCTCTGTCTCTCTCTGTGTGTGTCTCTCATGAATAAATAAATAAAATCTTAAAAAAAAAAAAGTAAGTGGGATGAACTAGACTGGGGTCCTCAAATATGACTGCAGAGCTATAAGAAATAATAGGCCATGAAAAAGTAAGGTGTAAAAATTTAGTAAGAAGAGTTTGATTTCAGAGACTTATTTGGCTAAAGCCAAATAAAAGGAACTATAGAAAGGACAAGTTGGGGATGCCTGGGTAGCTCAGCGGTTGAGCATCTGCCTTCTGCTCAGGGCGTGATCCCAGATCCAGGATCAAGTCCCACATCAGGCTCCTCCTTACAGGAAGCCTGCGTCTCCCCTGCCTGTGTCTCCGCCTCTCTCTGTGTGTCTCTCATGAATAAATAAATAAAATCTTAAAAAAAAAAAAAAAGAAAGAAAGGACAAATTAGCTGGACATCTGACTCCTGTAGAAAAACCTGTACTAGATGTACTTCCACTTTGGGGGATGAACATGTGAAATGAGGTGTGCAAGCAAGATTCTGCACCTATGAAATCAGGATGAAGAAAAGTGCAATTGCAGTGTTGATCTTTATACCTTTTGTGAAGAAAAATGCCTGTCATAGCAAGGAACACAGATTGCACTGCAACTAGTACTTGGACCAAGCTACCTATGGGAATAAGAACTGTATTTTTGAGATGTGTAGTATTGGGCAGCCCGGGTGGCTCAGTGGTTTAGCGCTGCCTTCAGCCCAGGGCCTGATCCTGGAGACCCAGGATCGAATCCCACGTTGGGTTCCCTGCATGGAGCCTGCTTCTGCCTCTGCCTGTGTCTCTGCCCCTCTCTCTCTCTGTTTCTCTCATGAATAAATATATTTATTTTATCTTAAAAACTCTAAAAAAAAAAAAAAAGAGAGAGATGTGTAGTATCATGGCAGCCCTTGACAATGGAGAATAACCTAAGAAATAGTAACCTAAAACCATTCCATGGGGAGAAACATGAGAGAGAACTCCAACTCCTGATGAGTTCACAAAATAAAGCTCAAAGGCAAGAAGAAAATCTAATAATAAAAGAGAGACAGTAAGCAAATTCAACAATTAGGAAGTATACTTCTGGTGAAATAAAAATTTTAAAAAGCAATTTAAAATATGTTTAAAATAGGTATGTTAAAGATCCTCAAAAATCTAAAGGAAGAAATACAATCCACAAACTGTAAAAGAAGTTTCAAGTAATTAGGCAGCTCTAAGTTTAAAGAGAAGAGAGTTAAGAGGATAGTTCTATGTGCTAAGTTTCTTTTTCATTTCAGAAGTTAGACATTCCAAAATTAGGATTTGTTTGAGAAATACTATATTTGTATAATGTCTATAAATATAAATATATTTTTACTGCAGCGAAATATATATAAAATTAAATGTGCATTTTACAACCTTTAAGTGTAGAGTTAAGTAGTTGTGCATCACTATCCATTACCAGAACACTTTTTATCTAATAAAACTGAAACTCTACCTATTAAATAATAACTCCTCACCCTACTCCCAGCCCTTGTCAACCACCTCCTACTTTCTGTCTCCTATAAATTTGACTACTCTAACCTTTTATAAGTGGAATCATACAGTATTTGTACTTCTGTGACTGTATTTCACTTAGTATAATGCCTCAAGGTTCATCCATGTTATAGCATGCATCAAAATTCCCATCCTATTGAGCCTAAATAATATTCTATTGTATGGATATACCTACCACAATTTTGTTTATCCATTCATACATCAGTGGGCATTGAGAGTACTTCTATCTTTCGGCTACTGAGAACAATACTGCTATGAACATGGGTGTAAAATATCTGTTTGAGTCCCTGCTTTCAAAGCTATGAATATATTTTAAACCTTAAAGATTACCACCAGAGAATAAAAATAAAATGTGTAACTTCAATATTAACAGGAAAAAAATGAAACAAAAACAGTATAAGCAGGAAGCACAAAATAAATAAAATGAATATTAAAACATCAGTAATTATATTTAAATGATGAAAAGTACCTATCGCTTATCTATTGCCATCAATTATATTACTTTTTAAAAAAAATAATCAGTTATATGCTGCTTAAAGAGATACATACAGACAGACTGAAGAAAAATTGGTTGGAAAATATTTCCAAGAATAAAATAATAAAAATAACACTGCCGTAGCACTAGACAAAGTAAAAATGAGGCAAAAGTTAATTTAAAATAAGAATGAGGGATCCCTGGGTGGCGCAGCAGGTTTGGCGCCTGCCTTTGGCCCAGGGCGCGATCCTGGAGACCCCGGATCGAATCCCACGTCAGGCTCCCGGTGCATGGAGCCTGCTTCTCCCTCTGCCTATGTCTCTGCCTCTCTCTCTCTCTCTATGTGACTATCATAAATAAATAAAATTAAAAATAAAATAAAATAAAATAAGAATGAAAAGGGAAAACAAAAGTATAACAAGAATAAAAGTAGATAAAAGAATAATTTCTCATGAACTGAAACACATATGACAATACATCAAATGCATGTTATCAAAAATTAATCAAAAGGAAAATTAATTTCAATGATTAAAAAAAGAATGTAAGTATAGAGTAGCTATTATTCAAAGTATGAGATTACTATATTTCTTAACAATCTTTAAATACTTAAAATTAGGTATTATTTGGAAAAAATAAATTACCAAAAATGACTTATGAAGAAACAAAAATAACCTTAGATAAACTGATGAAAAATGCCCCCACCAAATGGCCTTTGAAACCAGATAATGTTTTTTTCTTACATCTTTTAATGTGAAATATGGTACAAATATAGACACATCAATCAATAGAACAGAATAGAAACCCCAGAAATGAATCCATAACTATATGGTCAATTAATCTTCAACAAAGCAGGAAGGAATATTCAATGGAAAAAAAAGTCTCTTCAACAAATGGTTTTGGGAAAACTGGATAGCAACATTAAAAAGAATGAAACTGGGCCATTTTCTTGCACCATACACAAAAATAAATTCAAACTAGATGAAAGACCTAAATGTGAGACAGGAATCCATCAAAATCTTAGAGAAGAATGCAGGCAGCACGTTTTATGTGCTTTGACCTTGGTTGCAGCAACTTCTTGCAAGACATGTCTCCAGAGGTAAGGGAAAAAAAAGCAAAAATAAACTTTTGGGACTTCATCAAAATAAAAGGGTTTGCACAGTGAAGGAAACAATCAAGAAAACTAAAGGGCAATCAATGCAATGGGGGAAGATATTTGCAAATGACATATCTGATAAATAATTAGTATCCAAAATATACAAAGAACTTATAAACTCAACACCCAGCAAATGAATAATTCAATTTAAAAAATGGGCAGAAAGCATGAATAGACATTTTCCCAAAGAAGACATACACTTGGCCAACAGACACATGAAAAAGTGTTCAAAATCACTGATCATCAGGGATATACAAATGAAAACTTCAGATATTACTTCACACCTCTCAGAATGGCTAAAATCAACAATATAAGAAGGAGGATGGATGTGGAGAAAGGGGAACCCTCTTGCATCACTGGTGGGAATTTAAACTGGTATAGCCACCCTGGAAAGCAGTGTGGAGTTTACTCAAAAAGTTAAAAATAGAACTACCCTATGATGCAGAAATTGCACTAATAGGTATTTACCCAAAGAATACAAAAATAGGGGATCCCTGGGTGGCTCAGCTGTTTAGCGCCTGCCTTTGGCCCAGGGTGTGATCCTGGAGTCCCTGGATAGAGTCCCTGGATCGAGTCACGCGTCGGGATCCCTGCATGGAGCCTGCTTCTCCCTCTGCCTGTGTCTTTGCCTGCCTCTCTCTCTCTCTCTCTCTCATGAATAAATAAATAAATCTTTAAAAAAATACAAAAATACTAATTCAAAGGAATACATATACCCTGATGTTTATAGCAGCATTATCTACAATAGCCAAATTATGGAAACATAATATATGTATATGTGCGCGCGCACACACACACACACGGATAACACAAACTGTATAATACTTAGACATAAAAAGAATGGAATCTCGCCATTTGCAATGACGTGGATGGAGCTAAAGATTTTGCTAAGTGAAATAAGCAATCAGAAAGAAACAAATACCATATGATTTCATTCATATGTGGAATTTAAGAAACAAAACAAACAAGCAAAGCCAGGGTGGGGGGTGGTAAGGTTCGGGGGAGAAAGAGAGAGAGGAAAACAAAGAAACTAACTCTTAACTATAGAAAATAAACTGATAGTTACCAGAGAGGCAGTGGATGGGGCGGGGGGGGGGGGGGGGGGCATGGATGACACAGGTAATGGGGATTAAAGAATGCACCTGTCCTAATGGCAGCAAGTGTTGTATGGAAGTGTTGAATCACTGTATTGTACACTTGAAACTAATAATATACTGTATGTTAACTAACTGCAATTTAAATAAAAAATCTAAAAAGGGAGAAATGTCAAAGGGGGCTCTATAACTGGAAAAGAAAAACCATAAGTAAGAGTAAGAAAAATAGCAAGCAGAAAAGTAAATTTGTAAAAGTTAGTCAAGAAAAAGCACATAATGAAAGGATATAAAATATAGAAAAAATTGAAGAAAAACTATGTTAATTAACATGATTTTTTATTTTTTTTTAAAGATTTTATTTTTTTATTCATGAGAGAGACACACACAGAGAGAGAGAGAGAGAGAGAGAGAGAGATAGGCAGAGGGAGAAGCAAGCTCCATGCAGGGAGCCCAACGTGGGACTTGATCCTGGGTCTCCAGGATCAGGCCCTGGGCTGAAGGCAGCACTAAACCACTGAGCCACCCAGGCTGCCCCAACATGATTTTTTAAAATGAAATTTAGTAAATCTTCATAGAACAATAATCCCTATTTTATACCAATTACTCAGAGATATGAAAGGAAGTGGAAAAACTATCCTACTCATTTTATGAAACAGGATAATGTTGATACACCAATAGAACAAAGAGAGACCAATTTTACTTCTAAACACAAAGGCAAAAATTTAAAGTGAAATATTTGCAAACAACTTATCAGTTGTTATCAGATGAAGTAACTTAGTCACAGAGAGGTTCAGCAGCTTGCCACTTTTTGAGTGACAAAACTGGCTATGGGCCTACCTGGTTCCAGAATCAGAGTCAAAGAGGAGTTGTTGAGTTTATAACCACATTAATCATATGGTCATAATTCCATTTAGGAAGGTTAACATCCCATTCCTTTTACAAAAATAACACATGAATTAATAGATGTACCAGCCCCATAATGGGGTGGGCACCAGGGGTTATGTCATAGTACCAGTATGCTTGTATAAATGCAGTCTCCAAAACAAGTTTAAGATCATTTTCCCAGAAAGGAACCACTTGGTACTAGAAAGACAGCACCACATGACAGATAAAGAATTCAGGAAAGAAGGCAAAAGTTTTCGTCCTTAATGGTCAACAAAAGGAATGCCAAAGGAGATAAGGTAAGCATTTAGACAAGGCAATGAATAAGATTGTGTGCCAATGGCCAACTTCTTTTTTCCTTATTGGTTTCTCTCTATGGATTATGAAAGCAAGTCAAATGCATTAAAGGCACAAGATAAACAGAGTGAAGAGAAACTGGAAAGAATGTTTAGAGAGCTTGATTAATCATAAAACTTACAGGCACACCACTAGTCTAAAAGTAAAATGATATTGTAGTAAGAGAATAGCAGAAGATTAATTTTGGAAAAGAGATGTTAGAACTTAATAATTAATGAATATGAGTAAAGGATGGTGGAGAAGAAGGAAGAATCAAAGATTATCCTAAACCCTTTCTAATAACTTGGAAGATAGAGGCACTGTAAGCCAGAACTTGAATGTCTGCAAGAGGAGTTGTTTTAAGAAAGGAGACCTACTATTCTATTAAACTCTCCAGGAAGTGTATTTCTAGCCACTTTAGGAATGTGAACCAAGCAATCCTTCACCAGAGTAAGGTTTATTTGCAATTATTATGGCATTTTTTTTTTTACCCTTTGCTCTTAGGTTCCAATGAGGTCACCTCCCACAAAAGATTGTCTGTGGAAACTGAGTATTTGGCAAGACTCCTTGTGAAGGAAGCCCAGACTTAAACCATAAGAGACATGTCAGCAAACAGTTTAACTTCCTTTTTGTCATGTGGGTGACTAGAGTAACAGGAATGCTAGTTGTTGCTGTTGTTGTTTTATTGAAGTCTCATGAAAATGAAATTCTTAAGCTTTGTGTTATCTAAGGAAAGAAAGAAAAGAAAAGAGAAAAGAAAGAAAAGAAAAAAATAGCTCAGAGCTCTACAGGCATACGACTAAACAGAAAGTAAAAGTTAGGAAATAGAAGTGAGGAATGGTCCAGAAGTTCAAATACAGAAACAAATATAGTGTCAAAAACAATTAACATTTTTCTACTCAAAAGGAAAAAAAAAAGTATAGCAAAGAAAAAAACTCTTAGTCTTGAGACTGCTTTTATTTCAGAAAAAGCATCCACTGTATCACCTAGTAGGGTTCAGTTGTACATAGGTGGATGGAACTTATGTAATTATTTTTCTGTAGAACCATGGAAGGATATAGCCATCTTTAAATGCTCTTGATTAGGAAAATGGCTGAAATGAAGTAATTCAAATTCAACAGGCACATCTCTGATTCCCACAAGAATCCTTCGAAACAACTCTCTGCCCACTACCCAAAGAGGATCCCATATGCTTTAAAGTAACTTTTCCCTAGCTTAAATGGTACATTGGGACTCCTGGGTAGCTCAGTGGTTGAGTGTCTGCCTTTGGCTCAGGTTGTGATCCTGGGGTTCTGGGACCGGGTCCTCCATCAGGCTCCTCGCAGGGAGTCTGCTTCTCCCTCTGCCTACTTCTCTGCCCCTCTCTCTGTATTTCTCATAAATAAATAAGGTAAAATAAATTGTTATATAATTTGGGAAATATACAATTAGCAGTCAATCAATAGAAATAAGATAACCACTCAAAATCAGAGTTTGACCCTCCATAACATTTCAGTGATCCATTCCTTTGACATAGAAATCAGCATACATTTCTAGCCTTTCCACATAAAATCAGTGTGAGAAATGACATATACAAATTATTTCATTGGCAGAGGGAATTAAAATAAGAGAGTGTGAATGTTAACAGTTGAACATTAGTATTTTCTCTTATCATATTTGTAGTGTGCATGCCTCTGGCCGGAAGTTAACCACTATATCACTTTCAGAATACAGATCATTTAAATGTTTTTAACTCAAGACAAGAAATACTTGGAGTCACCATTAATTAAACCTCAGAATTGCTACTGTCTTAAAGAGCCAATTGTGATTTTGTATCAATATATCAGAATTTTGTGGGGGTTTTTTTCTTTTTCTTTTTTTTTTTTTTCCGGGAGGAATTGTGGTAATAGAGACTGAGTCTATTTCTACAGCAGAGCCGCACAAAATAATTTGAAATTATCTCAAGTCACCTCCCCTCCCCTCAATGTGTACCTGTTGCAGTGACTCCCCATTGACTTGATGCCCATCAGGGGATACTGCTTCTTTAGGTTCTACTCCTCAGCTAATATTACCTGAAGTCTAAGATTGTAGTATACAAGGGTGTCTCCAATCCTGAAAAAGGAGAAGGGAAGGAAAAAAAAAGTCTGCTTTAGTTTCTTAAATAAATAAATAAATAAATAAATAAATAAATAAATAAATATCTATGAGGTCTTTCAAAAAACTGAAACTCAGCATTAAACATTTTATTAATATTCCTATCCACTCTGACCATATTCTGTATCAGATTATTTTGTGGAGTCTCATAGCACTAGACTGTTTTGGAAAATGTGGTATCCAGCAGCATCTAATTTTAATTCATAATCTCTCTGGGTCACTGTTACTGTGTGGTTAAAAAGTTCCTTTCATTTCATTTCTTGAACTTATCTAGTTTCCTCCTTTCCCCTCTCTACACAATTTAGAAATAACTGCATTCATGCTATTACACAGCAAAACAGCTAAGATGTGGAAATTAAATAATAATTTTTTGTTTTGTTTACCAAATGAAAAGAAAAAAAGACTAATAAGGAAAGTGTCAGAATAATGGAGTTTTGCTTTAAAATATGCTACATAGTTTTCATATCCCAACTAGAAAGCATCTAGGAATTGCTTTCAACTCATTCTATTATCATCTTAGTGCCATCTGTAATTTATCTTGTACATTAGCATTTACTAATGGTTTCAAAGGAAGAAAAACTTTAGGCTTACATAAGAGAAAAAGGGTAAAATTCTCAGGTTTAAATACCCCAAGGTATGTTTATCATGAATTTATAAGACTTAAACATCCAAAGTTTATATTGAAATATAACTGACATACAATATCCTGTTAGTTTCAGATGTGTATCACAGTGATTCAATATTTTTATACATTACAAATTGATACCCATCATAAGTCAGTTACCTTCTGTCACCATACTAAGTTGTTACAGTATTATTGGCTATATTCCTTATGCTACACAGTATATCCCATGCTTTATTTATTTTATAGCTGGAAATTTGTACCTCTTAATCACCTTCACCTATTTGGTTTGGTCCCCAAACCCTCCCCACTCTGGTAACCATCAATCCGTATCCCATTCTGTGAGTCTGCTTCTGTTCTGTTTGTTCATTTGTTTTGATTTTTAGATTCTACATATGAGTGATATCACATGGTATTTCTGTTTGTCTGACTCATTTTACTTAGTGTAATACCCTCTAGGTACATTCATATTGTCACATATGGCAAGATTTCATTTCTGTTTTATGGCTGAGTAATATTCCTCTGTGTGTGTGTGTGTGTGTGTGTGTGTGTATGCTCATACACACATAAATATATACCACATCTTCATCCATTATCTGTCAGTGAACACTCAGGTTGCTTCTTAGCAAATATCTTGGCTGTTGTAAATAATGTTGCAATGACCATAAGGTAGTATATATATCACTTCAAATTTGTTGTTTTTATTTCCTTTGGATAAATACCCAGAAATGGAATTGCTGGATCATATGGCATTTTTATTTTTAATTTTTTGAGGAACTTCTATATATTTTCCACAGTACCTGCACCAATTTCATTCCTACCAATAGTGCACAGGGGTTGCTTTTTTCCCCATATATTCAACAATACTTTTTTTTTTTTGTCTTTTTGATAAAAAGCAATTTAACAGGGATCAGGTGATATCTTATTGTGGTTTTGATTTGCATTTCCCTGGTAATTAGCAATATTGAGCATCTTTTCATGTGTCTGTTGATACTGTATATCGTCTTTGGAAAAATGTCTGTACAAGTCCTCTGCCCATTTTTTGGTAAGGTTGTTTAGTGATTTTTATATTATATTGTGTAAATTCCATATATTTAAGATATTAAACCATCATCAAATGTATGATTTGCAAATATCTTCTCCCATTTGGTAAATTGCCTTTTCATTTTGTTGATGGTTTACTTCACTGTACAGAAACATTTTAGTATGATATAATCCCATTTGTTCATTTTTGCTATCATTGCCCTTGCCTGAGGAGACCAGCCCCTCAAAATATTGCTAAGACTGGTGTCAATCAGCTTATTGCCTCTGTTTTCTTCTAGGAGTTCTGTGTTTCAGGTCTTACAGTCAAATCTGTAATACATTTTGAATATATTTTTGGATATGGTATAAAGTAGGGGTAATGAAAATAATTTCATAATTTTGCATGTAGCTGTCCAGTTTCCCCAGCAGCATTTATTGAAGAGACTTTTCCCATTGTATATTTGTGGCTCCTTTTTCATAGATTACTATACATTTATTAGTTAATTTCTGGGCTCTCTGTTCTGTTCCACTGATCAGTGATGCATTGATATCTGTGCCACTACCATACTGTTTTGATCACTATAGCTATGTAATATAATTTGAAATCTGAGACTGTGATAACTCCAGCATTATTGCTTGTTCTCAAGATTGTTTGGTCATTCAGGGTCTTTGGGTTCCATACAAATTTTAGAATTCTTTGTTCTAATTCTGTGAAAACCCCACTGATATTTTGATGAGGATTACATTGAATCTGTAGATTGCTTTGGGTAGTGTGGATATTTTAACAATATGAATTCTTCCAATCCATGAGCACAGTATATCTTTTCATTTATCCTTCTTATCTTCAATTTTTTCATCAGTGTTTCATAATAAGCAAAGTATAGGTCTTTTACCTCCTTGTTAAGGCTATTCCTAGGTATTTTATTCTTTTTTTGTGCAACTGTAAATGTAAGTTGAGTTGTTTTGTTCCTTTAAAAAAAAAAAAAGATTTTATTTATTTACTTGACAGAGAAAGAGAGCACCAGTAAGCAGAATGGCAGGCAGAGAGAGAGGGAGAAGCAGGCTCCCCACTGAGCAGAGAGCCTGATGTGAGACTCCATCCTAAGACCCTGGGATCATGACCTGAGCTGAAGGCAGATGTTTAACTGACTGAGCCACCCAGGTGCCCCTAGTGTTCTTAATTTGTTTTGCTATTGCATTAAGTGCATAGAAATACAACTGATTTCTGTATGTTGATTCGTATCCTACAAACTATACTGAATTCATTTATTAGTTTTAGAAATATTTTGATGGAGTCATTAGTGTTTTATTTTATTCATTTCTTTTTTAAGTCCTTAGAGTTTTCTATATATAGTATCATATTTCTAAATAGTGGCAGTTTTACTTTTCTTATCTGGATGCTTTTTATTTCTTTTGCTTGCCTAATTGCTAGGCTAGGACTTCCAGTACTGTATTGAATGAGATGAGGATAGGCATCCTTGTCTTATTACTGATCTTAGAGAACAAATTCTCAGTTTTTCAACATTGAATAGGATGTTAGATGTGGATTTGTCTTATATAGCCTCTGTTATGTTAAGGTATATTCCTTCTATACCCACTTTGTTGAGAGTCTTTTTTTTAATATTTATTTATGAGAAACACACACAGAGAGAGAGAGAGAGAGAGAGAGAGAGAGAGAGGCAGAGACACAGGCAGAGGGAGAAGCAGGCTCCATGCAGGGAGCCCGATGTGGGACTCGATCCCGCATCTCCAGGATCATGACCTGGGCTGAAGGCGGCGCTAAACTGCTGAGCCACCCAGGCTGCCCAAGTGGTTTTTTTTTTGTTTTTTTGTTTTTTTGTTTTTAAACCTTAAATAGATGTTGAATTTTGCTAATTACTTTCTTCTGCATAGATTAAGATCATATAATTTTTATCCTTCATTTTGCTAATGGAGTATATCGTGTTGATTGATTTGCAGATGTTGTATTTTATTTTGTTTTAAAGTAGGCTACACACCCAGTGTGGAGCCCAATGCAGGGCTTAAATCCTACCCTGAGATCAGGATTTGAACTGAGATCAAGAGTCAGACACTTAAGTGACTGAGGCACTTAGACGGCACCCCTGATTTGCTGATGTTGAACAATCCTTGAATCAGTGAAATAAATACCACTTGATCATGGTGTATGATTCTTTTAATGTATTATTGAATTTTGGTTTGCTAATATTTTGTTGAGGATTTTTGCAACTATGTTCATAAGGAATACTGGCCTGTAATTTTCTTTTTGTGTGTGGTAACTATCTGGTTTTGGTATCAGGGTAATGCTGGCCTAAAAAATGAGTTTGGAAGTGTTCATTCTTCGCTTTTTGGAAATAAGTTGAGCAGAATAGGTACTAACACTTCTTTAAATGTTTAGTAGTATTCACCTATGGAACCATCTGATTCTGGACTTTTGTTTTTGGAGAGTTAATTTATTTTTATTTATTTTTTTAAGATTTTATTTATTTATTCATGAGAGACAGAGTGGGGAGGGGAGGGCAGAGACACAGGCAGAGGGAGAAGCAGGCTTCCTGTAAGGATCCCTGATATGGAACTGGATCCTGAATCCCGGGATCACACCCTGAGGCGAAGCCAGAGGTTCAACTGCTGAGCCACCCAGGTATCACTTTTGGGAGTTTTTAAATTACTGATTGAGTTTAATCACTTGTAAATGTTTTTTTTTTTTTTTTTTTTATGACTCAGTCTTGAAAGATTGTTTCTAGAAATTTATTCACTTCTTCTAGGTTTTCCAATTTGTGTGTAATTGTTTTTGGTAGCTTCTTCCTTTATATTTATGTAGTGTCAGTAGTAACTTCTCTTTCACTTCTAATTTTATGTATTGGGCACACTTTTGTAAATCTGGCTAGAGGTTTATTGAATTTATCTTTAAAAAAATAACCTCCATCTTTTACTTTCATTGATCTTTCCTATTTTTTTGTCTCTATTTCTACTCTGATCTGTATCATCCCCTTCCTTCTACTAACTTCAGGCTTTATTTTCCCTCTTCTCTCTCTCTCTCTCTCTCTCTCTCTCTCTTTTTTCTTGTTTTAGTTATAAATTTAGATTCTTGGGCATTTTCTTGTTTCTTGAAGTGGCCTGAATCAGTATCAGAGTCCCTCTTAAAACTGTTTGCTGTATCTCATAAATTTTAAAAAGTTGTGTTTCCATTTTCATTTGTCTCAAGGTATTTTTTCTTTAATTTGTTGACTTATTGGTTGTTTCATAGCATATTCTTTAGTCTCCACATGTTTGTATTTTTCCAGTTTTCTTGAAATTGATTTCTCGTTTCATACCCTATGGTTGGAAAAAATGCTTGATATGATTTCAGTCTTTTTGAATTTATTGAAACTTGTATTGTGGCCTAACATGTGATCCATCTTGGAGAAAATTCCATTGACCTCTTTATGTGATAGGCTTGTCTTTTGTCATAGTCTTTGTTTTAAACTCTTATTTTGTTTTATATGAGTATTACTACTCCAGTTTTCTTTTTGTTTCCATTTAAGTGGAATATCTTTTTCCATCCCTTCACTTTCAATCTGTGTGTGTCTTTAGATCTGAAGTGAGTCCCTTGTAGGCAGCATATAGATGGGTCTTGTTTTTTTTTTTTTATTTTCCATTTAGCCACTCTATACCTTTTGACTGGGTCTTTTAGTCCATTTACTTTTAAAGTAATTACTGATAGCTGCATATTTATTGTCATTTTGTTAATTGCTTCCTGGTTCTCCCAAAGATATATTTAGTATAGTTTCTGTAATGGTGGATTATGTTTTTATATGATAGCATACATAGTATGATGAATCTGATAAACTATAATGCATAGTAACATTTAGAATATTCAAAATTTTATTATTAGATAAAATGGTTAAAGGAAATAATGAATAACACTGAAAATATTATAAATAAACTATACATATCAAGGTGTCAAACAATAATTATATGTATACATACATTACCCTTTTATCATCAGAAAAAAACTATATGAAAGAGGAAAAGGTTTATTCTAAAATGCAAAAAAAGGGAAATATAATACTTTATAAAAGTGTGGTTCTTATAAGCAAAGATATCACTTTGAGACATATTAATAATTTTGTTTTGTTTTCTTACTGAAGAAATTATTTTTCCCATTACAATATTAGGCTTTGCTTAGGATTTTTGTTTTTGGTGCTCTAGTTCTCCATTATAGATTATAGGATCCAGTAAACAAAGAATGGAACACTCAGACTTTCAAGGAATCTTAGAAGCCATCTGCTATATTCCTAGAGTGGAAAGCTTTTGTTAGGAGAGAATGAATTTTGCAGCTTGTTCCTCTACTTATAATCTGGTGTGGATTTACCTTTCTTATGCAAGCTCATTAGTTGATTTTTAATGCCTGTCACAAGCAGTCTAAGTTTTATTACAAGTGTACTTTACAAGATATTTACTAGTCACTAGACCTGGCTTTCTCAAAGTTAAACTGTAAATTCAATACTGATAGATGTTAAATGACCCAAATTGTGTTACAGTCCATACATCTAAAACCTGTCCTATTTCGAGTAATAACAAATGAGCTTATAATGGTCAGAATTAGAGATTATCTTTGAATGAAATAAAGATTAATGAGTACTTTCCCTCAAAATGAAAATTGATCTTGATCATTTAAGGCATATTTTTTAAATCTTCAAATGATATATTTTGAGTTTAACCATATACTAACTTTATAAAAACTTTGCTTTGTTTTTAAGGTGTCAAGCAAACCTTTTTTTTTTTTTTGGTTTGTTTATGTGTCTCCCTATATTGTCTTGGTTCATTGTGGAAACAAGATAACAGATTGTTCCAGGAAATCTCTTGAATTGTCTTAGTGGTTAATCTTATCATTCTGCTATAAGGGTATATATAAGGGTATATATCAAGGGACTCCATGATTTTCAGGTTTGGCAGAATGTTCTCCTGCTTTTGAAATCCACTTAGAGATACACAAAATATTTATGAAATGCCAACCTAAGCAACAAATAATAGTGAGTTTCTTTATTAAAACTCAACCTACCTGCTTAGTTGACCCTCTTACACTGTTACTTCCAATTTGTCATAAAAGAGAAAGATAAAAAGAAAAAAATAAACAAAAACAAGCTAGAAACTGAACAGAATGGAAGGGGAAATCCGAAAAATTAATACACATTAATAATAATAATTAATAATAAATTAATTATTAATGATTAATTAATAAACATCTAATCCAACTGGACAAGCTTATTTTTAAGGCATGATACTCTGAATAATTTAGAAAGATCTAAGAACAACAACAACAAAAATATAATCTACGTAGAAATTCTGAAGTTCAATTTAGATAACATTCTTTAAAGATATGAGTCTTAAAATTTGAAATCCCATGTTAGGTGCCTCAAGTTTGAGAGCATGAAGTCAAGGAATTCAAGGTTTCTGGCATCTAGGTATTACTTTTAAAGGGTATGGATTATGAGGTTAGAGGAAACTCATGAGAGAAAGTGTTTTTAATCATCTTTAGGGAATAGTCTTAGACTTATGCAAATGAAAGTGTTAACATTGGCTCCAAAAAGAGGGTTATTTATTATTATGTAGTGTCAACATTAGAAATATGCATATTCTGTCCCCCACCTTGAAGCACATATTCCATCCCCCTCAATGTATTCTCCACCCTCTTTTTCCATACTCTGTGCCTGGGATGCTGACCTTTGTGAACCGCATCCCTTGCCCTATGGCTTTTATGAATTCAGCCAGTGGGATACACTGGTAGAGACCAAGGGTTATAAGGAGTGTTTTCCCTGGCCCAGTCCCTTCTGGGCTCTTGCAGACTGACTACTCTTCTGAGACATTGCTTCTGAATGGGAGCCCTTCCTGCCACAATTATATTTTTGAGTTCAGGAAAGAGCTCTTTTTGCTCCTTCAACATCCCATGGGCACTTGTCCTGGTATACTGCACCATTTCCTGTTGCTTTGCCTAAGCTTTGCCTTCACTTTTATAAAAATTCCCTTTAATAAACTCTTCAATAAGCCAAATTTATCTGTGTCCTCTGTGTTTGGCCAGATCCCTGACCGAATACTTCCCCTCCAATCACTCCCTGATTTAAAGGAGTGAAAAAGACTAAAGGTAGTGCTTTGTAAGGTTATAGGGCCCCTAGGTATGGAAACCAGAGATCCTGTTTGATAGTATCTTCCTGAGCTCATTTTAGATACCTGTCTGCTAACGAAGCCCTCTTGTTATTGATTTGACAGAGACAGTGAAGTCTGCTTGTGGGTTTCAGAGACAGATAAAAGGAAGCAGTTCATTCATTTGGGCCATGTGCAGTGACGAGGGGGGGGGTCATTCATACTTTTGTAAATAATACCTGTATGATATTATGCTTACATGTAAGATAGCTTCAGATTCTAAGCTATAAGATCTTAAAAATTAGCATTTTCCAAGATCTTACTTCATGACAAGATCCCATGACAAGACCAAAACAGTTGTTGTTAATGGACAGTATTCACCTAATATGATGATCATTTTTTTAATACTGTAAATCAGATAGCACGGTCTCATTTAAGAAAAAAAACTCCACAAGGGTGTCCTCAGATGATGGACCGGAGGATCAAACATTTTATTAGGTTTCTCAAAGTCATGGAGCTAACAAGTAGCAAAATTGGAATATAAATGAAATCTGCTTGACTATAAATAATACTCTCTTAACCACCAACCTCATAATTAGCCTTTTGCTGCATATGTAGAAAACCAATAGTTCATAAAACTACTTACTGTCTATTTGGGTAAGTACAGATCCTGTAAATATTAGCTATGTTTTTGGTAGCAGTATACAGTCAGTTCTCTGGTACAGATTAGAACTTGGAATGGACTATATATTAATTCATTATATAAGGACATTATCAAGTAATTTTCATCATTTCTATCATGTTTAGTGGTTTCATTGATCTCATAAAATCTTGGACAATGATTTCTGAAATCAGCGTATAAGAAATAGGTAGGAATCAAATTATTTTCTTAACTCCCAAACAGTATGCTAAACAACAGCATATCTTTTTTCCTACAAAAACAAAGTCTGGTTTTCCTTTATTTGTGTTTCCTTTGTTGACTAAATGCAAGTTTTATAGTTCATGTAAATAAGGAAAAGCAAAATTTTGCTATGTTGAATGTGGATGAAGTTTTCCCCCACTTTTCCTTTCTAAAACATGACACTGTTTTTTCTTTTATTTTCTCTGAGACACATTCAAAGGTTAGTATTTCCTTTTTCAGCAGTTCATTAGATAGAGAGAGTGCTGGCATGTAGCCGCTGGCTGGGATTATTAATAAGGGAACTCATTCCAGTGTCTCATCTGTTACATTATTTCCAACTTTTGGTTAACCAATGACCCAAAATATTTGCAGAACATAAAATATTTTAGGTTTAAAGTAGGTTTTAAAGCTTCCTCTGTCAGTTTCACAATTACAGGGCTGAGTACATGTTTATGTCAATATCCCTGGCATTCAGGGCAGAGTTTGGCACATGTGCTTTAAAAAAAAATAAAGCACATAATAATACATTTTTTCATAAAGTTATTTTCTGTGTTGAATGAGATAACCTATGGATAGCCTTTTACTCTTTCTGATTCAGGAGTATAAGGGACAGGAGTATGCAATGCTTTGTGGAAAATATAAAATGTGCTGGATATATATGTAGTCTTTAACAGAAAAGTTATAACAGCTGTCCCAAGCATTGAGTGATGAAAGATGTATGGAGGTGAATGGGCAAACAGGAAAGGCACAGGGGGAAATTTTTTAAGCTGGATAAGATTTGAAAAATGCCCTCAAATGACCTAGAAGTAAGTATCCTGAAACTTTTTTTTCCATCCAAAGAGCAGTAGTAACAGAAAGAAACAAATGCATATCCCTTGAGAAGTTTAGGGGTGCAGCTTGAAGCAGCTCATTCCAAGTATGGCATTTCCTGATAGCCTGCTGCTTTATCTAAAAAGTTAGCAAGAATTGCAGTGAATACCATATTATATGTTTCTCTTTCTCATATATATATAATATATATTATTATAATTAATATAATATATAATGTATATTATATTATAATGTTTTTCAAAACTCTTTAGGTATAATTGATGCTCCAAAGTTAGGTACAGCATTTCTATAATGTTTTGTATACTCCTTAGTATACCAATTTTATATGTCTGTTTGAATAAAACTAACCTAGAGAGGTTTCACATGTCCAGTCTTCTTGGGCATACATGGCAATGAATTTTACATTAAAAAGTCACAACTATGGATTAACTGCACCCGAGCAGAGTTATATAGCTAAGTAAAAGTGACGATATAATTTATTCTCCTAATGGAACATGTTTGAATATCAAAGGGGGGCATACTTGGGCTGGATAAATTAGCCAAGACAAGACTGTCTCAAATAAACCAGGTCTGAACTGTTTTTACTCAAAACACTTATGACACCAACTGTGTGGGTATATTTCTCACACCAACCAATTTTCTAACTTTCCAGACACCAACAGGGTGTCTAACAATTTAGTTCAGTTCTAACACTACCTAGAATTAGCATCAGATCCCACAAGTTAAAGGGCACAGTCCCACAAGATGGTCCCCACTTCAGGCAACAAGCACAAGTACTGGGCCTCTCATAATTCTTACCAACCAGCTATAAATTGGGGCTTCCCACAACCCCCTCTTCATTTTCAGTAATTATCTAGAATAGCTCACAGAACTCTGGAGAGCAGTTTGCTTACTATAACCCATATATTATTAATGATACAGCTCAGGAACAACCAAATGGAATATATGCATTGAACAAGGTATGGGAGAAAGGCACAGAACTTTTCATGCTTTCTCTTGGCATGGCACCCTGCAGCACCTGAATGTGTTCATCAACTCAGTAGTTCTCGAAACCTCATCATTTAAACCTCAGTGTTTTTGTTTTGTTTTCAAATATTTATTTATTTATTTATTTATTTATTTATTTATTTATTTATTTATTTATTTTAGAGAGAGAGAGGGAAGAGAGACGCAGAGACACAGGAGGAGGGAGAAGCAGGCTCCATGCCGGGAGCCCAACCCGGGACTCGATTCCAGGACTCCAGGATTGCGCCCTCGGCCAAAGGCAGGCGCCAAACCACTAAGCCACCCAGGGATCCCCCTGTTTTGTTTGTTTTTAATCAAATTTTTATTACACAGGCACAATTGATTAAATCATTGGCCATTGGTGTTTGAACTCAATCTGGAGCCCTTCTCATGTTCTCTCAGGTCCAAGGATAGGGCTGAAAGTTCCATGAAGGGCTTCTTGGGCAACGATTTTTAGGCAGAAGCTATCTAGGAGCCTACCTAGAGTCAATTCATTAGCATAAGCTCAGTTATGGTTGCAAGGGTCTGGTTATGAATACAAAAAGATAATCCTTTTCACCTCTATTACTCAGGAATTTCCAAGAGTTTTAGAAACTCTGTGTCATGAACTGAGGACAAAGACCAAAATATATATTCCCTACTATATCACATCAGGATATATAGTAATCTAAATTTAACTGGTTAAGCAAGGAAGATTTAGCCTGGAATGTAGACATCTAATATATCAAAAAGACTGGCAGGAAAGAGACTACATGGAATATTTTAATCAACAATATTAAATATTAAGACCTTTACTTTCAGCTATTCTGTATGAACTGATACCAAACTAGCCATCTTATTGTAAACAATAATAAAACTGGGCAAAAATTATGATGCTAATATTTTTCCAACACTAGGTTAACAGGTAGCACAAGTCTGCAATCCATTAAAGTAAATAAATTTATGAGGTAAGTCTCTGATTTCATATACTCTCTGCCTGGACATAATTTCCCAACTGTGGCACAGAAAAAGGAGGTGTCTAAGCAGAACATGATGTTTAGGGCATTTGAAGCTACTAGCATTTGCAAAGTAGGGCACCACTTAAGAAAAAACTATGAAGAGGTAAGACCCAGAAATCTCTGAAGATTGTACTTTACATGCACAATGCAAAACTGTTCAATGATTACCAGAAAACATCTGTTATGGGATCAAAAATGGAAGAGAAATTCTGGAGATCAGTCAAGTAGTGTTGGGGGCAGTGTTGGAAGTCCAATTCAGCCATAGTACAAAGACCTTGTTTTTTTTTTTTTTTATTTAAGAATTTGTTTATTTATTAGAGACAGAAATAGAGAGATTGAGAGAGAGAGAGAGAGAGAGAGAGGCAGAGACACAGGCAGAGGGAGAAGCAGGCTCCATGCAGGGACCCTGATGTGGGACTCAATCCCAGGTCTCCAGGATCATGCCCTGGGCTGAAGGTGGCACTAAACTACTAAGCCACCGGGGCTGTCCACAAAGACCTTGTTAACACCTATTAACACCACTGGCATTCATCTGAAACACATAAAATCAGATGTGAGATAAAAACCTCATTTTAGGATTAAAGACCACATAAGGACCAAAATAAAGCCTAATCTGTACCATTTTAACAAAGTCTACCACACCTTAACAAATAGGTCAAGGAGAAATTTTGAAGGTAGAGACATGACAAGTTAGAGGAGCTTGGGAAACTCTTTGGGGGAACAAATCAGCTTCAACACAGCTTAGAACCAAGACTTCACAAGTTCAAAGTAATCAAACAATAATTGAGCTGTCTTCTAGGAAAAAAAAAAAAAATCAACACTCTTCAAAGGAAGATGACCAAGGTCTCTACAATATATCATCAACAATCATCCAATATGCAGAGATGAAGAAAACAATAGCCCACAGTCAAAGAAAAAAATACTCAATAGAAACTATTTTCTAAATACGCCAGTTATTGCATTTAACAAAGACTACAATGCAACTATTATAAATATGTTCAGGAAATTAAAGGAAAATCTGGGGTTAATTTGTAAAAAAGACTTGGCATCTCAGAGAAATGGAAACTATAAAAAAGAAAAAAATGAAAAATCTAGAACTTAAATTTCCAATAATTGGAATGAAAAATTCCCTGAATAGGATTAAGAGAAGATTATAAGTGGCAGAAAAAATTTCATTGAGGATAGAAATTATCCTACCTGAAAAACGTGGAGAAAGAAATATAACAAAGAAAATGAGCAGAGCCTTAGGGACTTACTAGGTAATGTGACCTATTATATCACATATTTATAATAATTTCAGATGAAAAGAATGGAAATTGTCTATAAAAATATTTAAGGACATAAGACCAACACAATTACCAAATTTAGTGAAAACTATCAATTTACAGATTCAAGTAACCTAGCAAATCCCGAGTAAGATAAATATGAAGAAAGCCACATCTAGACACATCATAGTAAAAGTGTTGAAAACCAAATTTAAAGATAAACAATCTTAAAAGTTGCTACAGAAAAAAAAAATCATTATCTATGAGAAACTGTAATACAAATGAAGGCTGGGGGATCCCTGGGTGGTGCAGCGGTTTAGTGCCTGCCTTTGGCCCAGGGCGCGATCCTGGAGACCCAGGATCAAATCCCACGTCGGGCTCCCGGTGCATGGAGCCTGCTTCTCCCTCTGCCTGTGTCTCTGCCTCTCTCTCTCTCACTGTGTGCCTATCATAAATCAATAAAAATTAAAAAAAAAAAAAAAAAAAAACAAATGAAGGCTGACTTCCTGTCAGAAGCAATAGAAGAAAAAAAAAAAAAAAAAAAAAGCCAAAATCTAAAGTGATTAAAGAAAAAGAAACTGGTCAGTAAAAAATATCATTCAAAAAAGAGGTGAAATACAGTTCATTTTCAGATAAACAAAAACTCAGAACATTTTTCACAAGCAGCCATGCAGTATAAGAATCACAAAAGAATATTCAGCTGAAGAGAAATGGGACAGAAAAATAAGGGAAAAGTAAGAGGATCAGGTATGGCAAATAAGTAGGAAATAAAAAAGACAATTTTTTTCATTTTTTCCTTAAAGGACAACTGAATTTTTAGAGCAAAAGAGACTGGAAGGTAGGAAATAAAAAATGTAAAGTGAGAGAAATAACAGTAGCAAAAGGATCAGGTAAAATGGATAAATGGAATTATACTGATAAAAGTTTATTACATTTACAAGGTGGGGAATAGGAAGTTAAGCGGAAAGATAGAAGTGTGAAATCTCTAAGTAGAAATTGCTAAGTTAAGGATGCATTATTTGTACCCCTAAGGCAATTACTAAAACAATTAAAAAAAGATATAACTAAAGAACTCGAAAGAACTAAAATGGACTATCAAAAAATCCAAAAGTAGGAATGAAGCATTACAAAAATCAAAAACAAAAAAGCAAGAAAAGAAAGAATGAATGGGAAATTATATAGATAGATAAAGATAGATATCTATATCCACTGTTCCATGTGTAAACACTCGGAAGATTCTCAGATTGGATAAAAAAGCAAGACTCAATTATATTCTGTCTACTAATTCTAAAGACATAAATATGTCTTCCTGCATGGAGCCTGTTTCTCCCTCTGCCTGTGTTTCTGCCTCTCTCTCTCTCTCTCTTTCTCTGAATAAATAAGTAAATCTTTAAAAAAATAAAAATAAACAAATAACAACGGAACTTCAGAACCCACTAACCAAACAGTGGCTGAAGTGAAAGATAAATTCATAATCACAGTTGAAGATTTTAAACACCATCACACAGTAAATGATAAAAAGTAAACAAAATTAGTATAAAGATTATTTGAACAACACTATCAACCAAATTGACCCGAATGATATCCATAGAACACTGAACTCAACAACTACAGAACAAACATTTGGAATCTAAATTAAATTAAAAATCTGAGATGGATGAGATCATAACAAAAAGCAGGAATGCTAAAATGACTGAACAATTCACAACTCTTCTTGGACTAACAAGAGAAGGTAGGGTGAAAGGGAATCTGCTTCTCCCAATATTGGAGAGTCAGGCAAATACAGGAAGTCTAGGCTTAGCAGAGCAGAGACTCAAAAGCAGAAACCACTGCAGAAATCAATGCTGGGAGAGGAGAACCTGATCTGTAATTGACAAATTGCTAGAGGCTCAATATGGACATAGCTGAGAGTTGAAAACTCCAGGAAAACAGTGTCATAAGGGACTCCCATAGTATTCTAAGATTTACCTCCAGGAGTTTGACATGATTCCCACATTGACTATCAGAGAAAAATCCCTTAGTCTTCCAGCAGAGGCAGGAAAAAGGGAACTATTTTACTCCATAAACATTCTATTCTTCTTAATAAGGACTGCCCTCAGGGAAAACTAGTTAATCAGAGCTTAGCTGACCTGGGGAAAGAGAAATACCTAACTCCAGTCCATTCTAGCCATCCTGCCCCACCTGAGGGAAGAAAAACAAACAAAAAACCTGAAAAACACTTGCAAAGTTCCTAAATCCAGACACTGTAAGACTGAGGTCTAATTATAAGGCTGTAGAATGCTTCCCATTCCCCTATACCTCAGCACTTTATTACTAAAGTCCTATTTATATCAGTTCTTTTTACCCAGTATATAATGTCTAGCTATCAGGAAAAAAAAGTTACAAGGCATACCAAAAGGAAAAAAACAAAACAAAAAAAAACAAAACAACAACAACAACAACAACAACAACAAAAAACCACGGTTTTAAGAGATATGGCAAGCATTAGAACCAGATGGGACAAGGATATTGAAATGATCAGACTAGGAATTTAAAACTATTATGATTAATTGCTAAGGGCTCTAATGCATGAAGTACACAATATGCAAGAACAGAAGGGAAATAGAGAGATGGAAATTCTAAGACTCAAAAAGAAATGCTAGAAATTAAAAAAGAAAGAAAGAAATTATTAATGCCTTTGATTGGCTCATCAGCAACCTGAAAATGACTGAGGAAACAGTCTCTGAACTGGAGGATATACCATTAGAATCCTCAAAAAATGAAAAAGCAGAGAACAAAGACTAAAAAAAAGGAACAGTATATCCAAGGTCTATAGAACAACTATAAAAGGCATAACATATGCATAATGGGAATACGCAAAGGATAAGAAAGAAAGGTACAGAAGAAATATATGAAAAAAAATGACTGAGAATTTCCCCCAAGTTAATGTCAAATACAAAACCAAAGATTGAGGAAGCTCAGAGAACCTAAGCAGAATAAATATCAAAAAAAAAAAAAAAAGAAAAAAGAAAGAAAACTATACCTAGCCATATCACTTTCAAACTACAAAAAATAAAAGATAAAGATTCTGGAATAAGCCAAAGAAAAAATATAACTGTAGAGGAAAAACATAATTACATCAGACTTCTTGTTAGCAACCTTGTAAGCAAAAAGAGAGTGAAGTGAAATATTTAGAACATTGGAAGAAAAAAAGACACCAATGCAGAATTTTGTACCATGGGAAATTGTCCTTCAAAAGTGAAGGAGAAATAAAGACTTTCTCAGACAAAAATTAAGGGAATTTGTCGCCAGTTGACATGCCTTGTAAGAAGTGTTTAAGTTCTTTAGAGAGAAGAAAAATACTATAGGTCAGAAACTAGGATGTATATTAAAAAAACATCAAATAAGGAATAAGTGGAGCTAAAATAAAAACTTATCTTTCTTATTCCTAATTGTTCTAACTGATGATAGTTTGTTCAAAATAATAATTATTCAATTACATATACACACACTTATGTATATTTATATGTAAGTGAAATGAATGATAGCAAAGACACAGGACAGGAGGAAAGAATCAGGATCATTTTGTCATTATGAGGCATTCACATTACCTATGAAATGGTATATTATTTGAAAGTAGACTTGGATTAGCTTTAAATGCATACTGCAAACTCTAGGGCAACCACTAAAAGTGAAAAAAAAAGTTAAAAAGAAGCATAACCAATATACTAAGAAAAGAGAAAATTGAATTATTTAAATGTTCAATCAAAAAGGGAGCAAAAGTGGAAAAGAAAAATAAGGTGAAGAATAAGGGCAACAAGTAGAAAACATTAACAAATATGGTAAATATTATTTCAAGTATATCAATAATCATTCTGAATGTCAAGAGATCTAAATACATCAATTAAAAGTTAGGAATTGTCAGAGTAGATAAAAAAACAAGACCCAACTATATTTTATCTATAACAAACTTTAAATATAGATTAAAAGTAAATGGATGTTCAAAACAACAACAAAAACCCAAAAAACATTCTAACATGAATCAAAAGAAGGCAAAAGAAAACAAAACAAAAAATGCTAACATGAATCAAAAGAAGGCTTTATTTCTGACACCGTAGCCTTCAGAGCAGAGAGAGTTATAAGAGATAAAGAACATAATCATATATCGATAAAGGGGTCAATACTCCAAGAAGACATATATGTGGCAAAAACTGATGGAGCTGCAAGAAAAACAAACAAACAGGTAAATCCACCTGTCCAATTATAGCTGGAAACCTCAATACCCCCCTCTGTCAGAAATGGACAGTTCCAGCAAGCAAAAGATCCAAAAGACATAAACACAGTAACACCATCAACTGCTTTAATTGACATCTATAGACTACTTCATCCAACAACAGCAGAATACACATTATTCTCAAGCTCACATGGAGCATTCACAAGACAAACCATATCATGGACCATGAAACACACCTTAAAAAATTTAAAAGAATGTAAATCATACAATGTCTGCTTAGACCACAGAAGAATTAAGCTGGAAATCAGCAATACAAAGATACCGGGAAAAATTATCAAAATTCATGGAATTTAAACCATGTACTTCTAAATAACACATGGATCAAAGAAGGAATTTCAGAAGAAATTGAAAAAAATATTTTAAACTAAATGAAAATATAACAAAAATTTGTGGGATGCACTGAAAGCAGCACTTAGAGGAAAAATTATAGACTTGAATATTAGAAAAAAGATCTAAAATCAATAGATTGAGTTTCCATTTAGGAAACCAGAAAAAGAAGAGTAAATTATTTTTTTTAAGATTATTTTTTTATTTATTCATGAGAGACACATAGAGAGGAAGAAGCAGGCTCCCTGCAGGGAACCCGATGCAGGACTCGATCCCAGGACCCTGGGATCACAACCTGAGCCAAAGATGCTCAACCACTGAGCCACCCAGGTGTCCCAAGAATAGCAAATCAAATCCAAAGTAAGAAGAAGAAAAGTAGTAAAGAATTAGGACAAAAATCAATAAATTTGAAAACAGGGAGTCAATAGAGAACATTGATGAAACCAAAAGCTGGTTCTTAGTAAAGATCAATGAAATCAGTAAGCCTCTAGTCAGGCTAACTAAAGATTTAACTTGCTTTTCTTTAAAAAAAAAAATTGTAAGTAGATGGTGAGTGTCTTTGTTTTCCTATTTAGATTCTGTCACCTTATTGCCAACAGCAATTTGGTCATAACACTCTTAAATAATAAACTTTTAAACTTTTATTTTAAGGGGAACTGGCTTACAGGTTTTATCCTATCATGGCTTACTCACTTTTAAAAATTTGCCAAGCACAGTACTTATTTTAGATATATGAAGATGAATGGTAAAGTCCAACATAGTTCTTACCCCCAAGGTAGACTGTGGCAGAGAGACACATCAATTTATAATTGTAATATATAGTTGTAAGGTCAATAAAATTAGATTTCAGCCTCAGATAATATCTTTATAGTAGCCTTTTGGTATTTCTTAACATTCCAGGTTTCCAACCAATTCATATGCATCTTTTTAAGTCAGCTAGGTATCTACTAACTGTTTCCTGTGTGTCTCATTAGGTTAAATCTGCAGTTGCAGTTCCTATTGAGAGTGAGAACTGGTGTCATTTCAGCCTGATAGCCAATTTCGACATTTGGGAGACTGTATTGACTATCAGAAAATGCATTAGGTGGGATCCCTGGGTGGCGCAGCGGTTTGGCGCCTGCCTTTGGCCCAGGGCTCGATCCTGGAGACCCAGGATCGAATCCCACGTCAGGCTCCCGGTGCATGGAGCCTGCTTCTCCCTCTGCCTGTGTCTCTGCCTCTCTCTCTCTCACTGTGTGCCTATCATAAATAAATAAAAATTAAAAAAAAAAAAAAAAAAAAAAAAAGAAAATGCATTAGGTGTTGTTGTTGTTTTTATAATTTAAAATATATAAATTTTAAATATATGTTATATATTTATAAATATATTTTAAAAACACATAGATATATAGTATATATAACTGTTATAATTAACATATACTGTATTATTATTAGCTTCAAGGATAGACTCTAATGATTGATCAGTTGCATATAACCCTGAGTACTCATTACATTAAGTGCCCTCCTTAATGCCCATCAACAAATTACCCCATCCTCCCACTTACCTCCTCTCCAGCAACCCTTAGTTTGTTCTTTATAGTTAAGAGTCTTGGTGTTGTTTCTAAGTGTACAGAGTGGTCAGTAGAAAACCAGTCTCCTCATCCTCTCTAGAACCATTGTCCATATCAAAGGGTAGTCTCTGAACCAAACAGAATAACTGAAGTCAGTAATGGAATATTTCCCATAATACCATTTTTTTTTTTGTTAAAAAAGTTAATTAAATGGTCACAAGTCTAAAGAATTTAGGCATTGCTTTAATTAGAGTAATCTTTGGAGGTAACTATCATGGTTAGAAAATTGATATTTCTGGTTAAGGTTAGTTAGTAAAACTGATTGGGACTGGGACAGCTTTGAATATGCTGAGATGTCTTGTGGTCACCTATATCTTACTTAATTTCAGATATATATATATATATATATATATATATATATTTTTTTTTTTTTTTTTTTTTTTTACTAGATAAACAGTGTGTTGTTTGGTCTCTCAACTATGTATCTTTAGGAAACACTTTAAATCATCACATTCAATATAGGCAGATTGAGCCTTCTTAGGCTTCATTGTTTAAGAGAAGGTCATTCTTTGAAGGAGAAAAAGCATAATATAGAAAAGCAGACCACTTCAGAATCACAATTATTTAGTTATTCGTTAAATAGTGTCCCTATTCAGGACAAACAAACACTTACTGAGCACTATTATGTATCAGGAGCTGTGATAGGATGTGGACAGAAACATAAAGAAGGCAATTATCCTAGTTTCAGAATGATTAATAATAATGAGGAAGACAGGTAAGCATTAGAGACACAGTATAATGAAAGATGTGCAGAACAACCCTGCAAAAAGAATGCTATGAGATCACAGTACAGCTTTCTTAATCTTGCCTGGGCACGACAATCAATGCTCTTAGTTGCCAGCAACAGAAATGACTCCAGTAGATTTAAGTAGAAAGGAATTTACTTTAAAAATACCACATAATCTGCAGCAACACTTGAAGGGCTGAAGAACACTGCTCGGGGAGTATGAAGTGAGGAACAATGGCCAAATTCACGCCCCAGAACGGATGGTGAAAGGGCATCATTGTGGCTGCCCAACACTGGTGTTGAGCCTATAGCACTGTTGTACAATATTGTCTCAGAAACTAGTAAGTGATGAGATTACCAATAATACCAGCAAGGATGCACGTAATGCATCTGAGCTCCAAAGTCAAAGTCTAGAGTGTGAACCTCTTTTTGGCAGAGTAAAGGCATCTGCTGACATCTTACTTGCCATGGAAGCTGGGAAAACAAGTATCTGGACTGTTCAATTTCTCCAATGGGATGTGGGCTCTGCCTCTGGCTTATGACAGGAAGTGCTTTTGGGGTGAATCTTGAGAAATAAATAGATATTTACCAAACAGACAAAGAGTTACATATTCTACAAAAAAGGAACCAAATGTGTAAAGACTACTCTTAAATTTGCTCATCATGTATGTAGCCCTTCCAGAGGCATGGAAGCTAAAATTTAAAGGCAAACAGTATCCAGACCACGGAAGTTCACGTATGCCACAATAAGAAAGATAAGTCTTATCCTGAGAGAAATGAAGAGGCACATTGGATTTTAATGTTCTAAAACTCTGTATACATAATGGATGATGCTCTGAGTTTGGGTCAGTACTACACAGAAGCAAGAAGGATCGATTATGAGGCTACTGAAGTAAATTAAGGTGAGGGGAGATGAAGGCCTGGATGATGGTTCTAGCTATAGCTATGGGTTATAGCTAACAAAGGTGAAAATATAGATATATACACAAGAGAAAAATCAGCAAGACTTGAAAACTGATCAGCTATAGGCATGAGTGAAAGCTCATGGCTTAAGATAACACTCAGGTTTGTACAACTAGGTTGCAAATGGAATAACAGCCTCTGAACTAAGTGAGGAAGATACGTTAGACAGTTTTGCAGGATGCTGTTGAATTCAACCTTGGACATATTGACCCTGAATCACCTGTAGAATATCCATAGGGAGCTATCTTCTGGAGAGTTTAGTATGAACAGGGCTTAAATAAGACTGTTGATCAGAATCTGTGTATATGGTGGCAGGGGCTGATGGTTGTGGTTGGACTGTTTTTGGTTTGAGTCACCACTCTACTACTTACAGGATGTGACCTGGGCAAGTTACCTAACTCTCTGAATTTCAGTTTTTCAACTATAGAATGGGAATAACTTGAACTTATAGGTTTCATATATATGAAGAAACGTTTATCAATCAGGATGTATACCTGCTAAGCAGGTATAGCTCTTAACATTTAGAACTAGAGGTTTTAATTTTGGAATCGTCAGAATAATATAAATGCAAGGGCTGAGTGCAGAAAAAAAAATTAAGGAACAATCTGACTAAGGAAGATAACTGAGATAGTTCGTATCATGAAACCCTAGGGAAGATTCAACCAGAGTCATCTTAATTATCAAAAGAGCCCAGAAAGGTAATGCTGGAAGATGTCCACTTGTGAACCACTACAGTGCTATCAGCAACCTTAGAGCAGTCTCAGTGAATCGGGGAGGTACATGGGATATAAATATAAATACTTCAAAAAATACAGAGTATACCTGAGAAGCTAATGATATTTCTTTAAAAAGAGAGTACTGAAATTACTTTCAGCTTAAAAATGCAAAGAATCCTCTAGATCCCTAGCAAGAATAAATCTAAACAATTACTGAATATTATTTTTCCTCAGATCAAAGTTGCATTTTCATAGGTTTAAAAGTGGGGGTGGGGGGAAACAGTGAGGAATCTTTGGAAAAGACTTTAAAGTACATTTGCTCTCTTCTATTCCAGTTTTTCTTTGCAACTTTTTCATTGCTCTTAGAAGACTGGCTTCTTTACTTCTATTCAGATAATTCAAAGGCAACTTCTAAATAGTCTATCTAAACTTCAGAATAATATCTTGGTTATTCTTTGATGGCTCATGGTGATCCGTTTTTTTTTTTTTGTTTTGTTTTTTGGTGATCCGTTTTAATAGTTTTTCCACTATTAATAAAGATGTCTGAATTCTGCATCATTGCTTGTAGCTCATAATTACCATTATCTTGCAAAATAAAGTTTTCAGTTGTCTGAAGACTTTTAAACCAGTCTGTTTACCCATCACATCCTTTGGATAATCTATAAATTGTGGACATCCTTCTCTTAAAACCCCTGTGCCTTTTAGTTCCACTGAAGTACTAACTATAAAGATAAATATGACTTCTTCAGCATTACAGCTCTTAACACTTATTTTAGGGTATAATTAACTAACTAATTAACTTTATAATGAGAGGAATAGGATAGTAGAAGCAGAAAGAAAAACTTCTATAGATGATAGAAAGGAACTTTAAATATCATTTAGGTTTTTTCTCCCTCCTCTGTTTTTTTTTTTTTTTTTTTTTTTTAACCTTGATGAGATGATTTGAGCACTCCTCTGCTGCTGAGCAGCAATCCCTGATTCCAGCAGTCACCCGGAGGGTTAAATCCAAGTGGAACTGTAATCACATGTTAACAGTTTAATTAAGCTTTTTGCTAACAATGAGTAGCGTTATCATTGATATACTGAGTGCCTTCCTGACATGCACAGCATTAAGAATAGGCAGCTGTAGACTTTATAGCATAATATTGTCTCCTATGGGAGCAGATGAATTTGTGATTTTCTTGAAATGACAAAATGATTTATCACCTCCCATATGCACTGCCATCCACCTGGCAGGAATAATGTTTCCCCTGGCAGGCTCCCTCCAATGGGAAAAAAACAGTTTTGATGGATAAAAGACTAAACCAAGATTAAGAGAAGGGAAAGAAAAAATTATCAAAAAATGGTGTGTTTTTTAATGCATCTTATTAGCAAGATATGTAGTATAACACATTCCATCAAACATAGTTGTAATTTAAGCCTTTAAGTGAAGGCCTGTTTATTAATGTTCTGCTGATTTATAAGGTAAGCATCACTAAGAAAGATATAAGAAAACAGATATAAAGGCTGTATTTGGCTGGGACAAATGACCATTATTCATATTTCTACATAGATAAACTCAAAAGGAGAGTCATATTAAATAGTGCAGTTTCTTGTTCTCACTATATTTTGGAAAGGAAACCTGTGATGTAATAAATGGCTGGATTTCTTTGCATTCACTTACTCCCAATCACAAACAAATAACTCAGATGAATCTAAAATTCAATGTTCTTAAAGTAAAAAGAGGCTAGGGAACAAAGCTCCCATAAGAAAATACTTTGTCGTTGAATACAGTAAAAAAGAAAATGAGAAAGCATGAAAATTGAAGCTGAAAATATCCACATACAGAGGGGAAATCAGGAAGTGAGTATCAAGAGAGTCAGATGCAAAAAAGAAATGTGAAAGACACAGCAGTGTGTGCTGGGGCTGAGTTCCTGAATATTTATGGATTGTTGCAGCTTCCTGCCCCACCTGCTACATAAAACTCTTATGAAGATTCGAGGTATTTGGCTTAAAGAGTAAAGAACTGTAACTTTTTTCCTGTTTATTTAACAGAAAGGAATAGTCCTTCTCCTCTGATAAATAACTTTAATCAGAGAATTTATGTAAAACTAAAGATTCATTTTAGAGAACAGGACATATAATGCAGTTGGTCAATATTTTGTGCTATTCTAATGGGATAAAAAAATCATACATAATAGGAATTTGTATACAGAATAAAGCTACAAAAGTTGGAGAAACTTCATTTGAGATAAAAAAGAAACCTACGCATCAGTTTGGGGATTTTTTGGTGTGGTTGTTTTTCCACAGTCTTATGTTCAAATTAAATTAATTTTTAAAAATGCAAGTTGAAGAATCTTTAAATTTCTACAGTAAGATTGGAGAGAAAGATCTTTCTAGGACATGCCATTTGTATGCAGACAGAAAAAAGTGATTTTATAGACCATCACTGGCCCTAATAGCTCCGTATTATTTACTACTCTAGACCTGACTTTATTAAATTTAACTACAGTTGACTCCTGAACAAAACAGGAGTTAGGGGTACCAACTCTTCACACACAGTCAAAAATCCATATATAATTTTTTACTCCCCCAAATCTTGACTACTAATATAGCTAATATAGCCTATTGACTAGAAGCCTTACTGATAACATAAAGTCAAAACAAAACATTTTGAATGTTATATGTATTATATATTGTATTCTTACAATAAAGAAAGCTGGAGAAAAATATTATAAAGAAAATCAAAAGGAAGAGAAAATATACTTGCAGTACTATACTGTATTTATCAAAAAACCCACAAAAAAACAAACCAAAAATAACCCATCTGCCTTTAGTGGACCCAAGCAGTTCAAACTCATGTTGTTCAAAGTCAACTATTTAGATGATTTGAAGATACACTTGATATTAAATAAGCCAGATATCCAGAAAGTCATTATATTTGTGGAGATAGGACAATGAATGGTGTTATTCAAAATTATTCCCATTATACCTGAGATGTAAGGGTTGCTATATGAGATATATCTAGACATATGATACAGGCATTGCTGAAAAAATACCAGATGTAACCTTAGACCTGTCACATTTTTTATTTATCTTCTTAAAATTTCCACATATCTCTGCTTTACTAGAGGGCTACACACAGATCTTAATTGCATAAAATCTTGATTTAGGACAACAGAGTATCATGACTGAGTGTATAGAATTCACTCAGGGTGTTTGAATTGATATTCTAGCTCTCATGAACTAGCTGCATAAGCTTGGGCAAGTTCATTACTCTTTCTAAAATTCTCATGTGAAAATTGAAGATTATAATAGAATCTACCTCATAGTGTGCGTGTGAAAGTTAAGTGGGTTAATGTTGGTAAAACTCTTAAAACAATGCCTAGCACATATCAATTCTTGAAGCTATTATAATTATTTTGGTGGTGTGGCATTAAGAAAAAGTTCTATATTACAGAGCTTACCAAAACAGAGTACTGTATCTGATATCTTAACCCAAATATATTAGATCTAATATATTCTGGATATAAAGGCTCCAGGTCATTTTTATGTTTAATTATGCTAATCAGTTATCTCATATTTGAAAACTATCTATGAAAGATCAATTATCTTAGAATGCTTTAATCTTGTTCACAATAGCCAATATATTGATGTTATCATTAATATATGTGAGAACAATAATCAGACATATTTACTGGAATTTTCCAATTTACTAATTCTATAGGTTTTCCTTATTAAATAGAATTTAAAATAATATTAATTGGCTTAATTTTAAAATATTATGAATATTATTTTAAATTCTTGCTAAATTATATCATGCTAAATTGCCAACATTCATTCTCAGTACTCCTTTTAGTGTTGTGGTCCTGAAAATTCTGGCAATATTTTACACAGCGAGCTTTGATTTTTCTGTCTGACCCAAACTAACCTTCAACCCTATGCATTTGTTTGTAGCCTCCATGTAGTCTTATAAAAACTTCCTAAGTAGATAGAATATTGGCATTCTAAGAAATGTTTTTAAGCTATACAGTTGCTTTATGAGTAACATGATGATTTTACAACAGGCAACAGTTTCTTCATTAGGGTTGTCCATCAGATTGTCCCGTACTGCTCTTGACCTTGTCTTCATGAAACATTTTCCTTTGGGACTCTTCCCTTTATGAGATCCTCAATCTCTTTTGCTCAATTGGCTTTCCTCACTCTGCCTATACTCTGTTCTATTGCAAACTAAGTATCTTGATACATATATTTTTTCATTTGTAAGATCTAAGTGGATAGTTGCTGCTGAATCAGTATATTATGCCAGTATAGTTATGGATCAAATAATGTCTGGGCAAAATTATTAGTTGTGTTTTTGTATGCCTACTACAGTCTATCACCAAATATCTCCATTTGTAGATCAAACCTGCTATCCCCATTCTCTTACAATTTTTTCACTACTTTACCTTTATATTTTGGTACATTGTCACAGCTATCCAACTATCCTAGTCATCAAATTTAATCCTTTTCCTTATTGACCTGTCCAGGCTTTGCTTTATTGTCTATTGCCTTAACACTAATTGGATTTTTATTCTTCACTGAATTCCATTTTCCACATCCTAACAATATACAATCTTCTAAATGGTCCTCGGGCCTTTGCTTTTCTCTCTTTTAAGAATGCAGAGTTCAGAGCCGCTTCCCCTGAAGAACCCAGTGAAAGCATTTTCCAGTGTCCACATCAGCAGCCTCTGGTGGCCTGACAGACCTAGTCAAGGAAGAGCCCTGTCCAGTCACTATGAAATGACTGCAAGGACAGTATAGTTATTGTTTTTTTGCTCAACTTTGGAAGTAAAAGTATAAAGAGTAATCAAATATTACATATTATATACATATTTGGTTAAATATACCACTAATTTCAAAATGCACAAGCCATGAATCATTTAAAACCTCCATGATCTCCTTAAGAGCTTAGGTGATTATTCTTGTCTTTTGCTATTATTGTTTGTGACACTTCTGTAAATTTTGACTTCTCTATCTTTAGAATGGGTTGGCAGTATTTGCCTTGGCTGCTTCATAGGGCTATTCTGAGAACTGAATAAAATAATGTGTACAGGAGTTCTCTGAAAATTATATTATGTAGATGTAAAAAAGACGATAAACTCTGAAAGAAGCTATTTTTTATACTTTTTGATATCTCTTCCAGTCAGTATGGTGCTCAGCCAATATTTGTTGATTTGTCGATTAGGCTCACACTAATAGTATGCCACATTTTGGTACTCAGGTAAAGTAGAAGATAATAATTTTTAACACAAAAGAGCAAAATAGAGTTGAGAGTTATGTACAATGAAAATAACAGAACTATAACTGTATGGTCAGTTTTTAAGGATCTTTTAGATAACATTGATATTCTTGTCAGTTCAAAACAAAATTTATGAGTACAAACATTACAGACACTTAATTCGGAGAGATAGAAATATAATGAACCATGAGTGTTCATGTGAATTTTTATTCCCTTTCCTATTTAACTACCATGGTATTTGGCATGACCTCTAGTTTCATATAATTTATTTTTCAATGTAATGTTAGCCACCATTGAAAAATACTCCAGGTCTCTCTTGGTAGCTTACCTCTCAAAATAATGATATTGCTGCCCTGATTTTATTAGAGGGATGGCATTAAAAACAATTATGATGTTTTTAAAGAAGAAATGAAAAATCAATAGAACTAAATGTTCACTTTGGAAGACAAATGATTTGATATCTTATGTTTTAACTGGCAAAGTACAAAGTTGCCTGTTTACCAAACCAACCATAAAAATGACTTGTCTATGTATTTTCCTACTTTCTGCTCTTAAGCCATAGATACTCTTTTAGGACAGGGAGCTCTTCCCTACCTATTTCAGTTTTTTAGTATTTACTCTGCTAATCACTTGATTCACTTTTTGTCAATATGTCAGTTACTTTAGCCTTTAAATTTTCAATAATTAGCATCATACACTGCATACATTAGGAGCTTACTAAAATCTTTATTATAATAAGAGCTAATATTCATCTCGTGCTTAATGTGTACCAGGTACAATTATAAGCACTTTGATATGTATTAGTGAAGCCCCAGGAATAGGTATTATTATGTTTATGTATATTACAGATGAAGAAACTGAAGCACAGATTATGTAATTATCTTTATCTTTACATACTAGATGAGATTCTCAGGTTTATCCTCTTTATCAATAAACTATTTTGTGAAGTGCCGATTTCCACATCCATTGCCTCCAACATGAATTCTAATTTTTTTAACCATTTTTTAAAAATTTCCACATAATCTTCTTATTCCTATTCAAATGTATTTCATTTTCTTCTCTCTTACCAATTGTCTGCTTCAGAAAAGCCATGTCTTCTTCCAATAGATCATTCTCTGGATCTTTAGGATAATGTTCTTTCAGCTTTTCCTGACATAATTTTTAAAGTGGCGTATTTATTTTTCCTTGTGGATTGAGGACAATAGATATATATAAGGTACCCATGTCCCATCTCCATTTCTGCTCAGGTGATCTGAAGTCCATCACAAATCAAATTGTGAGCATGTTGATGGGCACAAGCAGTCCTATTTCTGGCTCCACTCTGAGTTGCTAAACTGGAGAATCTCCTACCCTTGCCAGCAGGCCCCTGGATCTGCTGGATTGATGAATAACAGACACTGAATTGTGTAAGAAACAACGCATAGCCTGTGCTATTTTGAAGATTTTCTCCCCAGCTCCATCCCTACCTTCAGTGACTTAAGCTGTGGGGACATTACCTCACAGGACATAATTTGCCCTAATCAATATTTTTGTGTCATGTTGCTTTCTGGTGGGAGTCATCCAGTGAAAAGACAGAGAGAGATAAAAGCAGACCATGGCAGTAACAAAATGACTCCTTGTTTTTTGCTATACACAGACCCAGAATTTATAGTTAAAGTCTGCTTATACAAGATGGTGAAGCCCGGGTATGTTCATCTTAATCTGCCTGATTTGTTATTTGAAGAAATTTCTCCCAGTCTCTGGCAATAGATGGGATACTGATTTTAGTTTGGGGTTTCTGAGTTTTCTTTTCCTGGGTCATCAGAGATATCGATACAAGAAGTTATAAGCATTCAGAATAGTATACTGAATGACCACATAGTGTTCCCTGTCCCAGGCTGTGGTGAACAAAGCAGTTAACAAGATTGACATTACTGCTGCCTTCGTGGGCCTTAGAGTTTAGGAGGAGAAAAACACTCTTAACAAGTTGTTGTATCTATGATGAGTCTATGAAAATGGAAGAACAGGATACTAGGCATATTTACAGTAGTCAGATATTATTTCAAAATGTCCAAATTGTTTTATAAGCTACCTTCACCTTTCTCCATGTGAAAAAGTTTTGTTTTGTTTTTCTTTGGTTTGCTTTGCTTTTTTTTTTATTTTTTCTTTCTTTTTATTTATTTATTTATTTACATATTTTTTTTAATTGGAGTTCAGTTTGCCAACATATAGCATAACACCCAGTGCTCATCCCATCAAGTGCCCCCCCTCAGTGACTGTCACCCAGTCACCCATACCCCCCGCCCACCTCCCTTTTCACCACCCCTAGTTCATTTCCCAGAGTTAGGAGTCTCTCATGGTCTGTCTCCCTTTCTGATATTTCCCACTCATTTCTTCTCCCTTCCCCTCTATTCCCTTTCACTATTTTTTATATTCCCCAAATGAATGAGACCACATAATGTTTGTCCTTCTCCGATTGACTCATTTCACTCAGCATAATACCCTCCAGTTCCATCCACATCGAAGCAAATGGTGGGTATTTGTCGTTTCTAATGGCTGAGGAATATTCCATTGTATACATAAACCACATCTTCTTTATCCATTCATCTTTCGATGGACACCGAGGCTCCTTCCACAGTTTGGCTATTGTGACATTGCTGCTAGAAACATTGGGGTGCAGGTGTCCCGGTGTTCCACTGCATCTGTATCTTTGGGGTAAATCCCCAGCAGTGCAATTGCTGGGTCGTAGGGCAGGTCTATTCTTAACTCTTTGAGGAACCTCCACACAGTTTTCCAGAGTGGCTGCACCAGTTCACATTCCCACCAACAGTGCAAGAGGGTTCCCTTTTCTCCAAGCACTGTAATCACTTAAGAACATTGAATATTTTCTCCCATAAGCCCTTAATCAAAAATAACAGGCTATCAAAATAGTGGCATTAATACTAGAAGGATTTTCCTACTTCTTTACATTTTCTTTAAAGAGAAACATAATTAGGAACAGTGACCATCATTCTTTAAAGAACTGTATTACAATTGGCTTTGCTTGTTAAACTGTCTTTCTGTCAGGGAGAGGTGTTAGATGCTTCAGTTATTCCAATACCATCATACCTAACACACTTAACAATTTTTCTTTGGTAGAAAGAAAAATAAATGATATTAATAACAATGTAATCGCAGAGAGAAAACCAAGGAAAACAGTCTCACTTGCTCTCATGAGAGAATTTGAGGTTTTGAATAACTTTGGAATATGTAAACAGATTCAGTGTAACAACCATTTGTGGAAAACAAAACAAAACAAAACAAAGTTATCATGGCTGGGCTGAGTGAGTCCTATCCCACTTGGCTCCTCAACTCTCAAGCCAGGTGCTTTTTCACATCATTTCAAAAGAATTCCCCCCATAGGATGAGGAAATGGCATAATTTCTTCTCTGGTATTGGTCTAGATAATGAGTATGGTTGAAAGGTCTCTGTTCTGCTGGGGCACCTTTGACCAGTTTTGTGGGTAGGGAGAAAACAGACTTTGCAGGGGACCTTTACTGGTTAAAACTATGGATGTGTATGGGCTGTGCTCTTTTCTACTACTCAGGCAGAGATATACCAGAGACAAGGAAAAAATAAAAACTACATGAAACTCATCCCCCCGGGGGTTCCTCCATTCCTGAGCTCTCCAGCCAGCTTCCTACTCTTTTCCTTTCAGGAAAAAAGATGATTTTAGTATTATGCATCCACTGTTTTTTTTTTTTTTCTTGTTTTTTTTTTTTTTCCTAGTAAAATAGAATGGCTTTACTCCATCTAAGATTATAGTTTTAAATTAAAAAGAAACAAACAAAAAACACCCACCTGATGAGTAGTTCAATTTACCTGCTAACTAGATCATTAATTTAATGATTCATTAGATCTAATATAATTTTCATTTTATATAATTCTTTTTTCATTTTACACTGCTTTATGACAGCAGTTCCAAAGTGTTGTCTAATCAGCAGAAAGATGCCTCACTTCAGTAATTCTCAGGTGGGACCACGGGATCTCTTTCTCTTTCTTTTTTTAAAATAGCTTTCTTAGAGATGCTGATGAGAAGCCTGGAAATCATTGATTTAAAGTGCTCCTTCAGTTTTAGGATGAAAGTGTCATGGCCTTTGTATATCTCAGAGTGGACTGGCTTACTACTCTGAAAGTTTCACACAGTGAATTTTTTTGTTTTAAATAAGCCCATATCTAAATAAAAGATTCCATTCTCATGTGATATATTTTTAAAGATTCTGGTTGTTTGTTTATTATTTAAAAATCTATATGTTAATGTATTTATTGTAGAAAATTTTTAAATTTAGAAGTGCACCAAAGAGAAAAACCTCGGAAATAATCAAAATTAGTATCTTGATGTATGTTTACTCTTAAATTAAGATCATAGTGTCTGTGTACTATTTGAAGCATATGGGTGTTTTTTCTTTTTTTTTTACTTTTTATTTTACCATAAGCATTTTGTTGCAATAAAAACATTTTTAAATAATATTAATTTTTCATATATCATCAAGAATTTAATCAAAAGGCCACTGTCAAAAGATAAATGAGCACTTATTTAGGATTGGCCATGTTCATTCCCTTCCTTCACTAAGACAAGAAATGACCTTACACTACTGAAGAGACCAGCTGCCTTGAACCCTACCAAAACTTAGACATTCAGGATCTTAGTTTAAATTTTAACTTTTCTACATTTTTTTCTTCCATCTATTATGATCAAGGATTTTCAGTCTCATTTTGTGAAAATATATCTGCTAATCTAAATCAATCTCCACCTCTATTTCTTTCCTTCTGTCCCATCTCCAGATGCATGATCAACAAACTTTCCTATAGCCTCAACATATTCTAGTTATTTTCTTTACCTCCCTGCTGTAACAGAAAACAGACTTAGCAGAGTCCCTTGAGAACTATGCTATCTGGCTCCACCATTTGCCACTCCTCATTGTTCTTGGCATTTGTCTCTCTGCAGGAGTTTTGGCTTTCAGCCATATCCATTTCCATTCCCGTACTCATTCTTAGTGAGCTAAAAATCAATGAATATGAGTTCAAAATACTCTTGATCCTTTCAATTCTCTGATTTTTCCCCAATTGGCTTTTCTTTTATACTTGCAGATCTATTCCTTTTCACAGTCACATTCTGGACACCATAATGACCTACAGCTACATTATTTAGATTACAATAATACTCTTTTGGGCTAGTGCCTTATTCTTCCAGATGACATAATTAACATAGTATATTCACCGCAATAGTCTCTACTTTTATTCAGATTCCCAAACTATGGACCTCAAGCTAGTTTTTACATTGTTATCATCTTCCTCATGTCTTTATTTCCATTCTTACCAAACTTAAAATCCCATGGTCCATTATTAAAAGTATTTTCTTGGTGATATTTTCAATTCCTTTCCCAGTTTTTTTCTGAATCATTTGTTGGGAGAAACTTCACTTTTTTTTTTTTTTTTGAAACTTCACTTTTCAATGAACCCAAATGTGTCTTTTCTATGAATACACCAGAGCAACTAAATGTAGGTGAACAAAAATTATAAAAGCTGGTAGGTCAAGCATTTACCCTGTCTTCTTTCCACACCCATCAAAATAACAACAGGGAAATAAAGCCATATAAATTGACAAGGGTAGGCAATGAAGAATGGATAAGAACAAGAAAAATTGATTACATTTTCAGACACAATATATAGGTGGAGGGTGAGTTATCAGAGTGGAAGAAGTTGAACCCCAGCACATGCAGAAGGAGCTTCCAATGAATTGCAAGTGCATTCACTTTAGACACCCTAATATGCCCAATAGTTAGGGGTACTGAGTACCTTAATGTCAGAATGAAACACTCAGAAAATAATGTGTTCAAAGTTTATAAGTTCTTAGCCAAACCCCAATTGTACCCACCCATTCTGCAGATCTATTCTCTGAAAAAATTGTGCCAAAGACTCCGGACACAGGTTTAGCAGAGAGCCCTCATGAGGTGCTATTCCAAGAATTGTCTGTTTACATGTTTAATGATGAAAACCGTCTTTTCCTTTTCCTTCACAGATCCCAAAACAGCAGCAGATAATCTTGTATCTTCCCCATGCCAAATTCCCACCCTCACCACAAAGTGAGACACTGAAGTCTCTCTCAACTGAGAGGCTGAATGACCCCAGAATAAAGACCTACAAATTCTATAATGGGGCAGCACCAAAAAAAAAAAAAAAAAAAAAAAAAAAAGGAGGCTTGTTGTCTTAAACTTTAGCCCATCAGTGAACCAGTTCAGTCCATGACAGAGACCTAGTGATCATCTTTTTTAGGGCTTTACTCTTAAATACACCTAAAAAACTAGACAATAACCAACATGGAGGAAAGACACTAATATGAAAGACACTAATATAAAAGACAGATTGAGCTAATAATAGATTCAATTAGAAAAATCGAACTCCTATGAAACAAACAATATAGAGAGATCTAAAGAAAATGTTTAATTCTATTCAGTGTGCTCAGGGTGAGGAAATATATTATGCCTGTTATCTATGAAAAATAGAGAAAAAACAGCCTTAGGAAACATAACTCTTAAAATTTTTAAACATTAATAAAAATGCAGGAAGAAAAAACCAGAGCATTCTCCTAAAATAAAGATATGAAAAGCCAAGGAAATATGTGACAAAAATAAGAAAATTTAAGGATCAGCTCAGGATGTTCAATATCCAAATACCAAAGAGCTCCAAAAAGAGAAAATAAGGCAAATAAAGAATTTTCAAAGAAATAATGCAAAAAATATCTCCAGATTGATGCAGTGTCAGGTACAATGAGTAAAGAAAAAATATACTAGGACTCTCCATGGGGAAATTTCAAAAAAACCTGGGATGATAACTCTATATGTGATGTAAAAGTTTGTATACAAAAAATGAGGAATAATCAGAGAAATATTGGAAACTAGAAAATGATGGAAATATCTAGAAGACACTAAATCTTCTGACTGATTATATAATATTTAAACTGGCGAGCCAAAGCCAACCAAACCAAAAACTGAATGTAAATGTAGCATTTCAAACAACAGGTATTTTTAAAATATTTATTTATTAAGGGAGAGACAGTGTATGTGCAGGGTGAGAGGCAGAGGGAGGAGAGAGAGAATACCAAACAGACTCTGAACTGATCACGGAGCCAGACTCCAGGCTTGGTCTCACAAGCTTGGATCATGGCCTGAGCAGAAATTAAAAGTCAGATGCTTAACTGATTGATATATCCAGGTGCTCCCAAACAACATATTTTTAAAAATAAACATCCCCCACACACTGTGCCCTAGCAAAATGAGGGAGGAAACCAAAGAGGACCAAATGGGATCCAGGACACAGGGCTGATGATGAACAGAAGTCCTACAAGTTATTGAAAAGCAGCCTAGACAGTAAGCAGTCCAGGTTGGCTTACAGGAAGAGGGGGCTTTGGAGGTTTCCAAAAGAAACAGTACTAATAGTTTATCTGATATTTTAATCTGATGGAATATTATATTGAGAAATTGTTGGAAGGTTTAAGAATTGGGCACAAAGCACAGAAGACTAAACAAATTTAAATAAATTGGAAAATTAACTACAGAAAGCAAAAAAAGAAATGGATGTTTAATCTCTGTATTCTATTGGTTCAGTGGTGAGCAGCAATATTTGTTTAGTAATAATATTAAAAATTCTGAGTATGGATTTAATTTTATTGAGTGGTGGAGGGAGGCCTCTAAGAGGCAATAAGAAACTGCTGGTTATATAATGCAGTGAAATTTTTAACCATAACAGTAAAATAAATAAATAAAAACCCCACATATGTGTATTATTAATAAAAATGGAAGTTCACACTAGAAGAAATGGTTAAGGAAATTGAAAGTATTTGTCTTAAGAGCCTAAGAGTTTTAGTGCAACTTGAGTTTCTGAACAGTTTGTATATAATCATTTAATGAAAATCTAAATATAGCAAAATGCCCACTACTCTCTTTCTCTCTCTCTCTCTCATTCTCTCTCTTTCTCTCTCTCTCTCTCTCTCTCACACACACACACACACACACACACACACAATTTGGACCTCAAATAACTAAACACTGCATGAAAAGCCACTGTGTTTCTAAATTGAGTGCTTTCTGAAAGTCAGAAATTATGCCAATTTTAGGCTTTCTCCCCTGCTTCTCAAGCCCCCATCTCACTGCATCATCTTTGTCAATTACTTAACCTCCAGTTTCTTTAAAAAAGAAATTCTCAAATTGTTCCATCAGCAAATGATCTGTTCTTATGCTCCATATCTTCTTTCAGGAAAGACCCATTACCCCATGGGCTCTGGAACCCATTCCTTCCCCTCATCCTAAGAATTTCTCCTGTGTCACCCCTCTCTCTCCCTCAGACACTAGTCTCTCCTCGTTTACTGAATTATCAACACATGCTCTTGTAGCTATCCTCTTTTTAAAAAGAAGACAAGACAACCCTCACATGTTCCCACTTTCTTTTCTAGCTTTCAAAAAAGTTGTGTTCTCCACTTCTTAATATAAATTTTCAGGAGCATCTGGCTGGCTTAGTTGAGTGTTGGACTCTTAGTTTCAGCTCAGGTCATGATCTCAGAGTCACAGGATTGAGCCCCATATCACGCTCCATGCTCAGCACAGAGACTACTTGAGATTCTTTCCCCTTCCCTCTCCCTCTGTTGCTCCTCTTTCTCTCTCTCTTTCTCAAACAAAACAAATGCAATCTTTTAAAAAAAATTCTCAAAAGAGCTATCCACATTCACTGTCTTCAACTCAGTCCTCACATTGGCACTACAACCTCTCTGATAGCACCACAATTGCTTATACATTTGCTTATTGTCTTTCTCCATATGTCCCTTCTTCAGTAAAACATTCACATCTTGAGTTTAGAACTTTGTCTTTTCTGCTGCTACCCAAAAACTTAGGACTTAGCACCTGGCCTGCTATATTTTCAAACAAATGAATCAAGTACAAAACCTTATTTCAAAACATGGACTTTTAAAAAAGATATTTTATTTATTTTATTATTTTTTAAAGATTTCATTTATTTATTCATGAGAGACACAGAGAGGCAGACTCGAGGGAGATGCAAGCTCCCTGCAGGAAACCTGATGCAGAACTTGATTCCAGGGCCCCAGGATCATGCCCTGGGCCAAGGCAGACCTTCAATCCCTGAGCCACCCAAGCGTCCCTTAAAAAAGATGTTTTAGTACATAACGTGCGGTACATAGTATGGAACAAATAATCCAACAATTACTTGAATAAAAATTTAAATATATGTATAAAACCCTGGATTTATATAAATTCATAATGTAAATCAAATGTAAAGATATATTTCATTATTTCTTTACACCAATCTGTATTTATGTATATACAATATGCTACAAAATAGCTAACTATTTAGTAACATAAACATACAACATATACTGCAGGTCAATTTTCATTGCTAGAAATTTTATTTTTAGTCCATATTTGTTTCCTTGCTAATGCAGTCAAGTGCTCAGAAATAATTAAAACATTTCAAATTTAACAGGAAATGCTTGTTGCTGTGCATATGGGGTGTGGCAAAATCGTTTATTAACAGGATTTATTGTGTCAGAAACTAAAACATAATATAACATTTCTTTTTATGATATGAATAGCATGCTTTTATTTATTTTTAATTTTTTTAAATTTAAATTCAATATGCCAACATATACAGTGCTCATTTCTTTGGGAAGATCCATCAGCATCATCATCAGTTGGTGCTTGCCCTGCCTTTTTTTTTTTTTTTTTTTTTTTTCCTTCTCTTTTCTTTTTTTACAATTTCTCTTTCACCCAATGCAACTAGTATATTCCTGGCCAGGTAGTTAATGGCCTATTATCCTTAAGATTTATGAGATTTTTACAACAGGAAATAGTCCCTAACAGAGTCATTTTTCTTCCACTGCTAGCCACACCACTTTTTTTTTTAACTCCAATGTAAAATATAGTACAGTTTCAGTTGTACAATATAGTGATTCAATAGCTCCATACATTACTCAGTGATCATCAATATAAGTGTACTCTTAATCCCCTTCACCCCCTTCACCCATCCCTCCCCTCCATCTTCCCTCTGGCAACCATCTGTTCTCTGTAGTGAAGAGTCTGTTTCTGGCTTTTTTTTTTTTTTCTCCTTTGTTCATTTATTTTGTTTCTTAAATTCTACATATGAGTGAAATCATATAGTATTTGTCTTTCTCCAAATGGCTTATTTTGCTTTGCATTATACACTCTAGCTCCATATATGTCATTGCAAATGACAAGATTTCATGCTTTGTTATGGCTGAATAATATTCCTCTGTGTGTGTGTATAACTTCTTTACCCATTCATCAATCAATGGATAGCTGGGCTGCTTCCATAATGTCTATTGTAATTAATGCTTCAATAAACACAGGGGTGCATGTATCACTTCAAATTAGTGTTTTGTTTTTATTTTGGTAAATACTCAGGTGTGTGATTATTGAATCATATGGTAGTTCTATTTTTAGTTTTTGAGGGATATCCACACACTTTCTCACAGTAGCTGCACCAGTTTGCATTCCCACAAACAGTGCACAGGTTTCCTTTTTCTCCACTTCCTCACCAACACTTGTTATTTCTTGTGTTGTTGATATTTGCCATTCTGACAGGTATGAGGTAATACCTCCTTGTGGCTTTTGATTTGCATTTCTCTGATGATGAGTGATATTGAGCATTTTTCATATGTCTGTTGGCCAAGTGTATTTCTTCTTTGGAGAAATGTCTGTTCTTATCTTCTGCCCATTTTTCAATTGGAATTTTTGTGTTTTGGTGTTGAGTTGTATAAGCTCTTTTTATTTTTGGATACTAACCTTTTATCAAATATGCCATGTGGAAGTATCTTCTCCTATGCAGTAAGTTGTCTTTTAGTTTTATTTATGATTTCTTTTGCTGTGCAGAATCTTTTTGATGTAGTAGTCTCAACAGTTTATTTTTGCTTTTGTTTCCCTTACCTGAGGAGACATTTCTAGAAAGATGTCATTACAGCAAATGTCAGTTTTACTGCCTATTCTCTCTTCTAGGATTTTTTATGGTTTCAGGTCTCATATTTAGGTCCTTAGTCCATTTTGAGTTTATTTTTGTGTATGGTGTAAGAAAGTGACCCAGTTTCATCCTTTTGCATGGGCTGTCCAGGTTTCCCTTCAACCGTTTGTTGAAGAGACTTTTTTCCATTGCATGTTCTTGCCTCCTTTGTCAAAGATTAATTGACTATATAATTGTGGGTTTATTTCTGAGCTCTATTCTGATCCCCTGATCTATATATCTTTTTTTTTTGTCAGTACTATACTGTTTTAATTATAATTACTACAGCTTTGTAATATAACCTGAAGTCTGGAATTGTGATACCTCCAGTTTTATTTTTCTTTCTCAAAGTTGCTTTGGCTATTTGGGGTCTTCTGCAGTTCCATACAAATTTTGGGCTTGTTCCAGTTCTGTGAAAAATGCTGTTGATATCACGATAGACATTTCTTTAAATCTGTAGATTACTTCAGATGGTATAGATGTTTTAACATTTGTTGTTCTAATCCATGTGCTTGGAATATCTTTCCATTTGTTTGTGCCCTCTTCAATTTCTTTCAACAGTGTTTTATAGTTTTCAGAGTATAGGTCATTCAGATTTTTAGTTAAGTTTATTCCTTAGGTATTTTATTATTTTTTGTGCAAGTGTAAATGGGATTGTTTTCTTAATTTCCATGTTTTATTATTAGCATATAGAAATGCAATGAATTTCTGTATATTGATTTTGTATCCTATGACCTTACTGAATTCACTTAACAATTCTAGAAGTTTTTTTTTTTTTTTTTTTTTTGGTAGTCTTTAGGGTTTTCAATAGGTAGTATCATGTCATCTCCAAATATTGAAAGTTTTACTTCTTCCTTATCTCTTTGGATGCCTTTTATTTCTTTTTGTTGTCTGATTGCTGTGGCTAGAACTTCCACCTAAGTAGTATGTGGAATAAAAGTGGTGAGAGTGGACATTGATTTCTTGTTCTGACTTTAGGGGAAAATTTTTCAGTTTCTCCCCATCAAGTACAATGTTAACTGTGGGTTTTTCATATAAGGCTCTATTATGTTGAGGTATGTTTTCTCTAGACTTACTTTGTCGAGGGTTTTTATCACGAATGGATGTTGTGCTTTGTCAAATGCTTCTTCTGCAGCTATCAAAATGATCAGATGGTTTTTATCCTTTTATTGATGTGATATATTATGTTATTGATTTGTGAATAGTGAATCACCCATGTATTGCAGAAATAAATCCCACTTGATTGTGGTGAATCATTTTGCTAATGTATTGTTGGATTTGGTTTGCCAGTATTTATTTTTTTTTAAGATTTTATTTATTTATTCATGAGAGACACAGAGAGATGCAGAGACATAAGAAGAGGGAAAGCAGGCTCCCCACAGGGAGCCTGATGTGGGAACTAGATCCCAGGACCCCAGGATCACGACCTGAGCTAAAGGCAGACACTCAACCACTGAGCCACCCAGGTCCCCCTTTATTGAGGATTTTTGCATTCACATTCATCATGGATATTGGCTTGTAGTTCTCTTTTTTTAGTGATGTCTTTATCCAGTTTTTGCATTAGGATAATGATGGCCTCATAGAATTAATTTGGAAACTTTCCTTCCTCTTCTTTTTTTTTTTTTTCAAATAGTTTGAGAAGAATAGATATTAACTCTTTAGATGTTTCATAGAATTCACCTGTGAAGCCATCTGGTCCTGGACTTTGTTAGCTGGGCACACCACCTTACTCTTATTCAGAGATTCTGCCTCTGTGCTAACTCCAGCCAGTCACCTAGAGCTCTATCATTACTAGGATTAAGCATTAAAGACCATCATTCTTCATTTTGTCCAAGAATGTAAATTCTTAAAAGATCATGTATTCTAACAACAGATATATACACAATGGAATTATACACACACACACATATACATACACAACTGTCTGCTGTTTAGACTCCTTAATAGGCTTTTTTTCCCTCTCTTTTAGACTTCTGCACATCTTGGAGTAAAACTGACCTCTGATTTTGTGGATATGCTATATGTGATTTATGTAACAGAGAATATGTAGCTTTATGAAACAAATTCATTAACTTTGAATCTTTTCATATGTTTAGAAGGGCTTATTTATTATGGAAATTTTCTGTTAAGAAGTTTGAGAGAATTCATAAATCAACTGATCTAGACCAAAAATATATTCCATGATTTTTCATTAATAAAACAGTTTGGGGCACTTGGGTGGGTCAATGGTTGAATGTCTTCCTTTGGCTCAGGTTGTGATCCCAGGGCCCAGAGATCGAGTCCCACATAAGGCTCCCCCTGGGGAGCCTGTTTCTCCCTCTGCCTATGTCTCTGCCTCTCTCTATGTCTCTGATAAATAAATAAAATCTTTAAAAAAATAATATAAGTTTTATTGCTCTTATCCACTTTATATATTTAGGAGAGTTTATATAACACTAGGATTATTTATTCATTTAGAAGCTAAGAAAATTCCTCAGTATAGTGATTTCAAGATGGAAATATTAGTGGAAGGGAATCTGCTGGTAACAGAGAATAGTAGGTTTTCTACTATATTTATACTACTAACCTATAAGGCCTCCTGCTCCTTATACAGACTGTTTTGCCTCTTCCTCATGGATTGTAACTGTATACCCACGGAAGAGGGAGTTTTTACTCAATCTTACATTATAATGTATTCAGATTGCTGGGATTTTGCTTAGGATTTTGACATCTATAAGTGACATTGTTCTCTGGTTTCCTTCAGAGCAAAATTATTTTTTGAGGTTCTGTTATCAGGCAAACATGTATTCCATGTAGTAAATAGGGTAGACTTTTATTTTCTGAAACAGCATGTAAAGCATGAGAATTACCTTTTCCTGAAACTCTGAATGAACAAAAAAGCAAAACAGCCTCATCTTGAAGCAGTTTTTAAGGCTTTTTCAGTATCATGTGTTATTAATAAGTGTTACTGAACTACTCTGAATTTCTACTAACAATTTTATAATTTATATTGTCATTGCAAAACCATTCATTGAGATTTTTAAGTTTCTGTTCATATAATTAACATCTATGTAGGTATATACACAATATATAAATTTATTTTTTCACATATATATGATCTGTATTTCCAAATTAATATTTATACTTATAAATATATTTAAATATACAGTGTACATGTTGTGTATGCACATAAAACTGGGATAATAAGAGAAAGGCATGGAGAAGGAATGATAGCAGTAGTATATATTGGATAGGCTTGTTGATTAAGGCCTTTCTGAGAGGGTGTAATTTGAACCAAGATCACAATTCCATGAAAATGAGTGTCCAAGATTTGGGTAAACTACATAACTATCAGAAGAAGCAGAAAACATTGTCTCTGATACAAGAACAAGTTTAGTATGTTTAGTGAAAAGCATTACTATATTGTGACTGAGTGAGTTTGGAGGCCAGAAAGCATGCAATTTGATAGACAGTAAAGCTGTTTATAAGTATAAGGCCTAGCCAAAAGAAGATGCTGAATAATTGCTTAGTGAACAAAGAGTATAGAGTTTAGTCTTTTCTCTCAATTTGGTGGAAAGCCATTAGAGGATTTCTTGTTTTGTACTAAGCAAGTAAAGGACCTTGTTACTTTATCAAAAGGTCAAAGTGAGTCTTAAACACTCATGGATCCTAAACCTGGCCGGAAGTTCCTTCCAGAGCCCAACCATTCATTGTCTGTTCTTCCTGATTTTCAGCCTTTCCATTTGTGCTTATATGTGTGTTTTCATGTGTATTTCAATGTGAAGGAGAGGAAACATGAATAAGATTCACTGGACCTCTATCAGAATCTGTATTTAAAAAAAAAAAAAATACTTCTTGGAACACCTGCATGGTTCACTCCATTAAGCATCTGCCTTTGGCTCTGGTCATGATCCCAGGGTCCTGAGATGAGGCCCTGTGTTGGGCTCCCTGCTCAGCAAGGAGTCTGCTTCTCCCTCTCCCTTTGCCCCTCCCCCCTGCTTCTGCTCTCTGTCAAATAAATAAAATCTTTAAAAATAATTATTTCATAACTTCATATGATGACAGAGAAAATTTTCAAGAACGTATTTCTTGCTAATACTATATACTCCACAGGAAAAACAAAAAAAAAAAACAATGTGTTTACTTTCTTCATTTCAGAACTAGACTACTTTCTATTGACTTGAAATGCACTTTTAGTTGCCCAGTTTGTAAGTTAGTTTCCTTATTTCTTCTTCCTTTCTTTTCCCCCTCTTCCATTCAACTCTAGGGAAATATCATTTCATAAAATCTGCAAAAAAATCAGTAGAAATGGAAAACTCAAAACATCAACTTAGGATTATTACTTAAATTTTTAAAATTATTATTATTATTATTATTTTGGTATTAGAGCACCTGCACCACCACACACCAATCTGTCTGAACAAAAGGTAAAATAAAAGAGCACTTTTAATCTACTTGGTATTTACTCTGAAGTAATCAGTTTTTTCTATAGTGCTATAATAATTCGAAATAATGTTTGAATGTGTTTCCTTGCCACATTTGCAATCTTCTACATCTTGAACTATCAATTCAAATGGAATCACAATAAAAGCCACACAGGGGCATGTCATTTGCATTTTCAGACTATTATCCCCTAAGGACAGAATCTGATAATATATACACTGCTTTTTGTGAGGGAATGGAAAATAGTAAGTATTTCACAAATATTCATATGGAACGATGACAAGACCACAAACTAAGCAGTTCCTAGGACCTGATTTCAGCACTTATGAAGTCATTGCTCTCTGAGCTTCAATTTCTTCTGTAAATTGGGAATAAGAGCATTTAACCACACAGGAATGATCTAAGGCAATAGTTCTGAAAGTATGGCCCCAAAGAGTCAGTATCATCTGAAAAATTATTAAAAATGAAATTCTTGGGTTACCCCATGCCTACTGAATCAGAAACTCTGAGGTTGGACCTAACAATCTGTGTTTTACCAAATGTTCCAGGTAAATGATGCATGCAAAAGTTGTAAATAACTTCTAATGCTTAAACAAGATAATGTGTATAACAAAATAAAAGTGCTTTGATCACTGTAACACAGTATCCACATGTTTACCCCCATTACTATGACTATAATATTTTCAGCAAATATCTATGAGCAGGATCATGCTAACTATAGAAGAGTATAACAGCTAGTACCTTCCTTTAATAACTTAGTATTTATAAGGAAAGTGACATTTGCAGTACTGGGTAGTAAGTACTGTAATAGGAGTTTGCAGGGTGCCATGGAACCAAAGATGGTACACTTAAGTCAGATAGGGCACTGATCAAGCTTCTCAGGGGCAAATATAATTTGGTCTATGTCCTTAATGGTAAAAATGACTTAGCTAGATTGAAAAGGAGTGAAGCCATATTTTGGCCAATGAGAATAGACATCATGGGAAGTTCTTGAAGTGTGGAAGATTGTATCTCTCAGATGAAAGGATTTCATATTAGATTAAAGTACTGGGGCACCTGGGTGGCCCCATCAGTTGAGTGTCTGACTCAGTTTCAACTCAGGTCACAGTCTCAGGGTCATGAAATCGAGCCCCATGTCAGGCTCTGTGATCAGCAGGGAGTCTGCTTGAGATTCTCTCTCCCTTTCCTGCTCTCCCCACCCTACCATTTGCACTCTCTGTCTCCCTCCCCCTTCTAAAATAAATAAATCTTTTAAAAAATGAGAGTAAAGGATTTATGAGCAAAGGCAGAATTAAGAACATAACAGTTGTGCTATCAAGAATATCAGATAAGAGCCTCCGTGTAAAACTGCTTTTTCTGCACAGGATTCTGAAAGCTGTAAGAAAGTGGTAAAGGATTTAAATTAGGGAAGCTGTACAATGTGACATCAGTCTGAAGGCAAGGCATCTAGTTAGGAACCTGTTACTATACAGCAATGAGTGACTCTGGCTACATGGTCAGAGCAGTATAGGGCAGGAGACCATGTTAGGTAAGTTTAGAAGGTAATCTGATAGAATTTTTGTGACTGAGATGATAAAATAGAGGAATGGATATGCGAATTTCAGAAATTGTATTTATACATATTTCTCATAAAATTCTTATCTTTCTGATCCTTTGAAATGTCCCACTTCAGAATAGGATTAAGATTCCCTTTAATTTCATAATTGTTAGGAAAAAATGTAATCAAATCAATTTTCCTGATTATTCTGAATCAGTGAAAAATATTGGATATCAGCTAATTTATAATTTCTTCTAAATTTGAATATGCAGTATCAAAAATTTTATGAAATAACCATGCCTCTACATTAACACTTGACTTTTGTCTTATTACTTTAGACTTACTAAACAATCTAACCGGGATCCCTGGGTGGCGCAGCGGTTTGGCGCCTGCCTTTGGCCCAGGGCGAGATCCTGGAGACCCGGGATCAAATCCCACGTCGGGCTCCCGGTGCATGGAGCCTGCTTCTCCCTCTGCCTGTGTCTCTGCCTCTCTGTCTCTCTCTGTGACTATCATAAAAAAAAAAATTAAAAAAAAAAATCTAACTACTTTAAAAACCAGAGTAAACCCTCTGCCAGTTCCGACCAAGTTATTCTGTGAACACATACTTAGAAAATGTGTTAGCTCCTCATTTGTTTTCCCTGACATTTAAGCTAAGGCTGGCACACAAATGACAACAAGGATGGGAGGAGCTTTTTTTCGGTATTAGTGAGTAATGAATGGGTGTTACCAAGCAGAGTGAGAAATAAATTGTTTCATAACTCTTCAGTTATAACCTATTAATAACAGAAGACCTGCTTGAATTTAGGAAAGATTAGGGTGTTGGTTCTGGCTCCAAGAGTCATCTTACATATAATTTCTCCTTTTCTCCTGTTTGTACGAAGAAAACAAGCCCTTATGCATGGATGAAATGGGACATTTATCTTTCTCTTTCAGGTGGACTCTACCTAATACTTAATGTTACAAACTATGTTGGAGCCAATTAATCAACAGGAAATTAGTTCAAGCAAATTAATCACTGGTACTCAATGTGAAATTTCAGAGCTTTGTGGCTCCAGGATTATTTAGTGGCTTTTCCTTCTTTTTTGTTTTCTGTTAAAATGAATTCACCCATGACAGTAAGGATGGCTCCTTAAGGGTTTACCTCAGTTGTCCCACTGCCTTTCTGCTGACATAGGCTCAGCACATGGTCCAGAAAACACTTGGTTTGAGCTGATGCTTTCATGTTATGTTGAGACAGCACTACTTTCTCCCTGCTTGCAGTACTCTAGTGGGTAGAAAACACCAGGGGGTGTTAGGAAGAAGAATGTGCTTGGCAGACAGTGAGCATCTTCAACACCTGCTTTTTCTTCCCGTATGTGTGCAAAGGATGAAGAACCCTCAGGCATATTCATATGTGAATATGTGAATTGAATTGTGAATTGAAAAATGTTTTTTAATGGCATAATTAATAAGCCATGAAAACAGAAGCTGAGGCAAAGTCTTTTTCATTCCTAATTCTTAAATGATGTTCAGGAAACAATGGGAAATAGGGCAGGTATCTGAGGACCTAGGGCATGTAGGCATAAGGTCAGCATAACAGGCATCACCATGATTTATACCAGAAAGCAAAAGACTGGGTGTCAAACAGCTTGGTATAAATAACATTTTACAGTTAACAGTATGCTTTCATGTCACTGTTTAATTTACAGCTACATTCTATGAGTCCTAATTTTTATTACTTATAACAGAAAATTGAAATTATTTGACTATTCCAAAGCCACATAAGTAGAAAGTGGCAGAGTGTAGACTCAAATCCATTTACCCTGATACTATTACTTAATTTTTTTTCCCCTGGGCCACTTCTGAGAACCCTCTTACCTAGAGGTGCTTCCAGGGTGAGCCTTAATGTGATTAATGGACTTTCTCAGACCATTAGGACAAAATATTTCTCCTCTTATTTCTGTCCTAATTCTGTCCTAACAGAAAAAACATTTCAAGTTAAATACCATTATAAACTTTAGGAAGATTATGGGAAGGAAAGCCATTTAGTGAACAGAGCATCTCGCGAGAAGCCAGAGACATAATATAAAGCTTACTCAGAATATAACTCTGGGTGACTTCGTGATCAACCTCTCTGTGCCTTTATTTTCCCAACTATAGAATGGGGAAATAATTCCTACCTTTTAACATTTCTGTATTACAAGTAAGATATTAGAGCATTTAGAAAAAAATTTTTAGCACACAGCAGGTGTTCAATTCCTATTGGGCTTTCTACATTGGAATTTTCTGAAGCATGGAATGCAAAGGTAGAAAAACATAGGTTCTATAAATAAAAAATATATACATGAATTTAATACTCAGTGTTACAACAGAAATGCCTGATCAAAGAAAAATAAGTCTGCTATTACAGCAAAATATAAATCTAATCTGGAATATATCCAAAATTCACATGGCTCCTGAAGGAATTTTCCCTCTACGTTATTAAGAACTGTAAAATTAGAGGAAGTATAGCTGAAAAAAATAACTACAGAAACAATTGGAAAATCTAGGTTTGTCTAGGATCCCCTTTACAATCTGAAAAAATTTGAACGTATCTCCCGATTTCATCAGTTATATGTGATTTCTGTATATACTACATAACTAGTTTTTCTGAAACAGTTATATAATACATATATAAGCGCTTCATTTTTTGGAATAGATTTAATATTATCACTTGTTCCATAAAAGTCTAGTTGAGATAAAAAAAATTAAAATTTTCTGGATCTGAAAAAAAATATTCTTTAAGCAAAACTTTCATCCTCTCTTTCAGCACTTTTTTTTAAAGCTTTCTTATATTTCATATATTTTATTTTCTACTTTGTGTCTTATTTTCAAATGTTTAAATTTCCTAAGCTTATGCTGCTATGAATTCTCAAATATTTCTTTTCCATCTATATGTATCCAGTAGAGTATCCTGCACATAATAGACATTCAATAAATATTTTATGAATAGGGATTATTGATTTAATGAAGAAAACTTTGGAGATCAAAATGAGAGTTAAAAAGTTAAAGTTCTATATGTGTTAGTAATAGAAAACCTAACTCAAATTGACTTAAAGGATTTAAAAAAATATTGCTGTGTGTAAATAAAAAGTCTAAATGTAGAGCAGTCTTAAAAGATGAACTGACAGATGTCTGCAATGACATTAAGGTTGTACTTCCATTTTTCAGTAATTCTGCAGGCTCTGTATTCCTATTAGTTTATTTTATCTTCAGGCTGGCTTTTGTACCAAAATGATAAAGAGTACTTCTTAATAGGGATACATACTTCCTTTTAACATCAGAGTTGGAGAGAGGATGTCTTTTACCACTAATTATCCAAAGAATGTATACCTCACAAAATGCATACTGGAAAAACTTATCTCCATGTCTCTGCATGAATCTTTAGTTTGTTTTGCATATTTTTTTAGTATAGCTGACATAAAATGTTGTATTAGCAACTGGTGTACAGCATAATAACTCAACTTTTCTATAGGTTATCCTACGTTCACCAAAAGTGCAGCTACCATCTGTCGTCCTACCATGCGATTACAATATTATTGACTACATTTGTTATTCTATGGTTTTTATTCCATGACTTATTCACTCCATAACTGGATGCCTGGGTGGCTCAGCGGTTGAGTATCTTCTTTGGTTCAGGGAGTGATCCCGGGGTCCTGGGATTGAGTCCCGCATCGGCTCCCTGCATGGAGCCTGCTTCTCTCCCTCTCCCTCTTCCTGTGTCTCTGTCTCTCTCTCTGTCAGGAATAAACTAAAAAAAAAAAAAAAAAAAAGTAACTGGAAGCTTGTATGGTCACCCCTCTTCATTTGTTTTACCCACCCTCCTACTTTCCTAACCTCCATCAATCATGTATTTATTCTCTGTATTTACAGGTCTGATTTTGCTTTTTGTTTGTTTCCTTATTTATTTTCATTTTTTAGACTCCACATATGGTATTGAACTTAGCATAATACACTCTAGGTCCATTCATGTTGTCTCCAATGGGAAGATTTCATCCTTCCATATGGCTGCATAATGCTCACATGTGTGTGTATATACATCCCATCTATTTTACCCATTCATCTATTGATGGGCACTTAGAATGAGTCCATAATTTTGATATTGTGAATGTTGCGGGATCCCTGGGTGGCGCAGTGGTTTAGCGCCTGCCTTTGGCCCAGGGCGCGATCCTGGAGACCCCGGATCGAATCCCACGTCAGGCTCCCGGTGCATGGAGCCTGCTTCTCCCTCTGCCTGTGTCTCTGCCTCTCTCTCTCTCTCTGTGACTATCATAAATAAAAAAATAAATAAAAAAATAAAAATAAATAAATAAAAAAAGTTATTGTGAATGTTGCATTAAAAAGAGGGGTACAAATATCTTTTCAAAATTTTATTTTCATATTCTTTGGGTATATACGCTGTAATGAAATTACTGGATCATAGAGTATTTCTGTATTTATTTTTTAAAAACCTCCACACTCTTTTCCACCTTAGCTGTACCAACATACATTCCTGCCAACAATACACAAGTGTTCCTTTTTTTTTTCCCCACATCTTTTTACCAACACTTATTATCTTTTTAATTTTAGACATTCTGAGAGCTATGAGGGGATATTTGTGATTTTGGTTTGCATTTCCTTGATGATAGTGATATTAAACATTATTTGATGTGTCTTTTGGTGATCTGTATCTTCTTTGGAAGAATGTATCTTCAGGTTCTCTGCCCATTTTTAATTGGATATTTTTCGGTGTTGTGTAAGTTCTCGATATATTTTGATATTAACCCCTTATACAGTATATCATTTGCAAACATCTCCTCCCATTCAGTAGGCTGCCTTTTTGTTTCGTTAATTGATTCCTTCACTGTGCAAAAGCTTTTTCTTGGACATAGTCTCAACAGTTTAATTTTTTTTCCTTTTCCTCAGGAGACTTACCTAGAAAAATGCTATAGTCAGTTTCAGAAAACCTAATGCTTCTGTTCTCTAGGGTTTTTATGGCTTCAAGTCTCACATTTAGGTCTTCAGTCCATTTTTTTTTGTATGGTATAAAAAAGTGGGCCAGTTCCATTCTTTTTCATGTACCTGTCCAGTTTTCCCGGCACAATTTATTGAAGAAACTTTTTTCCATTGTACCTTCTTGCCTCCTTTGTCATAAATTGACTATGTAAATGTGGGTTTATTTCTGAGCTCCCTCTGTTTCATTGATCTATGTATCTATTTTCTGTGCCAATACCATAAAGTTTTGATTAATACAGCTTTGTAGTGTATGTTGAAATCTGGGATTGTGATACCTCTAGCTTTGTTCTTCTTTTTCAAGATTGCTCTGGCTATTCACGGTCTTTTGTGGTTCCATATAAATTTGAGGACTATATGTTCTAGTTATCTGAAAAAATATTGTTGCTATTTTGACAGAGATTACATTAAATCTATAGATTGCTTTGGGTATGGGCATTTTAACAAAAGTAATTCTTCCAATCCATGATCATGGAATGTCTTTCCATTTATTTTATCTTCATTTCTTTCACAAATGTTTTATAGTTTTCAGAGTACAGGTTTTTCACTTCCTTGGTTAAGTTTATTTCTAGGTATTTTAATACTTTTGGTGCAACTGTAAATGGGATTGTTTTCTTAATTTATCTTTCTGCTACATCATTAGTGTATGGAAGCACTACCGATTTCTGGGTATTACATATGGTACAAGTTTATTGATTTCATTTATTACTTCTAGTAATTTTTTGGTGGAGTCCTTATGGCTGTCTATGAATATCATGTAGTCTACTTGTGAAAGCTTTATTTCTTCTTTACCAATATGCCTTCTCTTTCCTTTTCTTGTCTGATTTCTGTGGCTATTACTTCCAGCTGTAGGTAGAATAAAACTGGTGAGAATAGGCATCCTTGTCTTGTTCCTGATCTTGGAGGACAAGCTCAGTTTTTTGTCATTTAGTAGGTTAGCTGTGGTTTTTCATATATGGCCTTTATTAGTTTGAAATAGGTTTCCCCAACTCTACTTTGTTGATTTTTTGTCATGAATAGATCAGGAATTTTATCAAAACTCTGCATCTATTGAGATGATATGAATTTTATCCTTTATTTTGTTGATGTGGTAAATCACATTGATTGATTTATGAATACTGAAACATTCCTGAATTCCCAGAAGAAATCCCACTTGATTGTGGCAAATAGCCATTTTAATGTATTTTTAAATGAGGTTTGGTAATATTTTGTTGAGGATCTTTGCATCTATGTTCATCAGATAGATTGGCCTATAGGATTTTTTTTTTTTTATAATGCCTTTGTCTAGTTTTGGTTACCAGGATAATGCTGGCCTTGTAAAATGTATTTAGAAGCTTTCCTTCCTCTTAACATTTTTTTTTTTTGAATAGTTTGAGAAGACTAGATATTAGCCCTTCTTTAAATGTTTGGTAGAAAAAAAAAATAAAAAAAATAAATGTTTGGTAGAATTCACCTTTGAAGCCACCTGGTCCTAGACTTTTGTTTGTTGAGAATTTTTGATTACTGATTAAATTTCATTACTAGTAATTGGTCTGCTCAGATTTTCTATTTCATGATTTAGCTTTGGAAGTTTGTATTTTCTAGAAATTCACCCATTTCTTCTAGGTTGTCTAATTTGTCAGTATATAGTTGTATTGAGCCTTGTTTTGTGGCCTAACATGTGATCGATTCTGGAGAATGTTCCATGTACCCTTGAAAAAATCCTGTTGTTTTGGATGGAATGTTGTGTACATATAACTGTTATGTCCATTTGGTCTAATGTGTCATTCAAGGACACTTTCTTTACTGACATTCTACCAGGATAATCTATCTATTGATATAAGTGGGGTAGTAAAGTCCTTTATTATATTACCATCAATTTCTCTCTTTATTCCATTAATATTTGCTTTATGTTTAGGTGTTCCATTGTTGGGTGCATAGATCTTTACAACCGTTATATCTTCTTGTTGGATTGATTCTTTTCTCAATATGCATTGCCTCTGTCCCTTATTCCAGTCTGTTTCAAGTCTATTTTCCCTGATATAGGTATTGCTATCCTGGCTTTTTTTCACTTGCATTTGCATGATAAATGTTTTTCTATCCCTTCACTTTCAGTCCATATGTATCTTTGGGTTCAAGGTGAGTTTCTTGTAGGCAGCATATCGATGTCTTTTTTTTTAATTCATTCTGTCACTCTTTTTTTTATTAGAATATTCCAGGCATTTAAATTAATTGTTGATAGGTATGTACTTATTGCTACTTTGTTACTTGTTTTCTGGTTATTTTTATAGTTCTCTGTTCCTTCCTCTTCCTCTGTCATTGATGAATTTCTGTAGTGTTATGTGTGATTTCCTGTTTATTTTGTGTGTGTATCTATTACAGGCATAAGGTTTGTGGTTATTATAAGGTCCATCTATAACATCCTAAGTATATATAGTATTCTGTTAAATTTATGGTCATGTAAGTTCAAATACATTATGAAAAAATAAAAAAAGAAAGCCATTTTACTCCCTTCTCCATATTTGATGTATATGCTGTTATATTTTACATATTTTTATTCCTTATTTTCTTATGTCTAATTATGTCCATTTCTTTTCAACTTATCGAAGTCCCTTTCACATTTCTTGTAAGGCTTCTTTAATGACAATAAACTCTTTTCACTTTTATCTGAGAAACTTCATCTCTCTGTCGAATGTAAATGAAAGACTTTCAGGATTCAGTATTCTTCATTGCAGGTTTTTTTTTCTTTGGTTTTTTTTTCTTTCAGCTCCTTGAATATGTCTTGTCACCTTCTTCTTTGCAAAAGTTCTGCTGAAAAATCAGCTGATAACTTTACAGGGTTTCCTTTATACATAACTTTTTGCTTCTCTCTTGCTGCTTTTAAAATTCTATCTCTTTAACCTTTGATGTTTTAATAGTCATGTGCTGTAGCCTGGGGTTCCTCGAGTTCATCTATTTGGAATTCTCTGTGCTTCCTGAACATAGATGTCTATTTCCTTCTCTAGGTTAGAACAAGTCAGTTCTTATTTCTTCACATGAGTTTTCTGTCTCCTTCTCTCTCCCTCTGGGACTCCTACTCTGCAAATATTTGTTCATCTATGCTATCCGAGATATCCTTTAACCTTTCCTAAATTTTAAAAATTACTTTCTCTCTTTGCTATTCAGTTTGGGTGCTTTCCATTCACTTGTCTCACAGACCACTGATATGTTCATCTGCATCCACTAGAGGATTCCCTCTAGAGGACTTTCAGTCATTGTATTTCTCAACTGTGATTGGTTATTTTATTTCTTTATCTATTTGTTGAAGGTCTGGGTTCTTCCATTCTTCTCCCTGCTAAGTAATCATCTTTATAATCACTACTTTAATTTAAAAAAAATCAGACATATTGCTTATCTCCATTTCATTTAGTTGTTTGAGATTTTGTCTTGTTCTTTTGAAGAATATTCCTCTGTCCCGATTTGCTGTACATTGTGTTTCTATATATTATGTGGCATAATTTCCTCTCAACTTCAGGGAATGGTTTGTGTATGGTCATGCCCTATGTATACTATGTGTTCTTGGTCACTTTTCCTGGCTGGCTGGAGCTGTGGCTGCGGCTGCCTTGGGCTGGGGTTTCTAGGGCTCCCCACATCAAGTGAGTGCTTTAGTGCAGCAGGTAAAGCTTAAGTGAGCATGCATTAGTGTAGTCCCTGGACTCTGAACACAGTGGATCCCCTGGCAAGGTAGTTAAAGCTAACCTGGATGTAAGCTTGGGTTGTCTCAAAGCTCTACAAGCAGAAGGCGCTTTGGCAGGATAAGTAAAACTGAAGTGAGTGTAAATCACCATGTTCCAGGGCTTCACACAGAGGGTGCCCTGGAAAGGTGGTTAGAGCTGAGGTGGGGTAAGGAGTGGGATCAAGGGGGTACCCTGGCAGGACAGGTAAATCTAAAGCACTTGCGGGCCAGTGTGGTCTCTGAGCTCTTTATGTAAAATGTGTCCTGACAGGGCAGCTGAAGCTAAGCAGTTGTAATCTGGGTCATCCCCAGGCTCTCCACACTGGGGCTGCCCATACAGGATAGCTGATGCTGAATGTGGTGAAAGCTAGGGAGTCCCTGGGTGCTCAGCACTGGGGGTGCCCTAACCACATGACTGAAGCTGAGGCCAGTGTGGATGGGAGTGTTCTTGTGCTCCACACAGGAGGTGGAGGGGTGCTCCCTGGGGGTGGGGGAGGAATGAATGGAACCAATGCAGGGAAGGACCAGGGGTTCTCAGGGTGCTTAACATTGGGACACCCTGACAGGGCACCTGGTTCTGAAGCCAGAAGGTTCCAGAGCACTTTGAACTGGGGGTGCCTAGCAAGCTGTCTAAAGCTGAAGTGGTATGGGCTTGGAGTGTTCCAGGGTGCTTTGTGCATGTCTCACCTTGGCACAAAGGCTGGAGTGGTATTGAGCACATTTAATCAGAGGTATCCCACTGTACGTTGCCTTTTGGCCTCTTAGGTGGGACAGCTGGAGCTGGTGTGGGGTAGGGTACACTAAGGTGGCAGGTCAGTTAGGGCACCTGGATTGTATACTGTTCTATGCTTTTAAGGTGTGTGGGGAACACAGACTATGACCATCAGTCTCTCCCACCCAGAGAGAATTTCAGCAGCTCCTTCACCACTTGATTGAATTCTAGGGCTGGCCCTTTTATATACAGTAACTCTTTTAAACCCAGTTTTTCCCCCATGCCCCAAGCAGACCAGAGCTGCTGTGGGTTAACCCAACACTTGTTTAGAAGCTACAACTTGGTTATTGTGTGCTGACCCTGTTCCAGTGTGCACTTTTACTGTGGAGTGGAGGAAGCATAAATTTTGTCCTTGGCCAGTCCCACTGACCCAGAAACTTAATTATATCATGAAATCAGATTTTTAAAATTCTAATAAATCTGAATATAAATGAATAAATGGTTTCTGGAAGTAAAAAACTAACCCTCACACCAAACTGATTCTCAAATGATTACTTTTTACTCAATCATTTGATGTTTACCAGATTAAAAATAATATATGCTTCAAGTCTTAAATGAAATTATGCACAAACATATGTTAAAACATAACCCTTTATCCCCATATGCAGTTCCGTTCTCCATTCTCCTGAATGGGGGATATATGTATATGTGTGCGTGTGTGTGTGTGTGTGTGTGTGTGTGTGTGTAGTATTTTTTCCCATTTTTTTTATTCCCAGTATATGAATGTACAGTATTAGTTTCAGTTGTACAACATAGTGATTCAACAGTTCTATACATTACTCAGTGCCTCTCATGTTAAGGGTAGTCATAATCTCCTTCACCTGTTTCCCCCTCCCTTCAACACACTTCCCCTCTGGTCACAAACTGTTAGTTGCTTCTCCATAGAGTCTGTTTTTTTTGGTTTGTTTGTCTTTTTCTTTGTTCCTTTGTTTCTTAAATGTCACATGAATACAATCATATATTTGTCTTTGTCTTATTTCACTTAGCATTCTATCATCTAGATACATCCATATTGTTCCAAATGCCAAGATTTCATTCTTCTTAAGGCTGAGTAAAGTTACTGTGTGTGTGTGTGGATCTTGTTTATCCATTCATCTATGGATGAACACTTGGATTGCTTCCATAACTTAGCTATTGTAAATAATGCCACAATAAGCAAAAGGGTGCCTATAGCTTTTCAAATGAGTATTTTCATGTTCTTTAGGTATATAATCAGTATTAAGATTATTGAATCAGATGGTAATTCTATTTTTAATCTTTTGAGGAAAATCCATAGCATCTTTTGACAGTGGTTGAACCAACCTGATTTCCCAATAGTGCACAAATATTCCTTTTTCTCCACATCCTCACCAACATGTTTCTTGTGCTTCTGATTTTAGCCATTCTCACAGGTGTTAGATGGTATCTCACTATGGTTTTGATTTACATTTTCCTGATGATTAGTGATATTTGGCATCTTTTTGTTTATGGACCTCCTATGTCTTTTTTTAGATAAGTGTCTGTTCATGTCTTCTGCACATTTTTAAACTGGATTATTTGTTTTTGGCATGGAATTATATAAATTATTTATATATTAGGATACTAACCCTTTGTCAGATCATTTGAAAATATCTTCTTCCATTCAGTTGGTTGCCTTTTTGTTTTGGTGATGGTTTCCTTTGCTTTGCAGAAGCTTTTTATTTTAATGTAATCCCAATAGTTTACTTTTGCTTTTGTTTCCCTTGGTTGAGATTCATCTAGAAAAGATTCAATGGCCAATGTCAAAGAAATTACTGCCTATGTTTTATGAATTTTATGACTTCAGGTCTCATATTTAGGTCCTTAATCAATTTTGATTTTATTTTTGTGTATGATGTAAGAAAGTGCCCCAGATTCATTCTTTTCCATGTACATGTCCAGATTTCCCAGTACCATTTGTTGAAAGACTTCTTTCCTACTGCATATTATTGCCTCCTCTGTTGGAGATTACTTGACCATATAAGTATGGGTTTATTTCTGGGCTCTCTATTCTGTTCCACTAATCTATTTTTTGTGCAAGTAGCATACTGTTTTCATTACTACACCTTTGTAGTATATCTGGAAATTCGGAATTGTGATACCTCCAGGGTTTTTTTTTCTTTCTTTTTCAAGATCACTGGCTATTGTGTGTGTGTGTGTGTGTGTGTGTGTGTGTGTCCATACCAATTTTAGGATAGGTTGTTCTAGTTCTGTGAAAAATGCTATGGGTATTTTCAGTGGAATTGCATTAAGTCTACAGATTGCTTTGGGTAGTATGGACACTTTCACAATATTTGTTCTCCCACTTGCATGAACATGGAATCCATTTGTTTGTGTCATCTTCCATTTCTTTCATCAAAGTTTTATAGTTTGCAAAGTATAGGGGGGCAGTGGCTGGGTCACTTGGTAGAACATGTGACTGTGGATCTCAAGGTTATAAATTCAAGCCCACGTTGAGTGTAGAGATTACTTAAACAACAACAATAAAAAGTACAAATCTTTCACCTCCTTGGTTAAGTTTATTCCTAGGTATTTTATTATTTTTGGTGTAATTGTAAATGGTAATGTTTTCTTAATTTCTCTTCCTGCTACTTCATTTTTAGTGTACAGAAATGCAACAGATTACTTATGTTGATTTTGTATCTAATGACACAGAATTCAATTGTCATTTCTTTTTTGTCTGTTGGTTAGTTTGGTTTGTTTTTTTTTGGTGGAATCCTCAGGGTTTTCTACAGATAGTATTGTGTCATCTCCAAATAGTGAAAGGTTTGAATCTTTCCTACCAATTTAAATGCTATTTTATTTAAGAATTCCACGACTGTGCTGAGTTTTTCAGCATTGAGTATGATGTTGGTTGTGGTATTTTTATATATCTAGAGGTATGTTCCCTCTAGATATACACTGTTGAGCCCTTTTATCATGGATGAATATTGTGCTTGGTCAAATGCTTTTTCTGCCTCCGTTGAGATGCCCATATGCTTTTTTATCTTTCTTTTTGTTGATATGATATTTTACATTGATTGGTGAATACTGAACCACCCTTGCATCTCATTGATAAATCTCACTTGGTGAAGTCATGGTCAATGATTTTAATGTAATATTGTATTCAGTTTGGAAAGATTTTGTTGAGTACTTTTGCATCTGTTTCATTGGACATACAGGCTTCTCATTCTCTGTCTTTGTAGTGTCTTTATCTGGTTTTGGGAGCAGGGCAATGCTGGCCTCATAGAATGAAGTTGGAAAGTTTCTTTCCTCTTCTACCCACCCACTGCTGAGAATTCTTTTGTGGTTTAACATATGATCCATTCTGAAGAATATTCCATGTGCTCTTGAAAGAATGTGTATTCTGATGTTTTAGGATGATATGTTCTGAATATATCTATTAGATCCATATAGTTAGATCCACATAAATCCGTATAGTCCAATATGTCATTCAAAGCCACTGTTTTAGGGGCACCTAGGTGGCTCAGTGGTTGAGTGTCTCCCTTTGGCTCAGGTTGTGATCCTGGGGTCCTGGGATTGAGTCCCCCATGAGGCTCCTCACAGAGAGACTGCTTCTCCCTCTGGCTATGTCTCTGCCTCTGTGTGTATATGTGTGTCTTTCATAAATAAAAATCTTTAAAAAATTAAAAATAAATTTTAAAAAATGCTATTATATTGTATAAACAAACAAAGCTATTGTTTGCTTTTCTGTCCGGATGATGGGTTCATTGGTGTAAATGGGGTATTAAAGTCTCCTACTGTCATTGTAGTATTGATTATTTCCTTTACATTTGTTAAAAGCTGCTTTAAATATCTAGGTGCTCCCTGCTGGGTGCACAAATATTTAAAATTATATCTTCTTGTTGGATTTTTCCCTTTATTATTATGTACTATCCTTGTTTTTTATTACAGTCTTTTTGTTTTAAAGTCTATTTTGGGGGTACCTGGGTGGCACAGTGGTTAAGCATCTAACTCCTGGTTTTGGCTCAGGTCCTGATATCTTAGAGTGGTGAAATTGAGCCCCACATCAGGTTCTGAGCTCAGCACAATGAAGATTCTGTTCCCTTCTCCCTGCCCCTTGTGTTGTGTATCTATTACACAACATTTGTGTTTTGATTTGAGGTTACCATTAGGTTTATCTGTAACACTTACGCTTATAGTAGTCTGTATTAAGTTAACGGTCACTTAAATTTGAAAGCATTTTAAAAGCACTACAATTTTCTCCTCTCCACATTTTAGGTATATGATGCTATACTTTACCTTCTTTCATTTTGTGAATCCCTTGACTGATTTTTACTGATATATTTAATTTTACTGCTTTTGTGCTTCTTACTTTTCTTACTGATGCTTATAGTCTTTCCTTTCAAGGGGTCTCATTTTAATATATCCTGTAAGGTTGATTTAATGGTGATAAATTCTTCTAACTTTTGTTTGCCAGAAAAACTCTTCAATCTTTTCTATTCTGACAGCCTTGGTGGATAAAGTATTCTTGGTTTTAGGTTTTGTTTGGTTTTCCTTTCAGCACTTTGAATAGATCATGCCACTCTCTTCTGGCCTACAAAACTTCTGCTAAAAAAAAAAAAAAATCAGCTGACAGCCTTATGGGGTTTCCCTTATAGGTATCTTCTGTTTTTGTTTTTGTTTTCTCTTGCTGCTTTTATTTTTAAGATTTTATTTATTTATTCATGAGAGATAGAGAGAGGGAGAGAGGGAGAGAGGGAGAGAGAAGCAGAGATACAGGCAGAGGGAGAAGCAGGCTCCATGCAGGGAGCCCGATGTGGGACTCGACCCCTGGATTCGACCCCTAGACTCCAGGATCACGCCCTGGGCCAAAGGCAGGCACTAAACCACTGAGCCACCCAGGGAATCTCCTCTCTTGCTGCTTCTAAAATTCCATCACTACTTTTTGCAGTTTAAATTACTATGTCTCTTGGTGTGTAATTCCTTGGGTTGGTTTTATTGTGGGCTCTGGATATGTTTTCTGTTTCTTTCCCCAGATTCAGGAAATTTTCAGCTATAATTTATTTAAATAAATTTTGCACTCTCTTTTCTCTTTTTTATCTTCTGGGATTTCTGTAATCTAAATGTTATTACACTTGGTGGTGTTGCTGGATTCCCTTCATCTTTTTTCATTTTTTCATTTATTTTTTCTCCTGTTTAGCTTGAGTTCTTTCCATTATTCTGTCTTCTAGGTCAGTGATCCATTATTTTCCTTCCTCTAGTCTACTACTTATTTCCTCTAGTGTATTTTTTTTTAAGATTTTATTTATTTATTCATGAGAAACAGAGAGAGAGAGAGAGAGAGAGAGAGAGAGGCGGAGAAGCAGGCTCCATGCAGGGGGCCTGATGCAGGACTCGATCCTAGGACTCCAGGATCATGCCCTGGGCCAAAGGTGGCACTCAGCTGCTGAGCCACCCAGGCTGCCCCCTCTAGTGTATTTTTAATTTCATTTATTTATTCATATCATTGGGTTCTTTTAGATTTTATTTATTTATTCATGAGAGACAAAGAAAGAAAGGCAGAGACACAGGCAGAGGGAGAAGCAGGCTCCCTGTGGGGAACTTGATGTGGGACTCGATCTCAGGACCTCAGGATCATGACCTGAACCAAAAGCAGACATTCAACCACTGAGCCACCCAGGTGCCCCTTACTGGTTCTTTTTTATGTTTTACATCTCTTTGTTGAAGGTGTCACTGAGACCCTCTACTCTTTCTTTAAGTTGAGGGAGTATCTTTATAACTGTTACTTAAAGTTCTCTATGAGGCATGTTATCTCCATTTTTGTTTGGCTTTCTTGCTGAGATCTTGTTCTTTTCTTTCATTTGGGACATATTCCTCTGTCTTATTTTGTCTAAATCACTCTGAGTGTTTCTGTGTGTTAGGAAATTCAGCTACATCTCCTCTTCTTGAAAGTAGTAGCTTTATGAGAAGAGGTCCTATAGGGCCTTGCAGTACAATGTCCCCCATTCACCAGAACCTGACACTTCAGAGGTGCATCCTATGTGTTTTGCCTACACTCTACCACTGTGTTTGAGCCACACCTGCCTTCATCTCAGTCAGCTCTGTGGTTCTCTTTTCCTATTGTGGGCAGTGGTTGGTCCTTCTATTAAGGGGCCAGGCTGGGGCCACCTTGAGCTTGAGCTGGATCAGACTGGGCCACAGTAGCATGTGCCATCCCCAGAGCTTTCATTGGTGGGCACAGCTGTATTCAGAGCAGATGTCTGCCCCCAGCCCACTGCTGTGACTACACTGCTGTGGCTACACTTGAACTGTTTTTGTTTTGTTTTTCTTTTCTTTTTTCCCCTCTCCACCGTGCAGGAATCACTTTGAAATGATGCTAGTGCCTATATGGGTTGCTTGCACACTGCTATGCTTGGTGCAGCTTTGGATGGACTCTAGCCAAGGGCATGTTGAATGGGGTAGGTCCACAAGAGAACACAGTGGTTGTGGTTCCGTGTTAGCAAGGTTTGCACAAGTCCACTGTAGGAGGAGACTTGTAGCTACTTTGGAAAACTTCTGCCAAAGCCAGGCTGGAGGAAGCAGGTCTGTAGGAAAACACAGAGGCAGGCTGAGTGGTGTTAGAACATTTGCACTGGTCTTCTGTGGGAAAAGACCTCCTGTGGCTGCTTTGGAAAATTGTTGAGGCATGGTTTGAAAGGGTGGGGTTAGGGCCACTAGGTAGGTTGCACCGGTTCCTGCAGGTATCCCTGTATCTAGGCTGGGGGATGGTATAAGGAAATTGTGCCATCTCTTTTGTTCTTGGAGTAGTTTCCCAAAAATCCATGCTCCTCCGCATATGTTCTGTGATTAGAACATAAATGTTCCCATAAATCCTAGGTGTTTTCAAACTGCTGCTTCTATACCATATCTTAGGGGAGCTGTTACACTGTCACTTTAAGGGTGGGGACTCAGTTTCCTATAGCCTTCTGATTCTCCCACAGCTAAACTGGCTGATTTTTAAAGTTTCAGGTGTTAAGCCCCAGTGATTATCAAAACTCATGAAACCAAATTTTCAAAACCAAATGTTTTGGGCCTCTGTTTTTCCAGTGTGGTTCCCCTATGCCTGGAGTATCTAGTGTGCCACTCTCCACACATGTGACATCCTTCCTCAAAATATACATTTGTGGGTCAGTTTGGCTCCCAGCCAGATCTCTGCCCTTGCTATTCTTCAAAATGGTCTCTTCTCTATATTTAGTTGTGCAGAGTCTGTTCTGTCAGTCTTTGGTCATTTTCTGGGTTATTTATACTTATATGAGTATTACCTATTTGCATCCATGGGATGATAAAAACTTAGGATCCTTCTTCTCTGCCAGCTTAACTGGAAGTTTCTCCCATTATTTTTTTCACTGGTATTCCAAGATACTTTCCACTGGAATTTAATAGGCACATTCAAACACCTACAGTTTGCCTAAAATTATAATTTGCTTAGATATTGTTGGAGTTCTAATCTGATGCCAGTGAAATGGAACTTCAAAATCTAAAGGAGACGAAATAACCCAGAAGGAAAAAGTGTCCCCCGTATCTATATGACATCAGTGTGTACACATGTGAAAACTGGCATGTAGATTCAAAAATAACTAAGGAATGAAAAAGAACACATCTTATGAATGACAAGAGTAAAAAAAATCAGTTTCAGAGACATCAAAACGATCAAATTTTCCTACATTTTTACTTTAAAAACATAAGGAAAATTTTCCCTTCCTCCCTCTTCCCTTAATGCATTTTTCATCTTATACTCCACATATGAGTGAAATAATTTGGTATTTATCTTTCTCAGTCTGACTTATTTCACTTAGTATTATACCCTCTAGGTATACCCATGTTGCTGCAAACAGCAAATCTTAATTTTTTTTGGCTAACAACTATATATATATGCATAAATATAATTTATATATATAAAATTTTTATATATATAATTTATATATATATACATATATATATAAAATACACACACACACACGTACTAAATCTATTCATCTATGATGGACACTTAGATTTCTTCCATGTCTTGGCTATTTTAAATAACACTGCAATAAACTTAATGGTTCATTTATTTTTTTTAAAAGAGTATTTTTGTATTATTTGGGAAAATTCCAAGTAAGGGAATTACTGAACATAAGATTTTTAATTTTTTGAGAGAACTTCATTCTGTTTTATATAGTAGCTGTACCAATTTACATTCCCACCAGCAGTGCACAAGGGTACCTTTTTCTCCACATTTGGCCGATTCTTGTTATTTCTTGTGTTTTTGATTCCAGACCTTCTGACAGAAGCGATGTGATATCTTATTGTGGTTGATTTGCATTTCAATGATGATTTGTTGACGTTGAGCATCTTTTCATGTGTCTGTCAGCCATCTGGATGTCTCCTTTGGAAAAATGTCATGACTTGACAGTAAGGATCTGAATAGTCAGGTCCTCTGCCCATTTTCAACCAGACTGTTTTTTGAGTATTGTTATATAAGGCTTTTATATATTTTGGATATTAATTCCTTATCATTTGCAAATATCTTCTCCCATTACTTAGGTTGCTTTTTTGTTTTGCTAATGGTTTCCTTCATTCGGCAAAGGCTATTTTTTATTAAGCTTTTTTATTTTGGTGTAGTCCCAATAGTTAATTTTGCTTTTATTTCCCTTGTCTGAGATTTACCTAAAAGAATGTCACTAAATCCAATGCAAGAAATTACTGCTTATGTTTTCCTCAGGGTTTTACATTTTCAAATCTCACACTTAGATCTTCAATCCACTTTGAGTTTATTTTTGTGTATGGTGTAAGAAAGTGGTCAAGTTTCACTCTTTTGTATGAAACTAGTTTTCCCAGAACCATTTATTGAAGAGACTGTCTTTTCTCCATTGTGTATTCTTGCCTTCTTTTTCATAAATTAATTGACCATATAAGCATGGGCTTCTTTCCGGCCTATTTTGTTCTATGTATTTTTGTGGCAGTACCATACTCTTTTGAACACTACTTTTTTTGCAGTACATCTTGAAATCCAGGATTTTACCTTTAAGCATTGTTCTTTTTTAAGACCGCTTTGGCCATTCAGGGTCTCTTGTGGTTTCATATAAATTTTACTATTATTTCTTCTAGTTCTGTGAGGGGGCATTCTCTCACTCCTTTTTCTTTTCTTTTCTTTTTTTTTAAAGATTTTATTTGAGAGAGAGAGTGTGCAAGCAGGGTAGAGAGCAGAGGGAGAGGGACAAGCAGACTCTGGGTGTTGAGCACAGAGCCCAGTGCAGAGCTGGATCCTATGACCCTGAGATCATGACCTGAGCCAAAACCAAGAGACAGACACTCAAATGACTAAGCCACCCAGGCACCCTGAAAGGAAGGCATTATTATGGACCTTCTTGAAAACTTTAAGCTTTTTATATTTATGGAAGTATTTTTTAATGAAGAAATTGCCATTAAACATTTAAATTTTCAAATTAAAAAAGGGAAAATACAACTATATGCTGAAAAAGCATTGCTTGTAACACAGTTTCAGTGCACACAGATTTAAAAGCTATTTTTAAATCTGATTTTGTGGTATGTATTATGAACTTGATAGAAGATTCAACCAAACATAAATAAAAATAATTTGTATCCTGTTAGTTTTGATAAAAAGTTATGAATTTATAAGCTTTCACACTCACATGGAAACACATACTATGCCAGAAAAAAAAATCTATTTACTGCTTAAAAACAAACCTGGTTTCCCTTTGAAGTATAAGCTAGTCCCCATTTCTGAATGTTCTGAAAGCCAACTATAAAGAAAATACTCCCTATGTTTTAGGTTTCATTATGATATTCCTAAATAAAGCAAAGTTAACTATATCATAGTAGTATTGCAGGTATATCCAATGACATTATTAACCTGGTTTCAAATCTATGCACTTGAAGGATCATCGAGATGTAGTGACAAATATACTGATTTATGTAAATCTAGTAATTTTACTATTTCCATCAATATTGAAAAAAATCTGTTCACTAGTGAAAAAAGTACTAGCTTTTAGCTTTGAGACAAATGATCAATAAAGTAATATTGGATTGGACACTACTATAAATCAAATCAATACTGAAAATAAGAAAGGGACATGTGAAAACTAAGTTCTCACCTTAGAGATAAAATCAAACGGTGCTAAATATTTTTTAAGATCATCTTATACAATTATGAAAATAATAAGATTTAATTTTGTTTTTGCTCTGTTTTAATATTTTTGGTTTCTTATCAAAGTTATCCACATTGCTTGTATTATTAGCTATTGACATTAATCATTTTATTCCATTATAATGTTGCTAAAATAAGTTTCAACTTTTTTTCTTAATTTAGCTATCACATTTTATCTCATTTTCAGATGTGGACAAGGATGGAAAGGAAATCAATGCCACATCCAGGTTAACCCTTCCCCTACAGATTTCATGAACACTCAGAATAGTAGGTGACATTGTGACTAAATAATTGCTCGATTTTGGAGTTTTTAATGTTTTTCACTGCATATTTATCTTTTTAATTGGTTTGAAATTCCAGATATATGGACTCTCCTGGGCATTGGATTAGCTTTCCTGATGACTCATATTATAGTCACAGCTGAGTGTTTTCTTGCAAATAGAAAAGTACCAGTCAGGTAAGTGATGCCTTTGATTGCTGAATAAAATATACCGTGGCAGAGCAATTTTCTGAAACACTTCATTTGCTCTATTTTTCTTTCACTCCATTTACATGCAGGTAACTTTAGTGTGTCTATGCTTTATGGATTTCTTTCTTTCTGGGCAGAACATAGAAGCTACTTAACAATAATCATTCTTTTTTCAGTAAAAAGCCTTAAGTTTACTTTTCACATATGTTAAAAGCAGTTTTGATGACAACAAGAAAGGGAATGCCGCATTCTCTAGAGGTTGGTTAAAAGACATGAAAGGGATGAGTGAGTGTGTCACACTGGTTGGTGATGCCTGGGGGACGGCAGCAGAACTGCAAAAGAGATGCTTTCTTGGCCCTCTGAGTATGCTCTAAACATCAGTATTTCAAGCCTAGACTCCCAGGTTCTAGGTAATACACAGAACAGAGATCAGAAGCTGCTGAACCTAAAGAACTCATGCAAAACTAAGAAGAACCCAATTACTGGAAGGAGAGAGCCTGTAAAGACAGCAGAGTAGGAAGATCCCAAGCTCACCTCCTCCCATGGATATACCTAGATAATAGCCACATCAGTACAACTAACCCAGAAAATGACCCAAAGACTGACAGAACAGGCTCCATTCAGTTAAGTCCAGAGCAGTGGCCACATCAAAAATGGTAGGAGGGACAGAGAAATAGTCAAGAACCAAACTCCTACAAGATTAACCACAAACAGGAGGATACCACAATCATGAAGAAGAGGAACAGACCCCACACCAAGCACTCCAAACATGGGGGGCCTGCACTGGAAAGACAAACTGTGTAACGTTTGTTACACACTGAAAAACAGTGGGGCTTAACTTTCAGAGTTTTTATAACCAGCAGAGCTTAAACCTGTGTACTTTAAAAATCGGTAGGCTTTACTCTGGAAGAGCTGGAAGGCAATAGGAAACTGAGTCCCCACCCTTAAAGATAGAACATAACAATCAATGCTGCTAAGATACAGCAAAGCATAAGCAGTCTGAAAATTATCTGGGGTAGGCATACAGTAGATTTATTTTTTTATTTTATTTTATATTTTATTTTATTTATTTTATTTATATTTATATTTTATTTTATTTTATTTTATTTTATTTTATTTTATTTTATTTTATTTTATTTTTTATTTATGAAAGAGAGAGAGACAGACAGAAACACAGGCAGAGAGAGAAGCAGGCTCCATGCAGGGAGCCTGATGTGGGACTCGATTCTGGTCTCTAGGACCACACCCTGAGCTGAAGGTGGTGCTAAATCACTGAGCCTCCCAGGCTGCCCTAGATTTCTTTACTTATCTCAGAATGTATTCTGCAAGGGCAAGGATCTTTAGGAGACTTATCCAAGAACATAAGAGCTGGCAGGTGACAGTTTCCCTGCTGCCAGCTTAGACAATCAGGCATCTTTAAGAATGAGCATGAATACTTTTTACCTAGCCTGCTGACACTGTATATCCTGCCCCAGCATTCTCCTGTGGATCCTCCCCCATCATAACCACCCAACCAGGCAGGAATCATTCCAAAGCAGCAACTGGCAAATCTCATTCTACAAGTAGCCCTGCTAGGAACCAGTATCATTCCCCACCTACTTTTCTAACAGCACACGCCCTGCATTCTACTGCAGACTCATCCCATCCAACCTGCTCCACTGGGGAGGAGTCCCTCCGTAGCAGCTTCTGACAAGTATCATCCTGCAATCAACTACAATAGTGAAAAGCACCATTCCAAAGTAACTGCTACCCTGGGGAGAGGGGAAAATAATCATACACACCAGTTCCACTGCAGCTCCCAGCAGGGGACTACAGACAGACATCCCATCAGATTGCCAATACCACTCACCAACAACAAAAAAACTCACAGGGAGCTGCACAAGGAAAAAGCCCTGTAGTCCAGGGCTGTAGTTCAACCTCAACAGACTGGAGGCAGACATTTGGTCTCATGAAAGACCCCATTCACCAATGAAAACCTCTCAGGGAAAATACAGGGAGAACATCCTACAATTTGGTGCTACCAGAGCCCCAGAAAATGGGCTGATGGCAGGCATCTGGTCTGAACCAACTTAAAGCCCAAGGCAACCACAGATTAGCCTCTTAATAGCACAAGGACCAAATCCTACCCAGAACAGAGAAAGGGGGCCACTGTAGCCTATTGGACAGAATGCACAACACTGGGGCGCATGCAATAAGTAAAGGAAACCAACTATGCAGCTACTATCTCTGGTGAATAGGGAGCAGTGTTCTATAAGGCACCACAGGATTCTTTAAGATTTTATTTATTTATTCATGAGAGACACAGAGAAACAGAGACAGAGGCAGAGAGAGGAGAAGAAGGCTCCATGCAGGGAGCCCAATGCGGGACTCAATCCTGGGACCCCGGGATCACACCCTGAGCTGAAGATAGGTGCTCAACCACTGAGCCACCCAGGCATCCCAGGACTCTTCTTTGTAAGGCCACTAATTTTAAATCAGAAGACACAACTGACTTTTCTACTCTATAGTACTAAACACAGAGACTTAAACAGAATGAGGAGATAGAGGAATGGATCACAAATGAGGAACAGGACAAAAATCACAGAAAAAGAGCTAAAGAAAAAGGAGATAAGCAATAATCCCTAATAGAGAACTCAAAGTAACAATCATAAAGAACTTACTGGACTAGAGAAAAGAGTGGAGGATCTCAGTGAGACATTCAACAAAGAGACAGAAAACATAACAAGTTAGAAATACACTAGATGAAATGAACAGTATATTAGAGGAAGTAGAAGAACAGATCAGTGACCTGGAGGACATAATAATGGAAAACAACCAGTGGGACAGCAAAAAGAAAAACAATAATAAAATTGAGAATAGGTTAAAGGAACTCAGCAACATCATCAAGTGTAACAATATTCACATTTTGGGAATCCCAGAAGAAGAAAGAGAAAAGGAGGCAGAAAATTTATTTGAAGAAATAATAGATGAAAATTTCCTTAATCTGGGGAAGAAAGCAGAAATCGAGATCCAAGAGGCAGAGAGAGCCCCCAACAAAAATAAACCCAAGGAGGTTCACACCAATACACATAATAATTAAAATGGCAAAAAGTAGTGATAAAAAGAAAATATAAAAACAACAAGAGAACAGAAGACAGGTACCTGTAAGGGAAACCTTAAAAGCTTATTAACTACTTTTTTAGCAGAAACTTTGCAGGCCAGAAGAAAATGGCATAATCTATTCAAAATGCTGAAAAGAAAAAAACTACAACCAAGAATACTCTATCCAACAAGACTACCATTCACAATACAAGGACAAAGAGTTTCCAAACATGTTAAAAGTGTTCATCACCACTAGATCAGTCACACAAGAATTGTTCAAATAGACTCTGGAAAGAAGGCCATAAATGGAAGATAAATTTGAAAAGAGAGTTTTCATAAGCAAAACAAACAAAATAAAAAGTAGCAGATTTGGGGCACTGGCTGACTCAATCAAAAAAGCAAACAACTTTTGACCTCTGGGTTGTGAGTTCAAGCCCCAAGTTGCGTGTAGAGAATAAACAAACAAACAAAAAAACTTTAAAACAAACATGCATACATATACACATACTAGATTAATCACCTATAACACAAATACAGCGGTTAAAACATAAAAGCAGTAAGATCAATTAATGAATATCAGTCAAGAAATTCAAAAATAAAAGGATGTAAAGTATGATATTATATACATAAAAGATGGAGGGAGGTTAAAGATTTTGTGCTTTTAGAATGGGTTCCAATTTTTTTGAATGATTTAATTTATTCATGAGAGGCACAGAGACAGAGGCAGAGAGAGAAGCAGGCTCCCTGAGAGGAACCTGATACCCCACAACCCTGGGGTCACACCCTGAGCCAAAGGCAGACACTCAGCGGCTGAGCCACTCATGCATCCCTAGAATAGGTTCCAATTTAAGCAACCATTAACTAATATAAATTTCTATATGCATAGGATATTATACATCAACCCAGTGCTGACCACAAATCAAAAACCTGCAACAGACATGCAAAAAAACAAGAGAAAGGAATCCAAATATATCACTAAAGAAAGCCAGCAAACCACAGGGGAAGAGAGCAGGAAAACAAAGGGAAGAACTACCCAAACAACCATAAAACAAGTAACAAAATGTTAATAAGTGCATACCTATTGCTAATCACTTTGAATGTAAATGAAATAAAACCTCTAATCAAAAGACATACTCCAGGGCAGTCCAGGTGGCTCAGCAGTTTAGCGCCTCCAGGGTGTGATCCTGGGGACCCGGGATCGAGTCCCATGTCGGGCTCCCTGCATGAAGCCTGCTTCTCCCTCTGCCTGTGTCTCTGCGTCTCTCATGAGTGAATGAATGAATGAATGAATGAATAAATAAATAAATAAATAAAATCTTCAAAAGACATAGTGTAATCATAGACATCCATTATAACTGAATGGATAAAATACGAAGACCTATGTATATGCTGCCTACGAGAGATAAACTTCACATCTAAAGACACATGCAGGTTGAAAGCGAAGGGATAGAAAAACATTTGCCTTGCAAGTGGAAGTAAAAAGAAAGCTGGGTAACAGTACTTAATATCAGATAAAATAGACCTTAAATGAAGACTATAACAAGAAACACAGACACCACCCAATGATAAAGGAACAATTCAGCAAGAGACTATAACAGTTGTAAATATTTACACACCCAACACGGAAGCACCTAATACATTAAAAAAGGGGGAAAAAAAAGAACTATTAAGAGGCATTAAAATTGAAACTGACAGCAATATTGCAGGAGGACTCCTGCAATAGCAGGAGACTTTAACATCTCACTTACATCAATGGATAAAGTACCCAGGCAGAAAATTAAAAAGGAAACAATGGCTTTGAATGACACATTGGAATAGATGGATCTAATAACTATATTCAGATAGTCTCATACAAAAATAACAGAATACACATTGTGTTCAAGGACGCACAGGAAATTCTCCAGAACAGATCATTGTCAGGACACAAATCAAGTCTCAGCAAATTCAAAAGGACTGAAATCATATCAAGCATTTTCTCTGGCCACAAAAGTATGAATGTACAAATCAATCACATGAGAAAATCTGGAAATAACACAAATACATGGAGGGTAAATAACATGCTACTAAACAGCAAATGAGTCCAAAAATCTTTGGGATTCAGCAAAAGCTGTTCTAAAAGGGAAGTTTATAGCAATACATGAAGAAAAATCTCAAATAAGCAACCTAATATTATACCTAAAGGAGCAAGAAAAAGAAAAAGCCCAAGGCCAATAGGAGGAACAAAATAATAAAGACTAGAAATAAGTGGATCTAGAGGGTATAAAGCTAAGTGACAGAAATCTATCAGAGAAAGACAAATACCATATGATTTCACTCATATGTAGAATTTTTTAAACAAAACAAAGAAAAAAGAGACCAAAAAATCAGACTCATACATAGAGAACTGATGGGTAAGTGGGAAGGTGGGTGGGGAATGGGTGAAATTGATAAAGGGGATTAAGAGTACACTTCATGAGCAATGCGAAATGTGTAGAATTTTTTGAATCATATTGTATACCTGAAATCTAATATAACACTGTATATTTTTTCATATTTGGATTAAAAACCAAAACCAAAACAATATGTAAGAGCTTCACTTTACATTGCCATTCAGGATCCAGGGAGCTTCCTGCCCAATATACATCTTCTTATCACCCTATGGGATACAGGTCACGCCACTAACAAAAGTGATTGACTTTTCCACAAACTGAGCAAGATAAGGGCTAAGAATAAGATTTAATATTTTAAGAAATTAAAGAAATGCATCATCCCTTGCATGCCAGAATTTGTGATCAAAGATTTAGAGCTGCACCAGTATCAATGTGTCAGAGATATCCAGTAGGATAACTGCATTTTCTTTGGTGCCAATTTTTTATACTTTATGAATTCTTCTCAGATCTCTAGCCTGCAATCATGGTAATTAGGAGACACCAATCTTGATATCATCAATTAAAGCAGTTCTTATAGAACTATTGTGTTCATCAGAAAAAAAAAAATGACATCTTCTACCTATTATTATCAAGGAGATCTTACTCATCTAATTAATTTTTTAATTATTTCTTATATGCCTAAAATATCCAGACAAGTGGATATACACATGAATGAGAAGCTGTCTGGACTTAAAGGAGTTTGTAACTTAGTGAGAAAGATACACACAAAGCTTGTGTGCTAGAATGCACACATGTATTAGGATTCTCTAGAAAAACAGAAATTATTAGATATTGTATAATTTCTCTTTGTCTATGTGTATATTTGTATCTTTAAATATCTAAATATATTAACACATATAATATAGAATATTGACAAATTATATATTAACACGTTTGATATATCTTAAGATATTGCATTATCATACTCATTCTATTATTGTTTTATCATACTTACACAAATTACACATAATATTAATGAAATCATTTTAATAATTTAAAATAGTAATATACTGAAATACAGATTTACTTTATTTTTTTAATTTATTTATTTATTTATTTATTTATTTATTTATTTATTTATTTTCAGATTTACTTTAAAGAACTGGCTCAGATAATGGTGGGGGCTGGCAAACATCAAACTTGGGAGGGCAGGCTGCTAAGCTGGAAATTCAACTCAATTCAGAGTTCATGGTGCTGGGTTGAGTCTAAAATCCACCAGGCAAGTGTACTGGGCTAAAAACAAAGGCAAGATTTCTATATTGTATGGCTGGAGCAGAATTCCTTCTTCCTCTGGAAACCTCAGTCTTTGTCCTTAAAGCCTCTAAATGATTGAACAAGGCTCCACATTATGGAGGGAATCTGCCTTACTTAAACCTGACTGATTGTAAATGTTAATAATACCTTAAAAACCTTCAAGTTAACATCTAGACTAGTGTTGGGTAAACAGGTATTATAGCCCAGCCAAGATCACACATAAAATTAATCATCACAATATGTGAACAAGTTGTCATATTAACACAACCAGTGAGAATAAACAAAAAGAACCCTCAATTTCACTTCTGCAAATACATGTTGGACAGTCTATACCACAGGGACTATGGAGAGATCTCTCAGGCAAATGCTGTTGGTATTACACCATAGCCTGGCAGCCACTTCTCCTTTTTCTCTCTCACTTCTGTCCTTCAATTTTAAAGTTCCCCTCCATATCTGCTTCCATCCCCATTCTACACATTCTCCATGGGAGAGGTCATTCATCTCCAAGGTTTTATGCTGTCTAAATGTTAATGGCTTCAAATCATCTTTCTCTTACTGAAATTCTGCTCCAAGCTCCAGATTCATATTATTGCTTTCAATTATTTCTTCTACATAGATTTTTTTCTAGATATGTTTAGTATATTTTATTTCCATATTCTAGAACCTACCTTTGAGGTCCCAGAAATAAAGGGAAATTTCATTATTAAAGATGAAAAGCTTAGACATAATTGCTTATATCACCCTTTCTGAAAACACCAGGACTCAGGTGACAAAAACTCCTCTTGCCGAAGATTCATAAGAAATTGAGTGAAACTGGCTACATTCCTCAAATAAGAGGCTCCAAGTATCACACATTTTGAAGAGCTGTCGAAGACTACCAATAATTGGGGTTATCAGACACAACTCACTGAGGCTTACTAATGGAAGCAGAACCATTTATATTGTCATCACCCAACCTCTCATTTCTCCCATCTACCACTAGGAAAGGACTGGAAAGAAAAGAGGTAAAAGGCATTCATGGACTCATTATCTTTGGGGTAGTAAAATATTTTTGGTATGAAGTTTTACCTCTTTCCAGTGAAGGAGGGGAAGGATATGCCACCACCAGCACTACCCAACACCAATGATCAGAAGGTCCCAAGGGAATCAACAGTTCAGACTTGTGATATCCAGAAAAAAAGGTGAAAAAACTATAAAATCTGTTTCCTGATGCTCATTAGAGCCAAGTATAGACAAAGAAAAGTTCTTAGGAGTATCTGACACATGCACCCTTTCAGACAGACAGAAAGATTATTTTCGGTTTAATGTTCTGAAAATAGTTAGTTATGGGAATATTCTGCATTCACTGGCCTTAAAAGGCCTGTGGTATAATATACCTGGGAACAATAAGAGGACAGGAGAGGGGAGGCGGGGATTATACTGTATCCCAGTTATGCATGATCCTCCAAAGGAATGGAAGAGAACCTAGAGCTTCCTTCTTCTGTCCATTTGAAGAAGCACAGAGGACATGGAGTTGTAGGGCTGTTCAGGCAGCTGCCAGTTTAGGTGAGGTGATGCCCCTCCTGGACTGGGCACTGGGGACCAGGCTGAACTGAAGGCTGACATAGTTGCCTTTCTTTTCTTTTTTTTTATTTAATAATAGAAGGGGGCCAATGAAACTGATTTACACACATTCATATTCTCTCTCTCTCTCTCTCTCTCTCATCAAAATCCATAGGCTATCACCATGAAGTTCATGAGAGAAGTCCACCAAAAAAGTCAGAACTACATTTGCATTGTGCAAGTGGTGAGGGATGAGAGGAGGGGTTCCCTACTAACGCTAGCTGACTACGTATTAGGAATATTCCAGCCTTCCATTTCCTCCTCAGAAATGAGAACAGTTTCTACACCAGAGTTAAGCCTCAAGAAAAGGGGGGGGGGGCAGGGAATATTTCTAAATTAGATCATGACCCTCATCCTCTTCCTTACTCTAAGCAGTAGTTATGGTCAAATATCAAGTCTGAAATGGGGAAGGAGCAGGACACAGACTGAGGTTAGAGTCTGATATTACTTGGCACCTTTCAAGTGGATTGAATTACCTCTTAGTCATTAAAAAAACTAACTTTTAATCATTAAAAGTGATGATATAGTTATGAAATTTGCTTAAGATACGTGAACTGGACCAAGAACAAAGGATGATTAATAGAACATGTTAGAAATAAATGATTGTAAAAGAAGAAAAGTACGTAGATGTTTTTAAATTATTTTCTTGAAATAGCTCATTGAATCAGATACCCAACACTTAGTCTTTACTTCCTAGAAGAGACAAAGTCTAACACTTGAGGTTCCAGACAGTATTTCTCTCTGTGACTGTCTGATTTACATTGCTGTCCACTATAGTACCTTCTCTTCTGAATTCTAAAATCTCAAAAGGTTTTTATTCCCTATTACTGCCCAACACTAACACCCAAGCCTGTATTCTCAGTCTTGTGAATGACCTCCGAATTGCTCGCTACATATCCTGCCCCAGAGGCCACAATAATGAAGTTCTTATTTGTGGGACTGAAGAGAGGAGGCCCTCAAAGGAACAAGATAGGCCAAAACTGGAGCTGCCCCTGTTCTCTCTACCAGGGGTCTCCTGATGAGAGGATGCTCAGGGTCTCAGACATTGTTCGAAGGTATGCAGTGTAAGTAGTTTCAAGGAGACATTAAAATTTAACATACTCTCTTATGGTTGAAAAAGGTACATCTGTCCTACTGCTTCTCTCTACTCATTTATTCTTTCATAGGTGTCCTCTTTACCTCACACCTATTCTTAATCTCATCAAAATACATTATAAGGAGAAGGGCAGAGAAATACCCTCTGGGGGTGCCAAATAGAGGCATGATCTGAGAATTCAGCAGGAAAAGAATCTTTTGCCAAGTTACTTCTCTCTCCTTCTCTCTGCCCTTTCCCACTTAGGATTTGAAATCACAATTAATTGAGATGATTGCCCTGAAACACATTTTACATTTCTATTTGAGTTGAACAATGAAGTCCGTCTTTTTCTGAAAATTAAGTTTGATTTGAGTAGAGAGCAGTACTGACTTTTTCATTTAGATTTAATGGCAGACAAATCCAATATTTGTAAGGAGCTCACATAAAATATTTCAGAAATTATATCCTTTGCAACCACTAAACTTAACAATAAAAATTTTAGATGTTAAAAATATAAAAGGAGATGCATAGTTATTTTTTTTCTAAATTATTTTAGGGAAACTCAAATGACATTCAGAGACCACTGCACCAAGTTTAACTTTCCACCAGCCTCACCCTTCCACCCCCTACTCTTTGGAAAAGTCTCACCATTCCTCAAAACACATGGCTTCCCACACCCTCTTACTGGCAGAGCTATCCAAATCCATATATTTTTGATACTAAGCAAAAACTGGCATACCTTCAGGTTTAGTCACTGAGCTGTCAGAATGTTGTCCTCAGGAAGACAGTTACGGCACTATTACGTAGTGTTATTACTTAACTATTTCCATATTAAAGTCCTTTTCTTATGTCCCCAGTATCTAGCTCTGAATGAATAATTAGTATCTGATACATGACTACTGAAGACTCTCTATACTTTATTGATCATTATTGTTTTTGAGCATCACCAAAAACAGCTTGTCTACTGATTATATTTATGTAAAAATGCTGCACATCAAAATTTTTTTTCACATCAAATTTTAAATCTTTTGATTCATTCTGAAAATAATATTGAAATTGAAATATACAGGAATTAATATAAGCAGGAAATTTGTTATTCTCTTTAAATAAAACTGAAGACTTTTCAGATTTTGTAAAAAGAATCTGTAGCATAAGAAGCTTTTCAGCGACTTAAAGAAAATTTATTATTTTCCATTTTTTAAAAAAGGATGGAGCACTGTATGCTTCAGACAATTCTAAGCACAGAAATAAGCTTCTTAAACTTGCTTTTAGAGATCTGTTTCCTATATTTTATTATATATTCTGTGACCCTTCTTCTAGCTATTTACTACCAAATATATTAGTGAGGGGAAGAAAGCATCTCAAAGCTTAGCTTAATCAAAATGAATATTTAGTATTAAAATGTACTTTTCCCATAGCTCAAAGATAATAATGAATGAGGTTGAGAAGGGCTGGACCCAGTAGTATTCTTCATCTGCCTCTCATCTCTGCTTCTTTTTGCTTCTTTGTTTGGTGATTCTCTCTCTCTGAACATATATTTCCTCTGCTTCCATCTTTATAACAAAATGGTGCTGCCTTGTAGGTGGGTGTTAGTTACCCATAATGTCTTCAGACATGTGGAGATACTAGATTTTTCTCTTTTTGCCTAATTATTTATTCCAAAGGAAACCCTTCTGATCAGCCCACTTGGGGATCAAGATTCCATTGCTGGTCAAATCAACCAGATCAGAGAGATATGGGGTAGGATCAATATACAAACATGGCTGCAAGGACTCTTCACAAGCAAGGCACTGTATTATGGAGTTGGGAGTCATCATGATAGGTCTCCAAAAAGTATCTAGTATCCCTCTCCCCATGGTCCAAAAGCCACTAAAACTTAACTCATGACACTTTAGAGAAAGTAACAAATATGGCAGCCTTCTAGAGTTGTTTCAGTAATCAAAAGTAGATGTTATAATCAAACATATACTCAGAAATGAAGAATAAAGGATTCAAATAAATAGTGGACTATTTATTCTTACCTTACCTGAAGTTACATAATACCCATTGCTTTTGTATTTTAGATTATATCTTCTTTACCTGGGGAAAAATGGCAATAAATAACTTTTTATTATGCTGCACTGTGGCAGTTACTCCTGAAGTATTGTGTTAATTTAATAAAAGTTAAAAATAAACATATTTCTTTTAGTTATGCTAAGAAATGAAATACATCCATGTGAGGATTTTTGTTTGTTTTAGTTTGCATCTGGAAATTTCTAAATAATTTCATAGGACTGTAAATATGTGCAACAGTGGAAAGATTGCTAAGTTGGAAATTATAAGACCTGAATGTGATCTTGGGAATGCCTCATAATTCAACTCCACAAACATTTATTAAGATTTCTTATGGGCTAGTTGAGAGAGCTTGAAGATATATAAGATGATGATGATACCTTGCTTTCTTACTCATAGCATATGTTTAAATATGACTATAATAGTAAAAATGTGAACCAGAATATTCTGGGGGTAAAGTGGAAGGAAAGGATAATAAAGAGAATGACTGGTGTTCATATTTCTGATAAGAAAAAGGGGATTAAGCTCCCCAAAGCTGAGCCAGCTGCCTTTAACCTCAGGGAGATATAGGTGTTCTTGTTGTTTGAGATGCTTGAATGAGTGGCCCTGGCACCCAAATAAAGTTATTTACCCCTATAATACTATATTCTCTCAACCAGACCCTTTGCCACTAGTGTGATAATTTGGAGTTTTGGAGGCAGAAGTATAGCTACTTTTTCTACTTCGAGATCCTTGGATATCCAGGCCTAACTTGGGCCCAGCAATGAATATTTATCCTTAGCATAAACCAGAACCTCTCTTACTCTGTGTCTCAAGGAATTCAGCTGCTTTTTACAGCTACAGCATCACTAGTGAGCCTGCCCTGATCCCAGAATTGAGTACTTAGCCTTAGACAACCACCATTAGGGGCAAAAACCCAGGCTATCTCATAATGCTGGCAAACCTCTGCTCTCTCCATTCGTGTGCATTTGCCCACAAGAAATACAGCTGTTAAAATGTAGGAACCTAACTCCCCAGTCTCAGTCCCTGTGTATATCAGAGCCATGCTCTGCCAATGCTGCTGAATGTCTGCTTTGCTGGAAAAGGGAAATTGAGAACAGGATTTCAAAATCCTCTCCTTAAAAAGGGTATTGGACCACACGTGATATCTCCACTTCCTCTTCTCTCTCTTCTCTATTTTAAAGAGAGGCCTATGCTGTTTATTCCCTGATACTTCCCCCCTAATCCTAGAATTGTTTTCCCAAAATGGCAAAAAAAGGCCCATAAGTATTTAGAGGATAAAGAGCAATTTTCCTAAGACAGTCACATTTCTGCTCCTCTCCCTTCCCTGTGGCCAGGGATTTCCTAAAGCTGTGTTGTTTCTCTACATCCTGGCCATACCTTTGCAAACTTTCACTTTATCAAAGATTCAATTTTCCAATTTGACTATGTCAGCTATTTCCTGCTCAGGCTTTAATTGATACAAGCCAGGAAAGTGTTTTAATCAAAAGAATGACAAGATCATATCTGTGTTTAACAAAAAAATAAAAACAAAACATGAAAATGCAGAGCATGAGAATAGATTAGAAAAGATCTAATCTTTTAGGACATAAGCCTACTCAAAAGGTTTAGATAAGAGATTATGAATTCTTGAATCTGAACAGTGGTTGAATGCCTTAATATAGGAGATGAAAAAAAAACAACTAAGTTGATTTGAGATATTGTACTTAGGCAACTGCATGGTTAATACTACCACACTAACAGAGATCAAAAACCCAGGAAGAGAGACGGTTTTGGGCAATAGGAAGAAAACTATTTTGATAGTCTATATTATGTATAAAATAAGGAAGTTGAACCCAATCAATCTTTCTCAAGCTTCTATCACTTACAGGCTAATCCCACAATTTAGGGTCTATGTATTACATTTACTATCACTTTATTTATATATTCATGTTTAAATAGACTTTTTTTTCTCTTTCTTAGCCTTCTCCTAGAAAATCATATTCATTAAAGTATGTTTTGATGTGCCATTCATGTTTTTGTTCTACCTCTAATATAAAATATAACTACAAAGTTAAGATGTTTAAGTTGCCTAAATTACTCCTTCTTATAAACCCATGCTATACCCTTCTACATGGGAAATGATAAAATATTTTAAAGTTTTCTCCCAGTTCCAAAACTGCATGATTCAAACAGAATACTGAACTTAATTCTTTAGGCCCTGAGTAGTCCCTTGGTTATAATGTAGCTGCATTACACCTTCAGATATTAGGGTGTCTTCAATCTGACTGGGCAGTAATCTGCCTTTTATATTTGCATTACAATACCCTGAGATAGTTCATGCTTATCCCCTCCCCCCAAAAAAGTTCCTAAATTACAATTCAATATTATAATAGACACTTGGCAAATCTATCTGCATGGTAGTCTTGACCAAACAACAATCTGATGATTAAAAACGGTATGTCTGGAACACACTCATAATTCCATTTGTGGATATATCTCTGAAAAGCAGGGACAGCAATGTTTTTCTTGCACCTTGCCTGACACAAACTGTGCATTTCAAAAATAACATGTAGGGCAGGTGAAAAGGCAGATGGCCGGAATCTATAAATTTGCAATCATATATGAAAATCTTTGAACTGTGATTCTATGGACTAAATATACCCAAAACATAGAATGGGTGATTCCAACTGCCATCTTTCCAGACTATAACGTTCAAGAACTTACTGGTCAAAGGAAATATAGGGCAAATTCCAGAAATGCTAAGTTTACTTCTTCTTTTACCATAGAAATAAAATATAAAAAAAGAGAAGACTTTCAAAGGCCAATCACGAAAGTGGTGTCCTCTGTGAATCTTCCCAGATCACCTTAGATAGAAGCAACCACCGCTGAGCTTCCAAAGTACATTGTTCTCAGCCTTTTCACTTTTGGTTTGATGTCTCCCATAACAGACTCTGAGCCTCTTGATGGCAGGATCTTTACTCTATTTATATTTATATTCCTAAATTCAACAAATAGCAAGTAGGAATTTATCTCAATAAATATTTTATTAAATTGAATTTTCAGGCTATCTACAATAGGATACTGGGACCTAATGAACATTTTATATTCCAAAGCAATATTTTACGTGCCTTATGCTCCAGAATTTATTTATATTAGGATCCTTGCACATGACTCTAAACGTTGGGATATTATTGTTGGGTATTCCTGAAAATCTCTATCTAGCTTGACCAATTTTCATTCATTCTGTGGAGGCTGAAAGCAAATAAAGGAATACAAAATGATGCCTTACATGTATGACCCTTTTCAAACTCATTAATGGGACCAATGATGGGCTACAAAACCAATCCATAATCAGAAGCTTAAATCCTAGAATATTAATGATGAACATTAGAGGATACCAAAAACCTACAAGTATAAGCTTTCAAAATCTATGGAAGAAACTGAGCATCCAAAAACCTGGGCATTTTAGGAAATTGAATTTAATTGAATGAGTAATTGTTTTTACTCTCAATACTGTCCTCATACCAGACCATTTAATTTGATGTCCAACTTTATGACAGATTTTGCCCTGATTTCTGAAAACATTGCCTGGCATCTGACACAATCTAATCAGCCTGGCTGGTAATCTGATTAACAATTTTACTTATATTAGGGTGCCTGTGTGGCTCAGTTGGTTATGCATTAGCCTTTAGCTCAAGTCATGATCCCAGAGTCCTGGGATGGAGCAACATATCAGGCTCCCTGCTCAATGGGGACTCTGGTTCTTCCTCTCCTTTGGTCCTCCCCCTCTGCTCGTGCTCTGTCTCTTGATTTTTCTCTCTCAAATAAATAAATAAAATATTTTAAAAATTACTTATATTACATCTCTCATTCTCTTTTCTTGAGAAGGAATTTCTAAGTTAGAGTACAGATGAAATCTTTTTAAGAAAGTAATATTCATACTTTCCAGAGGAACAAAATTAGAAATTTCATATGAATACCTAAATTATTCACTATTTTTACTAAATATTAAGTCATTCTTTAAATAACTAATTCTCTGATCATTTAAGATACTGACTAAACAAAACCATTTTATATATAATGTGTGAGAAATACAAGTCTTGAATAATACAAACTTCATTGGTGTGAGTGTATATGTTGTAGTTACTAGTTACTAGCTATCCCAAGTTGTTTCAAATCTATGGTCATTGGACACAGACTCCAAATAGTTTAAGTAAAATCTATATAAAACTTAAAATGAGCACTTTACCATATAACAGCTCCATGTTCTAATTATTTGATCTGAAGACAGACATTTTGCCATATTAATAGAGTAACTATTTGGCAGAAATAATCCCCAGGATCTTTTCAGCATCTTGTCTCTGTTTAAATCTTATATAGCAAGAAAACATTATGTTACATTTATTTTCTCATAGTCAAGAAATCAGAGCTGCTCCTTGAAAGAGGTAACCTGTTTAGATGAGAAAGGGTAAGAAGGTAGTATAGGTAAGCTGGGGAAAGTTACGATTAGTAAATCATACAGCTCCACCACGGCATGCATCAAACACATTCAGCATCTTTGGAGAATGAGGATGCTAAATGTTTTTCTTCGTTAGGGGTTACTAAAGGGTGGGAAATTTGGAGGGGGGGGATGGGATGAGTTTCATAATTTTTCTTCAATAATTGCTTTGCTATCCTCCTGAGAGATTCTTTTGCTTTTGAATCATATTTCACACAACTTCTCCTTAAAATACCCTTAGCGATACACCTACAAGTTCAACAATCTATTTACTGTGTTAAAATTTCTAGCTCACTAATGAATCAAAGGACAAATGACAAAAGAATTAAAAGACCAGCTTATATTCATCTTTATAAAAAGAAACCGATGAATTATAAACTCTTAGTAATCCATTCATGTGTTTGTTAGCAAACATTTATTAAGTTCCTATTTCATGGTAGGCACCATGCTAAAGATGGGAATATAAAAATAAATAATAAGTTATACTCTGGTGAAGAAGGCATATAGAAAAGCAGAAAAGCAAAGAATACCAATTCTTCAACAAGTATATATTAAGCACATACAGACACTTAACAGCACAGCAGTGGAGAAACAGATAAAGAGTTGCTTCAGAGGTGAGAAGGATATGGTAGAGAGGTTGAAGGATTTCCTGAAGATGTGTAGCATCAGTAAAGTCTGAATTCATGGGCTGAAACCCACTAGATGAAAAGGAGGAAGAACATCACAAAAAAACAACTTGTGTAAAGGCTTGAGAATGGGATGGTTAGTGTGACTAAAATGTGGTAAATTCACTAGGAATAAGGAATGAATATTTGTAAGATATCTACATATAATGCTAATTTGTGTGATTGGGTGCTTACAATTTCTAAATATGTTTTTTTAAAAAGAGATTGTTTTAAAATAGGAAAATGCAATTTTGTTTTTTTTCAAACTTTTAAATATTATAAGCTAAATTTATTCACTGATCTAAGAGAGCTTTAACTATATATACTAATAAATCTCAAAGAGTATATTTTTAAAATTTGTAGAAACTCGTGAGTCATAATAAAATAAGTCAATTTTTTCTAAACAGATTTTCATATAGTGTTGTAAATTTTAAAGTTCCTAAAAAACATTTAGAAAGCAGCAAGTACTAGGTGATTGCTAAGGGAAATCATGAAAACTGATAATTAACTTCAACATTGCAATCAGTTTCAATCAAACAGATTATGTGTCTAAGAGAATTCAATAAGGAAATTAGAGAGAGTTTTCATATAGAGCAATTTACATGGAAAAATATTTCATTCCAATTTAAAAAGTACTATATGTCCTGATAGTAAAATGTACCAGGCACAATGGAATACAAAGAAGAGAAGTTTATCTGGCTCCAGAAGTTTATGTGGCTAGTTTATCTAGCAAAGATTCTGGCCAGTGAAGAGTGAACTTAAGAGCAAAAACGGGATTTATGAAAAAGCATAGCCTATCCAAACTGTTAAGCAGGGCAGCAAGGCTGACGAGTTGACTTTGAGAAGAAATGCTAAAAGAGGGCAATGAGGAAAAACTAGTGAGGGAAGCAGATCTTATCTTTTAGGCAAATCACTTACCAGGGTTGGAGCAGGATGGTGTGAAGCTCAAGCAGGGGAAACGCCTCCTGATAGTTTCCAAGTTGTAAAACCATCTTACCTCGCTACTCCCCACCCCAAGATTCTAATGCACAACTGAAATACAACAAAGTGCAAGAAAAGAATTTAAGATTAACTTTAGTGTCACCATCAAGAAATCCATACTATTATCGTTTTGATGTATCTTCTAAATTTTTATCAATATGCACAAACACATGAATACATGCTTGCATCTTGAAATCTGTGTTGTCTGCCAATTTTTTTTCCTTATGCTGATCATTCTCAAATATTTTACTCTCAAGGTACCTTTACATCATTAAACATTATTGAGAACCCCAAAGAAATTTTTGTGTGGTTTATAACTATCAAAATTTATATTAAAAATTAAAATTGAGAAGTTTATTAAATTATATGTATTAGTTTATTTTAAAATAATAATAAATCTGGGACACCTGGGTGGCTCACTTGTTGAGTGTCTGCCTTTGGCACAGGGCATGGTCCTGGAGTCGCAGGATCAAGTCCCACATCGGGCCTGCTTTTCCCTCTGCCTATGTCACTGCCTTTCTCTCTCTCATGAATAAATAAAATAAAATCTAAAAAAGATTTTTTAAATAAAAAAATAAAAAATCCATTACATGTTAAGAAAAAATACACATTATGAAACAAAATTATATATTTTATATTATATAATTCTGTTTCATATTTCTCAGAATATTAAAAAAGAAACTTGCATGAACAGTTGAGATTTAATCAATTTTGTTCCTTCAACAAGGTCATTTTGAAATGAAATTGACTTTTCAAAAAATTTACTGCAAATACCTGGTGGTAAAGAATGTAACATACAGCTTGGTACATACCATTGTCTTATCTCCTGCTAAGGCACTGAAAGTTTTAACCAACACCATATTTGCACTATCAGTGCAAATATCAACATAGTTTAAACGTCTGTGAAAATAAAAATTCACTGATCTAGCTTGCATTTGAATGAATCTTTTACCAATAGACCTTTATTATTATTATAATAGTTTTGAATTTGTACGCCCCCTGAAGAGGTCCCTAAGACCTCCAGCAGTCCACAGACCACACTTTGAGAAACACTGCCCTTACACCACTAAATATAAAGTAGCATTATTTGAAAGGGCTATTTAATGTCCTCTCAAGTACATGTATCATCATTTAACCATTACCCTATTATTAGACATTTAAGTTGTATCTAATTTTTCATTATTACCAATAATTTGTGATGAACCTCTTTCTACATAAATCTTTGTCTTCCTCTCTAATTATTTCCTAAAGATTGACTCTTAGTAATTTGACTAGGTCAAGAAAGATTTTCAAAGTGTGCTATCAAATATATTTCCAAAGGGACTCCAGTTCTGCATCTGGTTCCTGTTAGGCAGTTGTGAATGTGCTAACACTGGACTCAGATGAGAAGCCAAGTAGAGACTATGCTCACATTGGCAGCATGGGGTCTCCCGAAGGTTAAGCTATAGGAACTTGGGTCAGCTTTATTCATACTAATTGAATCCATATTCCAGGGCATGTTCCTATTTAGGCACTCTGCCACAGCAAGATCGCATTAAACAGTGACAGGTTTGTAGCCAGTGGTATTTATTTCCCGCCTGAAAAAAGTAGAAGAAATATATGTTGCTATGTCATGTGAATGAGTTTAGCAAAATTCTGTGTCCCAGTTGTTTGGTTCTGTGACCCCAGATGATTAATCCTTTCCTCCCCTTTTTGTGGCATTTCTGGTTACGTTTGCAAACCCAATTCTTTCTGAACTTTTTCACCCAAACATTTGGTTCAGCTTGTCCTTAAAGACTTGAAAATGAAAACTTGAGATCATGGACACTCCCCCCTAATTTATCCCCAATTTTTAAAATTGGCTTGGTTCTTTTTTTTTCCTCCAAGATTTACTTCTTAAAAAAAAAAAAAAAAAAAAAAAAAAAAGCCAGTATTTGCTAGAAATAGAGACTATTATAGACCTGGAATATTTCTATTGCAACCCTTCATGATTTTTTTCCTTTTTTTTTCTTTAGCATTAGTCAAATTATACAGTATTTTATAGGAGCATACATTCAATGAGAAAAGTTGATTTAATGGACTCAATTTATTCTTATAATGCCTCATGATGTTATGTGATTTTATTCTACCTATAGATTCTTATAACAGATTTAATATCTGCTCTGTAATTACCAACTAAAAATTGTAATCTTAGCGTTGACTTTTTTACAATAAACAAAAACAGATGAAAATGCTCCTGAAATCAAATTCTCTGAGGCACTGTTGTGCTTCAAGGGTTCCATAAAATTCATTCCCCTCCTTGCTATCACCTTCTTCTAGATAATTTTTATTGAAGCACACTTTGTCACTCAGTCCGATATTTTGAAAACTCTTTCTTTTTTTATATATATATATTTTTGTAAATTTATTTTTTATTGGTGTTCAATTTGCCAACACATAGAATAACACCCAGTACTCATCCCATCAAGTGCCCCCTCAATGCCCATCACCCAGTCGCCCTCACCCCCCACCCACCTCCCCCTTCCACCACCCCTAGTTCGTTTCCCAGAGTTAGGAGTCTTTATGTTCTGTCTCCCTTTCTGATATTTCCCACTCATTTTTTCTCCTTTCCCCTTTATTCCCTTTCACTTTTTTTATATTCCCCAAATGAATGAGACCACATAATGTTGGTCCTTCTCCTATTGACTTATTTCACTCAGCATAATACCCTCCAGTTCCATCCACGTCGAAGCAAATGGTGGGTATTTGTCGTTTCTAATGGCTGAGTAATATTCCATTGTATACATAAACCACATCTTCTTTATCCATTCATCTTTCGGTGGACACCGAGGCTCCTTCCACAGTTTGGCTATTGTGGACATTGCTGCTAGAAACATCGGGGTGCAGGGGTCCCGGCGTTTCACTGCATCTTTGGGGTAAACCCCCAACAGTGCAATTGCTGGGTCAGGGCAGGTCTATTCTTAACTCTTTGAGGAACCTCCACACAGTTTTCCAGAGTGGCTGCACCAGTTCACATTCCTACCAACAGTGCAGGAGGGTTCCCCTTTATCCTCATCCTCTCCAACATTTGTGGTTTCCTGCCTTGTTAATTTTCCCTATTCTCACTGGTGTGAGGTGGTATCTCATTGTGGCTTTGATTTGTACTTCCCTGATGGCAAGTGATGGAGAGCATTTTCTCATGTGCTTGTTGGCCATGTCTATGTCTTCCTCTATGAGATTTCTGTTCATGTCTTTTGCCCATTTCATGATTGGATTGTTTGTTTCTTTGCTGTTGAGTTTAATCAGTTCTTTATAGATCTTGGATACTTTATCTGATATGTCATTTGCAAATATCTTCTCCCATTCTGTAGGTTGTCTCTGAGTTTTGTTGACTGTATCTTTTGCTGTGCAAAAGCTTCTTATCTTGATGAAGTCCCAATAGTTCATTTTTGCTTTTGTTTCTCTTGCCTTCATGGATGTATCATGCAAGAAGTTACTGTGGCTGAGTTCAAAAAGGGTGTTGCCTGTGTTCTCCTCTAGGATTTTGATGGAATCTTGATTGAAACCTAGTGAAACCCATTGTGTTCTCTCTAAAATAATGTTGTGAGGACCTGGTGCTCTTTTAGCCTATATTACATTAAGAGGATGCACACATATATGCATGTGTCTTCTCTCCTGAGTTGGAGAGGTGCTACTAAGCACCTGCTTTGTTTACTTTTGAATGTACTACCTATGTGACTGATTATCTTGCTTAAATTTAAGAATCTTAAAGTTGAATCCTTCATTTAGTAAATAAATAGATTTTCATTTCACATATTATTTCACTACATCTGACTTTATTTTTCAGTTCTCAGAATTCCTTTCTTTAATTTCCTACCTATTTATTTATTTTATATTCTTCTCTTGTACTTATCTTTGCAAGCTGAAAGATACAAAAAGAACAAAATAAGGTGTAAATATCATAATCTGTAATAATTCTCCTAAAAGTAGCTTATTCAAACAGGCTAAAATTTGGTCTGGAAATGAACAGAGACCAGGTGTAAAAGAAAGCTTGTTTAAAGCTTAGAGAAAAAAAAATGATACATGTGAATCATATGGCACTGACAACTGGATGGGAAACACAGTGCATCATACTCAAACTGGGAAGCAAAAAAAAATTCATTCATTAACCTTTATGATGGGACAGAGAAAAAAATTAGTAGTACCCTGGTTAAGACACAATTATTTCTTTAAAAAATCTCTTCTTGACAGAGAGAAATATGTTTAGTGGACATTAGAAATAGATGAGTAAAAGTAGAAACTCAGGAATACTTTATTTTTATTAAAATTTTATATTTTCCTTTCATCTGAAAGAATAGCACACTCAGAAAGGCTGAGGCATACTAACAAAGTCTTAAAATTAGAAACATTTGGAAAAAAAACAAATCGAAGAATTTTAAATGACAGGTGGAAACCGGGAGAGTAGAATTGAGATTTACTTCTCTAGGACACACCAGATTTACCAGTGATCAGCAAAGCAAAATTTAATGTAACAGGCATGGCTCTCAGAATAAATGAATTCTTTCTCAACCACTGAAATTACTGTATTTCATAATTTTGATGTATCCTTTAAAAACATGTCACATGTACTTTTATGGTTAGAAAACATTTTTCTCTAGCAATAACAAGTACTTCATAGCCTGAAAATTTATTTCAAGATCCTTATATTTATACATGGATGTTTCATACCTCTCATTTTTCGAGATACATGAGATATGAAGAACTCATACCCTTATTTTTCAAATATTATAAAATGAGTTATTTGTACTAAATTGTTTTTTCTCCAGTCACATGACTTTTTCAGTTTCTAATGAATAGAAAAAGATAGAAGGGCCACACCCTATCCTTTCCTCTCATCTTCAGGGAAGCCACCAAAGTATTCATCTGGGCTGGCACTTAATCCACTGAAAAAAGAATGAAAAGAGAGGGCAAAAGGAGGTTCCTGGCCTACTTGAAGTTTTGTGCTAAGTGGAACAGAAAGCTAAATACAAATGTGATAACAACAGTAAATATGATTATCTTTTCTCTCCGGGAATTGATGAAATATATTGGTGGGAGTGAGCATAAGGGAACAGAAAAGAAAGCAGGTTAGTGGATTTTGTTCCATCATAGATGCTTTGGACTATATGAATTGTTAATTTTTTCTATAAATATTCAGTTGTTTCCTGCTGTATTAGGTACTGTGATAGAGAGAATAACCAGACAAGGTCTTTATCCTCCAGAAGACTTCTGGTTTAGTAGAAGAAGGGTCTCAGTTGCCCCATCTGTAAAGTAGGCCATGAACAAGATGATGGCAAAGATCTAGCTCTAAATTAGTAAATTAATATTTAAAAACTATTACGGTTAATACCATTTCTAATTTGACACTTCCTTATTATTTTTCTTTATCCCAATATCCCTTCATTGAACCCAGGCTTTGAAGTCAGGAGAAAGAAGTAGGAAGTTTAAAAGAAAGATACAAATGACAAACGGAGAAAAGAATAAGAAAAGAAGGTAAAGAGAATAGCACTCACTTTCTAGAGCATCACTTTCTAGAGCACCATTTTCCTTCAGGCACTCAACTCAGAACAATCATTTCTTATATTTTTAGAATGTACTTCAACATTTAGAAACAATATATACAAATCATTTCATTAGTGGAAGCAAGAGAACAACAGATCCCTACAAACAAACACATGCAGGAACAAATATTTTTTGGTAAATAAAGTAACATGCTTATCCTTCAAATCACCTGATAGCTGCATTATGATCACCTCCTCCATTTCAGAGAGTACAGTTCTCTATACTTTTTAGCATACAGGTTATTGCAATAGAGTTTTATAATACAGTCCACCTAGAATCATCATGCATTGCCCTTTCAAATGTCATTTCCTCTTAACTTTTATAATTTGTACTAAAGTTTTAAGCTTGACAGAAAACGAGTGAGCACATGTTGGGCGGTGCAGAGAGGCAGAGGGAGAAAGAATCACAAGCAGACTCCATCTTAAGCATGGAGCTTGACTTGGGGCTCGATCCCAGAACCCTGAGATCATAATCTGAGCCAAAACCAAGAATCGGACATTTAACCTACTGCACCACCCAAGCAGCCCACAATTTAGTTTTATATTAGTAAAGGTTTTAGCCCCAAGAAGCTAGAGATAAATGTGTTTATAAATAAGAAACCTTAACCAAAGCAATTAGACAAAGTAAGTAAATAAAAGCCATCAAAATTGGAAAGGAAAAAATATAACTATTTCTACTTACAAAAGACATGATCATAGAAGGTTCTAAAGAATCCACAAAAGCCACTAAAGCTAATAAATGAATTCAGCAACGTTGCAAGATACAAATTCAAAACACAAAATCAGTTGTGCTCTGAAACCAGCAATGAATAATCAGAAAAAAGAAATTAAGAAAGCAGTCACCTGACAATAGCATGGAAAATAATAAAATACATGGGAAGTAAAAGATTTCTATACTTAAAATTACACAGTATTACCAAAAGAAATTAAAGAAAACCTAAATAAATGGAAAGACATCTCCAGTTCACAGAAAGAATTAATATTGTCAAAATGTCAGTGCTACCCAAAGTGATCTACAGATTCAACATAATCCCTATTAAAACTCCAACAATGTTCTTTGCAGAAATAGAAAACCAATCCTCAGATTCATGTGGAATTATAAGGGCATCAAAAAAACCAAAACCATCTTGACAAAGGACAAAGGTGTAGAGCTAACACTTCTTGATTTCAAAACTTACCACAAAGCTAACAAAAAATCAAAGCTACAGCAAACAAAACACCGTGGCATTGGCATATGAATATATACATATAGATTGATGGACTAAAAATTAAAAGCCAAATATAAACCCATACATATATGACCAACTGATTTTTGACAAGAGGATCAAGTCCATTCAATGGGGAAAAACAGTCTCTTCAACAGATGGTTCTGGGACAGTTAGATTTCCACATGCAAAAGAATACAGCTGAACCCCTACTCATACCCCAGAAAAAATTAACTCAAAATGGATACAATACCTGAATGTAAGAACTAAAACCATAAAATATTTAGAGGAAACTGTAGGACTCATCTTGAAGACCTGGTATTTAGCAGCGCATTTTTATTTTTGTTTTCAAGTATAATTAACATAAAATTAGTTTCTGGTATACAATATAATGATTCAATAACTTGATATACTTCTCAGCGCTCATCAAGATAAGTGCATTCCTAAACCCCTTTTATCTATCCCCCCCCCCCCCACTTACCACCCCTCTGGCAACCACCAGTCTTTTCTCTGTATTTAAGAGTCTGTTTTTACTGTCTCCTTTTTTTTTTCATTTGTTTTCTTAATTCCACATATGAGTGAAATTATATAGTATTTGTTTTTGCCTAACTTATTTCACTTAGCATTATACCCCTCAGATCCCACATTGTTACATATAGCAAGATTTCATTATTTTTTATTTTATTATTTTATGGCTGAGTAATTCCATATATATATCCCATATATATATTCCATGTATATATTATATATTCCATATATATATGTATATATATATACACACACACACACACGCTTCTTTATTCATTCATCTATGGATGGACACTTAGGTTGCTTCCATATCTTGGCTATTATAAATTATGCTGCAATAAACATATACCTTTTCAAATTAGTGGTTTTGTTTTCTTTGGATAAGTACTCAGTGGCAGAATTACTGGATCATATAGTAATTCTCTTTTTTCAGTTTTTCAGGAACATCTATATTTTTCTAGATTTTTCTAGATTGACTATACCAATCTTCATTCTCATCAACAGTACACAAAAGGTTCTTTTTTTCTCCACATTCTTGCCAACACTTGCTAATTCTTGTGTCTTTTATTTTTACTATTTTGAGGTAATATCTCACTGTGGCTTTTATTTTCATTTCACTGATTATGTGATAGAGATCTGAAACCATAAATGTCCTAGAAGAAAACAGGCAGTAATTTCTTTGACATCAACCATAGAAATATTTTTTCTAGATGTGTCTCCTCTGGCAAGGGAAACAAAAACAAAATTAAGCTATTGGCACTACACCAAAATAAAAAGCTTTTGCTTGGTAAAGGAAATAATCAACAAAGAAGATATTTGCAAATGATATAATCTGAAAAGGGGTTAATATCCAAAACATACAAAGAATTATACAACTCAGCATCAAAAAAACAATCCAATTAAAAAATGGGCAGAGGACATGAGATATTTTTCCAAAGAAGACATACATACAAATGACCAACAGACATGTGAAAAGATAACAAGACATTCTTAGATATGACACCAAAAGCCCAAGAAACAAATCAAAAAAGATAAGTTGGATTTCATCAAAAATTTTCATGTATCAAAGGATATTAGCAAAATCAAAGGACAACCTACAGAATAGAACAAAATATTTGAAATTATACGTCTGATTAGAGTTTAATATCCAGAATATATAAAAATTCCTACAACTCAAAAAGAAAAACAACCCACTTAAAAGCAGACTTTTGTAGACATTTCTTTATTAAAGATATACAAATGGCAAATAAACCCATGAAAGATATATAATTGAAATAGGAACTCAGATACTTCTAGGACAACATTCATAAATCATTCACAATAGCCAAAAGGTGAAAGCAACTCAAGTGTCTATCATCAGATGAAGGAGTAAACAAAGTGTAACATATGCACACAATGGAGTATTATTCAGCCATAAAAATTACTGAAGTTCTTATACATGCTACAATATGGATGAAACTTGAAACATTACACTAAGAGAAATAAGCCAGACAGAAAATGATAAATATTGTGCAATTCTACTTTTGTGAAGCATTTAGAACAGGCAAATTCAGAGAAACAGAAGGTAAATCCAGAGGTTACCAGAGGCTGGAGAGATAGGAGAGTGGGAAATTATGGTTTAATAGCTACTGAGTTTCTATTTCTGGTTATTAAAACATTTTGTAAATAGAAGTGATGGTTGTGTGACACTGTGTATATAATGAAAGCAACTGAACTATATAGTGGCAGTGGTTAAAATGTCAAGTTTTATGTTATATAAAATTAAAATAAAATTAATATTACTAAAATTGAACCATCTATTTAAATGAGTAAACTGATATGGTGTGTGGTAATTCAAGAAAGCTGTTAAAACATACATATAATAAACACTTATCTCAAAGTCATGTTTAGTGGATGTAAATAACATAGATGAATTTTGTTTTATCTTTGTTTTTCTTCACTAATCATTTACAGTAATTTCAGATACCTACACTTTCATGTTTTTAATCAACACTAAAATAATTTTAATTAATAAGCCATGAAGTGAATGCTTTTAGAGTTATACATATGCTCACTAAGTTTAAATTACAAATTCTCATGAGAATTATCCCAGTTCTGCACTGACATCTCTCTCTTCAGCCCATTCAAAATGCCACCCTCTACAGTTTCTGTACATACTGATATAGCGGGACCTCAAGGATAATTTAAGTGAATTTAAATTATGGATGGAAAAACCCATGTGATTCATGCTGCTTTTTCTCTCTACTCCAAACTTCTAAGTCAGTTCCTTGCTGATCCTGGAGGTGGTGAGATTCTTTGACACCTCAACTCTTCTAGGCCCATCAGACTGACAAAGTATAAGCTAAATGTAGCATTTTTTAGCCTAATACAGGCTTATCATTGCACATAACAGTGTAATGTACTGACAGAAAACTTTACAATCAGATGTTTCATTTTCCTCATAGAAATGAGGAAATGAAGTGGAATTATGTTTTAATATCAAATTTACATATAATTGATACATATGGAAAATATATCATAGTCCTGAAAGAGTAAACGTATGGAGTTGACACTAGAAATTTACTTAATGGAAGTATCTTTTGATGATGGGTGATATTTTACACTATATATAGGAAAGACATTGAAAATTAAGCCTAACAATTCAGAGGTTTCTAATATTGGGGGGCATACCTTTGATGGAAAAAATAGTAGTAGTTTGTGACTGCTAATAAACATAATTTAAAGGAGGGTAAATTTACCATTGCTCACATTCTACTACTTATACTGTGACCCTTTCCTCTTTTACTACAACTCCACATCCTTAAGTGTCACCCTTTTTGTAGTCACCCAACCCCCAAAGTCTAGCCACCTACAGGTCTTTATTATTTTTTTCACTTTAATAGAAAAAATTTTTAAGACTTAAAATCTTCTCAGAAGAAAAGTAGCTCCCATAGCTGAATTTAACAGAGCTGGAAGACTGTTTAATTACTGCCTTCTACCTGCCAACCTTGGTCTAGGTCATCTGGGGTCCAAACTCCAAAGCCAAAAATAATTGTCTCATATCAAGATCTTTTGTATTGCTTGTACTTCACTTCTATCCAATTGACTGCCAAGCCTATCCCTTCAGTTCCTGGTTGCCTGCCTGGCCTTTGGACCATCTGTCCTATCTAGCCCTATGGTTTGGATTTCCTCTTGCTTCCTGATTTCATGCCTGATTTCAGCTGAGATTAATTTTTCTGAGGCATTTGTCTGATCTTTATCTAGTTCCTAATTTCCATTTTGTTTTGTTACTCCTTACTTCAATGTTCAGTCTCTCCTGTGCCAGGCTTTGTTTTGGCATTTCGACACATTTTGAAATTTCCCTTCAATTCCCTATCCAGTCTCAACTGTAAAAGCAGCCCTGCCTATTTCTGCACCTAACTGTATCATTACTGAGCTTACCACTCTGAGAACTTTATGTTGACTAGTCTTGGAGGAGGGAAAGGCAAAGAATCAAATACCACTTATTCAATCTAACTATAGGAAATAAGTATTCATTCACCGTAGTTAAGGAATTAACAGATATTTCTTGCACCTATGACTGTTTTCAAATAACAACCCACAAATATAGCTGCCATATATATATATGCCATATATATATATATATATGCATGATATATATATATATACATTATACCCAAAATGTAGATTCAATGAGGGCGAACGGTTAAGCTACTGAATATTCAAGCCAATTGTATAGAAATAGTGGAGATTAGGAAACTTTGAAGATTGAATCCATAGGAAGAACATATGGCCAGCCAAACACAATTACCCAGATTAGACTCTTGGACTCATTGCGTATTTTGGTAGGTGACAAAAAGAAGTCATAACTGAAGATTTCTTTCCAAAAAACAAATCAGTAAGAGTTTCCCTCTTTACTACATTTTCCCTTAGGATCTAAGGGTATGTTATTGACAGACTTACTGTCATTATACCCTGATTAGGCAAAAATATTCATGTATTACATATTTTTTTCCTCATAACTGAGCTGCCCTCAAGACACTAGCAATCATCCTATAATTGGTCTTCTATTCTCCATTATTCTTATAATGTGTGTGTGCATGATGGGATCATTCTATAAATCTTTAATGGGATATATTTAGTTATCTGGTTATATTTTTTTTGTATTTCTGTGGTGGGCATAGTTGTGATCAACTATTTCAGGGTTTGTTGTCTTCTAATAAATCTGTTGACACTTGAGTAATTAAGTAAATCACAAAAAGAAATGATCATTTAGGAGTCTAGTCAATCAGAATATATTAAGCAGATCTAGACCAACAGGTGAGATTATCAAGGACACATCTCTTTTTGATTCATTTAAAGGAAACACTAACATTAAGAACTCTTCAAAACACTCATATTTAAATTTGCTGTTTAAAACATTATGGAATGACCCATTGCTATAGATCTTTATGACCAACACTGTCATGAAAAAATAGTCCTCAGGATTTGGTGGTTTAGCACTTTTGAAGTCTATGGTAGCCTTTCCATATAGCCAGCTCTTTATAATGTTGTACCTTATGTATCGCTTGAGTGATATTTGAAGAAATCGATTTTAAGACCAATTTATGCCACTTCTTATTTGTCTGTGTTTATTTGGATCTAAGTATTCAGAATTCAAATTATATTTACTTATAAGAATGTAGTTGCCTTTGTGTCCTGAAAAAAAAAGTAATAGCCTTACTTATGATAATACATTCATAAAAATAAGTATGCTGGCTAGACAATATGTCTCTCAAAGATGTCTACCAGATAATAAACTAAAAATGTACTGTGCTATACTTCAAAACTTATACTTTTTTTATGGCCTTGTGTGCTTTAAGGAAAACTAAAGGAAGTGTGAACTGTGCATTTGTTAATCCAGTTTATGGCAACTGGAGTGACCCAGAGAAAAGAGAGGTAAGTGGTAATGGTGAATTGTATTGTTTCAGAAGCAGAAACACACAAACACACAGACACACAGACACACACACACACACACACACACACACACACACACACACACGGTGTTATTTGGACATGATTCCATATCATGGCTAAGAATAATGTTTTAACGGAATTATTTCATTGGAAATGGGAAGGAGTTTTTAGTCTCTCTAAATATGCAATGAGAATTTTCCATTCCAGGACAGATTCAATCTGTTTGTAAAGTCAGTTCACTCTTAAGTGGCTTTGTGGTCACTGTTCATACTCAACAAGAGCTGACAACTCTGGAAAACATCAGTTTAACCCAGAGTATTAGTCAGCTACCCATAGTAACTCTTTATTGACTGTTCTTTATATTCTATTCCCAAAGACAAAAGAAGGACAGCATTCTGTGCTGTGCTTTAAATTGAGATGTGAGCAGTAAAGGGCTATTACCTGATCATTTAGAAGACTAAAGGAGAAATTAAAGTGTATTACATCTTTTTTGGGACCTTTTAGGGCTATTTCCTTATCAGCGCAATAAAAAGTAGACTAGACAGATAATGAAATAAAATCTTTCTCATCTCTTTCTTAAGTAGATAATATGAGCATACACTTGGGTATAAAATAGGATTAGCCATGACACATCACTTCTTATCCATGAAAACCTTACATCTGATTTTAGAAATATTACATCAGATTCATTCTCTTGTGTAAGTGAGCATATAGAATGCTAAAACTTTCATAGCCCCATTATTTTTACATGAAAAATAGGCCACCAACAGCTGTTACCATTATTGAAATGAGTACTATGGTGCAAGATTAGATGGTTTCTAATAATTTGGTAGCCTTGGTTGATATGGCTGAAGGCTAAAACAACACTTGACATTTTTATATGTGCTTTTATTCAATAATGATGACATACATGCTTTGGGTTATTACTGTTTTGGTAGGAATGAAAACAAAAATTTTCCCAGGGTGCAGAGAATTAATTTGGATGAAATTTCAAGTCAATCAAGACACAGAGAAAAACTTAAAATGTAGCTCCCACATTTCAAATGGATAATAAATAAATAAATGGATACTTAAGAAGCCTAATGTATCTTGTTGGCAAAGTAAGTAGGTGTAATGCAAACCTATTTCTCTCTCTCTCTCTCTCTTTTGTTTTTTTGGTTTTTTTTGCAAACCTATTTTCATTTTGGGAAAGGAAAGGAAATTCAATCTTTTTTTAGATCTTTAGTTTAATTTTAGTATCTGAAAGATACAAATGATATAAGAAAAGAAAATATAATGTTTTAAATTTGATATAAGGAAAGAAAATATACTGTTTTAAATTTGACATTTTTATATTAATATCTATTAAACTTCTTTTAACTGGAGTTTTCTTTCTTTTTTTTTAATACTTTATTTATTTATTCATGAGAGACACACAGAGAGGCAGACACACAGGTAGAGAGAGAAGCAGGTTCCACGCAGGGAGCCTGATGTGGGACTCGATCCCGGAACTCTGGGATCACATCTAGAGCCAAAGGCAGATGCTCAACTGCTGAGCCACCCAGGCGTCCTAATATCTTTTAAACTTGTAATAATTAAAGAGCTGCTAGAAATATCTTTTACTTTCTACTGAAAAAAAAAATGGCCTCTCTGGCACATGGATGAGGGTTCCTATCAAAGACCCACTTTCAGGGTGCTTTCAAGACTCTACTATGCATGCATATGGCAGTGCAATCAATGACTCTAGAGAAACTTAGAAGCAATTTCTTTTTTTCTATCCAAATAAAAAAACAATTCCTCTTTCACATTTTTTCCCTTCCATTAAGAATGGCTAGAAAAGAAATTCTGTCACAGTTCTTGAACTTTCTTGCTGCCTTGATTTCTATTATTTCAGAAACAATGAGTTTGTATTAAACTAAGTGTGCCTTCCTTGACTTTGTGTCAGAGAAATAGACTTCTCCAAAATACCCTTCTAAAAACTCTTAGTAAAAATTCTCAGGTCCTGACATAGAAATTGTAAGAACAGTCTAACGAACTGCCATGTATCCAACTCATGGTCATTCTACTTTCACCTCTACTATCACCCATTCCCACTACACATCAGAGTGGGGTGCTGGTTTATTTATTTTTATTTTTTTTCATTTTTTAACCCTTTATTTTTTTATTTTTTTTAAATAATAAGTTTATTTTTTATTGGTGTTCAATTTACCAACATACAGAATAACACCCAGTGCTCATCCTGTCAAGTGCCCCCCTCAGTGCCCGTCACCCATTCACCCCCATCCCCCGCCCTCCTCCCCTTCCATCACCCCTAGTTCATTTCCCAGAGTTAGGAGTCTTTATGTTCTGTCTCCCTTTCTGATATTTCCCACACATTTCTTCTCCCTTCCCTTATATTCCCTTTCACTGTTATTTATATTCCCCAAATGAATGAGAACATATAATGTTTGTCCTTCTCCAATTGACTTACTTCACTCAGCATAATACCCTCCAGTTCCATCCACGTCGAAGCAAATGGTGGGTATTTGTCATTTCTAATGGCTGAGGAATATTCCATTGTATACATAAACCACATCTTCTTTATCCATTCATCTTTCGATGGACACCGAGGCTCCTTCCACAGTTTGGCTATTGTGGACATTGCTGCTAGAAACATCGGGGTGCAGGTGTCCCGGCATTTCATTGCATCTGTATCTTTGGGGTAAACCCCCAACAGTGCAATTGCTGGGTCGTAGGGCAGGTCTATTTTTAACTCTTTGAGGAACCTCCACACAGTTTTCCAGAGTGGCTGCACCAGTTCACATTCCCACCAACAGTGCAGGAGGGTTCCCTTTTCTCCGCATCCCCTCCAACATTTGTTGTTTCCTGCCTTGTTAATTTTCCCCATTCTCACTGGTGTGAGGTGGTATCTCATTGTGGTTTTGATTTGTATTTCCCTGATGGCAAGTGATGCAGAGCATTTTCTCGTGTGCATGTTGGCCATGTCTATGTCTTCGTCTGTGAGATTTCTGTTCATGTCTTTTGCCAATTTCATGATTGGATTGTTTGTTTCTTTGGTGTTGAGTTTAAGAAGTTCTTTATAGATCTTGGAAACTGGCCCTTTATCTGATATGTCATTGCAAATATCTTCTCCCTTCTGTAAGTTGTCTTTTAGTTTTGTTGACTGTATCCTTTGCTGTGCAAAAGCTTCTTATCTTGATGAAGTCCCAATAGTTCATTTTTGCTTTTGTTTCTTTTGCATTCGTGGATGAATCTTGCAAGAAGTTACTGTGGCCGAGTTCAAAAAGGGTGTTGCCTGTGTTCTCCTCTAGGATTTTGATGGAATCTTGTCTCACATTTAGATCTTTCATCCATTTTGAGTTTAACTTTGTGTATGGTGAAAGAGAGTGGTCTAGTTTCATTCTTCTGCATGTGGATGTCCAATTTTCCCAGCACCATCTATTGAAGAGACTGTCTTTCTTCCAGTGGATAGTCTTTCCTCCTTTATCGAATTTTAGTTGACCATAAAGTTCAGGGTCCACTTCTGGGTTCTCTATTCTGTTCCATTGATCTATGTGTCTGTTTTTGTGCCAGTACCACACTGTCTTGATGACCACAGCTTTGTAGTACAACCTGAAATCTGGCATTGTGATGCCCCCAGCTATGGTTTTCTTTCTTCTTTCTTTCTTTTTTCTTTCTTTCTTTCTTTCTTTCTTTCTTTCTTTCTTTCTTTCTTTCTTTCTTTCTTTCTTTCTTTCTCTTTCTTTCTTTCTTTGTTTTGTTTTGTTTTTTGGTTTTCTTTTTTAAAATTCCCCTGGCTATTCGGGGTCTTTTCTGATTCCACACAAATCTTAAAATAATTTATTCTAACTCTCTGAAGAAAGTCCATGGTATTTTGATAGGGATTGCATTAAACGTGTAAATTGCCCTGGGTAACATTGACATTTTCACAATATTAATTCTGCCAATCCATGAGCATGGAATATTTTTCCATCTTGTTGTGTCTTCCTCAATTTCTTTCAGAAGCGTTCTATAGTTTTTAGAGTATAGATCCTTTACCTCTTTGGTGAGGTTTATTCCTAGGTATCTTATGCTTTTGGGTGCAATTGTAAATGGGATTGACTCCTTAATTTCTCTTTCTTCTATTTTTTTTTTTTAAGACTGTTTTGTTTAGAGCTGCTTTAGGTCTATAGCAAAACTGAGCAGAACATACACAGAGTTCTCCTATATCCCCCCTGCCAACACACACACACACACACACACAGTCTCCCCCATTATCAATATTCTACATCAGAGTGGTACATTTGTTACACTGACAAACCTATATCTACCTATCATCGAGAGTCCTAGTTTATATTAGGGTTCGCTGTTGGTGTCAACCAGGGTATTTTTAAACAAATTCCAGATATCATTTAATTTCACCTGTAAAGACTTAAGTTATAACATTAAGGGATGAAGACTTTTAAAAAATATAAACACAGTGTCATATCTACACATTTAATAAGTATTTGATGCCATGAAATATTCAATCAGCAGTCAACCTACCCTAATAATCTCACAAATAAATAAGGGAGGTTATATATATTGATGTTGCTATGTTTTTAGTCAGGAGAGATATAAGGTGTATATATTCAAATGGATAGACATGTCTCCTAAGACTCTTTTAGTCTCTAGGTTCTATTTTGTCTCCCATGTTTTCCTTGCAATTTATTTGTTGAAGAAATCAAAGTGTTTGAACTATGAACTTTCCACATTACAGGTTTTCTGATATACTCTGCAAAATATTACCCTCTCAATTAAGTCTGGTTTGTTTGTTTTGTATTTCTTTTTGTTTGTTTAATTCACCTATGATCAATACAGCAGGCTTAGAGAAACCAACACTACAGAAAGATGTAGTTAAGATTCTCCCACGGTACTTCCCCATTCCACCAAGGGTAAGGATAAGGCAGTGACTCCCACGCCCCAAGGGCTGTGGACACATACCAGCCCTAGGCCTGTCAGCAGTGTAGGCAGTGTGCACTACAGGTGATCGAGGGAAAGTCAGAAATGCTCTAGTTATTACTCCAGTGGAAATCCATTTAAAACTCACTGTATTCTGCATGATCTTGAAAGACTTTAATGCCTAAAATCCTAATCTTCTCAATGTGTTTCTCTTTAGAGTTCTGTATACTCCTTCTCAAATCCATTGTATGGCACATCAGGATGCCTGGAGACCATATCTAATCATCTGAAATAGCACCATCCAAATCAAGTGTGATCTAGGGTATATAGTTTATAGAAAATCCTACGCTGAAACCTGACAGAAACTCATCCTGTGCAATAGTAAAAAAAGAAGGGATTCAGAATACTACTGCAATTATTATACATACACAGATAAATTTTCTTACTGAATATATTAAACGTTTTCATGGAATCTGAATCAGAACCTTAGTTTTATTGTATATCTGAGTAGTTTAATAAAATTTTCTACTTGAGTTTCTTGCTTTCCTTTGATTTTACTGTGGTCATTTTTTAAAATTATAAATCAAATTGTTTTATATCCTGAGTATAAGTAAGTTTTAAAATGCTTATTTAAATAAGATTGAGCTTAGAAACAAAAAGGTGAACTAAGTTAATATACAAATTAACAGGAATGGACAAATCATAGTAAACCTAATCCACATAACCATGAGTAAAAGTTATTTCCGCATCTTGAAAAAAATGTGAAATTGTCATCCTAAACTTGCCTTTATTCAAATAATTATTTAATACATATCTTCATATAGGTATAAAAGTAATACCGATACATGAGTTAAGAAGCTTTGAACTTCAAAAAACTGAAAAGTCCCTACTCCAATGGTTTAAATAATATGGCAATTATTATCCCTAAAATCGAGAAAGTGGGATATAGAGCAATTCTTTTTGTTTTTTTGTCTTTTGTTTTGTTTTGTTTTCAAAAGCTAAATTTTTTTAGGTACAAGTTATGTGCTCCATAAAATGTTTAAATCAAACATTTTGTGGTATCTATAAGTACCTATGGCAATTCTATAAAACTAAAAGGATGAAACTGATTTTTTTTCTTATCCCGTAGATAGAAGAGGTATGTGCTTCATAATTTAATGTAACATTCAGAAATAAAAATTTATTTGCACCATTCGTCCTCTAACAATTTTTTGATGTAAGTCCAAATCTATACCATTATGATTTATAAAATATAAAAAGAAGAGAAATACAGAATTGAAGAACAAGTGGTATAGAGAGTTCACAAATTATATAACTCAGCTTTAAAACATGAAAAGATATTAAATGTCACATGGGACACAAAACCCATCAAAAGAATTTTTTTTTTTTTTTAGATAAGTGGATGTCAGGAGAATGGAGTCTAATGAGTATAGCTGATTCTTAAGAGTTTTGCTGCACAAATACTTCAGACAACATGTTGTTAACTGAATTCATGTGGCCAACCTATTTCCCAAAATATACTATAAGTACATAATAATATCAATAATAATAACAAATGACAATAAGTACTGATTATCTAAAAATGCTGTTTAAATATTTTACATGTTTTAACACAGATAAATGAAAACATTATGCCATATACTATGGTGGTCAGCCACATGTGTAGATTTAATGTGAAGTTTACATTAATTAAAATTAAATAAAATTTGAAAAATGCATCTCCTCAGTTGCAGTAGCCACATTCTAAGTACTCAATAGCCATGTGTAACCAGTAGCCACAGTAATGGAAAATACTGGAAAAATTTTTATCATATAAAATGCTCTCAGACAGCACTGTTTAGAACACTGTTAAAATATTTTGCTATAAATAGCACAACAGTAATCTCTACAAACTTAATAAGCACTAAAAATATTGCCTAGTATATGTATTTTAACTAGAACTGGCCAATTTCTAGAATAATAATAAATTATAAATAAGCCGTATTTATCTATAAGAAAACTCACAAATATGTGATAAACAAGTACATATTAACAATGCTCTCGACATAAATGTCATATATCATTCTATTATATCATATCATCTTTGCCTATTCCTTTAGGTGGTACCTTGAAGAAATTGTATAAGAATTTTCTTTTCTCTATTAATCTTCTTGACCATCAATCATTTTTCACATATGTCACACTGAGAACAAAATTCACAAATCCTTTAAATAACTGCCTTGTGTTTATTAGCACATTAAAAGCATGTGTTTCAGGTAAACCAACAATTGTATTTGTGGCAAGGTCTTTTGCAATAAGTAGTCTTAAATTTCATTCTTAAAGATAAAAACCAAGGAAAATCTGTAAAAAAGCTGTGACTTTTTTAAACTCCAAATGCCTTTTAAAAATATTTCAAGAATGTATTTCACTGCCAAACCAATGACAGGTTTGTGAGTCTTAATGTTATTCTGCTTTTCTTCATATCAACTTGCAAAATGTTTTCCATTTCATTGCCAATGTGTCTAGAAAACAAATCCAAGGGTTAATATCTAAAGTTGTCATCAAACTCAATGTCCTCTCTTTAAATAATTACAAGTGGAAAGGCACCACACTTGTATGAGCACATACTTTATGAAATTTCGATGAAACTAGATACATGTCATATCTTGAATAAAAAAATTCTATAACTATGCATACACGAAAATAAATAGGTAAATAAATAAGTGAATAAACAAAATACTTAACTACACTTAAAAATTTATACTGAGTCACGTCATTAAACATTCTACAAGAGTGGAGTGCTCTAAAGAGCAGATTTTCTTTTCTAGAATGTGGAAGCAATAATAAAGAGCTTTTTAACTTTTCTAAATTTTTATACATTATTTATTTAGGTCTGGGCTCTATCAAGATGACAAATAACATATTTGTCCAGAGCTGCGTTACTAATAAATCAGCTCAGGAAATTAGCATAATTTTCTTCAGTCAGTATAATTTGGAGTCAATTAAAAAAAAAAAAAGTCAGCAAAAGAAATCAGGCCTAGTTTCTCTACTTAGATTCTCCCCCAACAGATATTAAGTAATCACTTAGTCTATTGCTACTCATAAAATAATGGTTAAAGACAAAAAATAGTCACTGTGGGGTAATTATAATTGCCATTAATTTGTTCAACAAATATTTGTACATAAATATTACATTGAAATAAGTGAGACAGTGAGAGGAGAGTGAAAAATAAAATATATAATGTGGCCTCTTCTCATCTGGGGCTTCTATTCTGCCCTAGATGGGAACCACTTAACTTTTTTCTACCTTGTTAGCAATCCAGTGCTAACATATATCTTTAAGCATATAAAGTAAAAAATTGATAAAATGAAATATATATGTATATATATGTATATACACACACACACATATGAAGTGGATCAATAAAACTAAATGCAGGTTCTTTAAAAAGAATAATAAACCCCTAATGAAACAACACCACCAACAATTAAAAAAAAAAAAAAAAACATTTGGTGAACTAAATTACAAGATTAACAAACACCTAAAAAAAATGAACCAAAGAAAGATTATGCATAAATAGCCTATGTCAGAGATGGAAATAGTATTATCACCAGAGTCTACAAACAGTGAGAAGGTAATAAAGATGCTGTAAAAAAAACAACAAAAAATGTGACAAAAATATTGAACTTTAGAGAAAATAAACAAATTCCTGGAAAATATAATTTTCTAAAGCAAACATAAGAAGAAATAGAAAATACAAGCAGTCCTATAGCGAAGTAATTGATCCATACTTCATAATCTTCCTTCAAACAAAGCTCTAAGTTCATCAGATCCACTAGCAGATATTATAATATCTTTAAGAAATAATGCCAAATTTATAAAAACACTTCAAAACAACAAGACAACAGGTACTACTTCCCAACATATTTTATGAGGAAAGCATAATTTTAATACAAACCCTGATAGAGATATCACACTAAAGGAAAATTTTAGGTCAATCTTACTCATAAATACAAATATGAAGTACTAAAAACAAAACAAAAACAAACATACAATGAAGACATTACCATTTTCATATTTATTCCATGAATATAAGCTGAACTTTAAAAATCAGTCATTAAAAAAATACCAAAAAAGCACACATGTTTTAATAGGTGCATTGAAAGTATTGTAAAATTACAACATTTGTTTATAAAGATTTATTTACTTGAGGAAGAGAAAAAGAGAGCAAGCATGAGCAGAAGGGGCAAAGGGAGAGAAAGAAAGAATCGTAACCAGACTCCATGCTAAGTGCAGAGCCCTACATGGGGGATCAATCCCAGGACCCTGAGATTACAACCTGAGCCAAAACTAAGAGTTGGACTCTCAGCCAACTGCAGTGCCAAGGCACCTCAATACAACATTTGTTTGTAATAAAAATATCTTAGAAAACTAGGGCAGCCCGGGTGGCTCAGCGGTTTGGCGCCTGCCTTCAACCCAGGGCCTGATCCTAGGGACCTGGGATCGAGTCCTACGTCGGGCTCCCTCCATGGAGCCTGATTCTCCCTTTGCCTGTGTCTCTGCCTCTCTTTCTCTCTCTCTGTGTCTCTTGTGAGTAAATAAATAAAATCTTAAAACAAAGCAAAAATATCTTAGAAAACTAAAAAAACTTTCCTAATGTGATAAATGACAACTATAAAAAAACTGATAACTATACTAAATGATGGAACATTACCTTCAGTTTGATGTTAGGAATGAGCCATTTTAAACGGCTATTACCACACCTTCCAAAATATTTGAACTGTTCACTGGTAATACTAGTGAGAAAATAAGATATTAAAAAAAATTTAGTGAGTTATTGGAAAGAAAAATAATACTGTCATCATTTACAGATTGCATGATGTGTATATAGAAAATTCGGAACAATCTCTAGGTTAATTAACACTAATTATTGACTTTAACAAATGTGTCACATAGAAGAGTAATATATAATGTCCAATTGAATACCTATGTATCTTGAACAAACTAAAAAATTATTTTAAGTGAAATTATAATAAATGTAAAAGTAAATATGCTGGAGTAAATCTTCCAAAGACATATATAATCTAAAATATTGCAATACTAAAGTAGACACATAGAGATGCAGTATTCATTTTTTCCCAAATTTATCTGTAAGGTCAAGAAAATCCTTATCAAATTTCTACCAGATGCTTAAGACCTGAGTAGTTGATTCTAAAATGTATATGGAAATACAGTGGGACAAATGTAGCCAAGAAACTGAAAAAACATGAGGATTTCCTTACTGGATACTATATATAAAGCTAGAATAATTTGAAGATAGTGCTGTTGGCATAAAAATATGCATATGGAAGAATGAGATAGACTGCAGATCCCAGAAATACATACAAACATATATGGTATCTGATCTATCCATGTGGCACTGAAGAACAGTACATAAAGAAAGGCATTTCAACAATTGGTTGAAAATTTTGTTTGCATTTTGAAAAATGAGTGAAACTTGACTCCTACTATATATTTTACATAGAAATCAATTCTAGGTATATTTTTATGTATACGTAAAGGTGAACAATAATAACACAAACAATAATAAGCACCCTATACTGACCTAGAATATAAGATATGAAAAATATGATAATTATCTCCATGAAGAGAGAGACTTCTGAAACAATCAAATAAGTAAAAATGAAAAAAAAAGGGCATTTGGGCAGCTCAGTCAGTTAAGTGCCTGCCTTTGGTTCAGGTCATGATCTCAGCCTGCTTCTCTCTCTGCCTCTGCCTCTCTTTCTCTCTCTGCCTGTCATGAATAAATAAAATCTTTAAAAAAAAGAATAAAAGACTGATAAACCAGATGTTAAATTTAGAAACATCTGCTCAATAAAATATATCAATGAAAGATAATAAAGAATGAAATACAGTGTAGGAGAAGTTATTTGCAACACATAAAACCAACTTACACAGCAAATGTATTTTAAAAACCTACAAATCAATAAGAAATATGCAACCAAAATGTATTCCAAATTATTTATAGAAGGCCACCATTTCCCTGATGCTAAAACTAGATAAAAAACAATACTAAAAAAGAGAACTACTGGCCAATATCTCTGATGAACATAGATGTAAAATCCTCAACAAAATATTAGCAAACCAAATCCAACAACACATTTAAAAAGTCATTCAAAATGATCCAAAGGGATTTATTTCAGGGAGGCAAGGGCGGTTCAATATTCACAAATCAACATAATACATCACTTTAACAAGAAAAAAAAAAAAAGATTTAAAAATAATCATTTCAACAGACACAGAAAAAGCATCTGACCAAATACAACACATACTCATGATAAAAACTCTCAACAAAGTAGGTTTAAAGAGAACATACTACAACATAATAAAGGCCAAAGGGAAAAAAGAACAAACAAAACCCACAAACAAAAAGCATAATAAAGGCCACATATGAAAAGACCATAGCTGACATCAAACTCAAGAGTGGAAAACGAGAGCTTTTCCCCTAAGATCAAGAAGAGGAAGGATGTCCACTTTCACCACTTGTATTAAACACAGTACTGGAACTCCTAGGCATAGCAATCAAACAAAAAGGAAAAAAAAAAGCATCCAAATTGGTAAGGAAGAAGTAAAACTTTCATTATTACTGATGACATGACACTATCTATAGGAAAGCCTAAAAGACTCCACCAACAAAAACTACTAGAACTGATAAACTCAGTAAGCTCACAGGATAAAAAAATAAATACACAGAAATCTGTTGCATTTCTACACACTAATAATGAAGTAACAGAAAAAGAAATTGAGAAAACAATCCCATTCACAATTATACCAAATAAAATACCTAGGAATAAACTTAACCAAGGAAGTGAAAGGTTTGTACTCTGAAAACTACAAAACACTGATGAAAGAAATGGAGGATAACAGACATTTCATGTTTATGGACTGGAAGCATGAATATTGTTAAAATGTCATACTATCCAATGCAATCTACACATTTAATGCAATCCCTATGAAAATACCAAGAGCATGTTTCACAGAATTAAAAGAGTCCTAAAACTGGATGGAATCACAAAAGATCTTGAATAGCCAGAGTAATCTTTTAAAATAATAATAATACCGGAGGTATCACAACTCCAGATTTCAAGATATACTACCAAAGCTATAGTAGTTAAAACAGTATTGTACTGGCACAAAAACAGATACATAAATCAATGGAACAGAGTAGAGATCCCAGAAATTAGCCCAGGTGTTTATAGTCACTTAAATTTCAACAAAGGTGGCAAGAATACGTAATGGTAAAAAGTCTCTTAAAGAAACAGTGTTGGCAAAACTGGACAACTACATGCAAAAGAATTAAACTGGACCACTTTCTTTCACCATACACAAACTCAAAATGTATTAAAGACCTAAATGTGAGACTTGAAACCATAAAAACCCTAGAAGAGAGCACAGGCAATAACATTTTTGACATCTGCCATAGTAACATTTTTCTAGATATGTCTCCTAACTCACGGGAAACAAAAGCAAAGTATTGGGATTACCTCAAAATAAAAAGCTTCTGCAAAGCAGAGGAAATGATGAAGAAAAATAAAATACAATCTAATGAATGGGAGAAGATAAGGGCAAATGACATATTTGATAAAGGGTTAGTACCCAAAATATATAAAGAACTTATACAACACCAAAACCATAAATAACCCAAATGACAAATGGGCAGAAGACATGAACAGATATATCCTAAAAAAGAAGACATACAGATGGCCAACAGACACAGAAAAAGAAACTCCAACCCTCAATATGATAGTATTTTAAAATGAGACCTTTGAGAGGTCATTAGGTATGAGGTCATGAGTGTGGGGAATTAGCGCCCTTAGGAGAAGGGACAGCAGAGAATTTGCTTTTCTGTCTTCTCTCATAAGCATAAGGAAAGCATGTAAACACACCGTGAGATGGTAGCTGCCTGCAAGCAAAGAAGCCTCAGAATGAAACCAAGCACCTTAATGTTGGACTTCCAGCTTCCAAAACTGAGATATAAGTTTCTGTTGTTTAAGCCACCTGTCTGGGTGGCTCAGTGTTAAGTGTCTGCCTTCAGCTCAGGGCATGATCCTGGGGTCCCGGGATTGAGTCTCACATCGGGCTCCCTGCATGGAGCCTGCTTCTCCCTCTGCCTGTGTCTCTGCCTCTGTGTGTGTGTGTCTGTGTGTGTGTGTCTCATGAATAAATAAAATCATTTTTTAAAAGAAGCCACCTGCTCATGGCAGCAAGAGCTGACTAAAACAGTGAACTAATACCAAGGATCCTGAATTCAGGAAGTGTTGACAACACTAAGGAAATGAAGCAAATGGACTCTTCATACTTGGGATGGTGATAGTGTAAATTTGTCAGTCATTATCTCTTAAAGCTGAGCATATGTATATTGTCCAACAATTCACCCTCTCAGGAATTACATACACATGTGCATCTAAGAAAATGTGCAATCAAGAAAACTGCATGCATATGTGCATTGAGAAACATATACAAGAATGATTACTGCATTATTTGTAATATGAAAAATTTCAAATTTCTGTCAATTGAATATGCATATAAAGAATCAAATGTAGCACAGTAATAAAATAGAAAAAATATACTGCAATGAAAGTGAACTGTAACTACCTACAACAACACTGATGACTCTCACAAGCATAATTTAAAGTAAAAAAAGAGTATGTGAAAAAACATCATATATTAGGAATATAGTACTTGGGTGTGCAAATCCAGATGGTAAAGCTATGGAAAAAAAAAAAAACATTAAAAGAGATGCAATATTGACAGTGCCCTAACTTGTTTTATTTAGGTGTTATTACACAAATATTAACTGTAATAATTAACTAGGTGCTTTTAAATGTTTTTGAGATATGACTGATGTATTATAAAATTCACTACTTTAAACTGCAAAATTCAAAGATTTTTAGTACGTTCACATTCTTCGACAATCACTAATATACTTTTTATTGATTTGCCAATTCTAGACACTTAAGATAAATTGATTTGTATGTGACTTTTTCTGTCAGGTTCTTTTACTTAGGATAATGTTTTCAAGATTATCCATTACGTATCATTTATGATTATTTCACTGCTTTTCATTGTTGAACAAAATTTCATTGTATGGATATACCACCTCTGTTTATCCATGCATCAATTGATAGACATCAGGATTGTTTCCACTTTCTGGCTATTATTGAATAGAACCTCTATAAACATTCATGTACAAATTTTTGTGTGAAAATGTGCTTTCACTTCTTTTGTGCATTTACCAAAGAGTGCAACTGCTGGATCATATAGTACCTCTATGTTTGACTCTTTCAGGTACCAACAAACACCCTCACAAAGATTTGTTATTGTCCATATATTTTATAATAGCAAGCCCAGTGGTTATGAAGCGGTACCTTCTGTTTTTAACTTGAATTTCCTTAATAGTTTATAATGTTGAACCTCTTTTTATGTAATTTTAGACATTTGTGTATTTTCTTTGGAGAAGTGTCTATTAAAATACTTTTGTCCATTTTTAATAGACATTTCTTATTGTTGAATTGTAAGAATTCTTTATATAATCTGAATATTATACTCTTACTAGACAAATGATTCACACACATTTTTCTGCCATCGTTTGGGTTGTCTTTTCATGGTCTTAATAGTGTCATTTGATGTGAAAATGTTTTAATATGATTAAATCAAATTTATCTGTTTTTTTTTTTCCCTTTAGTTGTTTATGCCTTAGGTATAAAAGCTAAGAAATTACTGCCAACAGGAAGGCCAAGATTTTTATATCAATGTTTTCTACTAAGAGATATATGGTTTCTTGAGCTTCATAAATGTGTTCAATGTTTTTTTTTTTAATATTTTATTTATTTATTCATGAGAGACACAGAGAGAAAGGCAGAGACATAGGCAGAGGGACAGGCAGACTCTCCACAGGGAGCCTGATATGGGACTCAATCACAGGACCCTACAATCACAACCTGAGCCAAAGGCAGATGCTCAACCACTGAGCCACCCATGCATCCCTCAATAATCATTTTAATCAAATTTAAGGAGGTTTTTGCCTGTATTTCTTCATACAGTATTTCTGTTCCTTTTCTCTTTTCCCACTCCTTCTGTACTTCCCATATGCATGTATTTGTGTACCTAATGGTATCTCATAGGTTTATAAGGTCTTCATTTTTCTTTCTCTTACAGTAGAAAATTGTCCTATCTTTAAGTGCCCTACCTACTATTTTCTGCATACTTGAATCTGCTGGTAAGCCTTGGGTGTGAATTTTTCATGTTACTATATTTTTATCTCCATAATTTCAATTTAGTTGCATTTTATAATTTTTCTGATAGTCTATAAGACCTCATTCCCATATATTAATTATTTACACATTGTTTCTTTTAGTACTTTTAAAATAGTTTAAATCATTCTGTCTTTAATAAGTCCAACATTTGAGCCTTGTCAGATACAATTTTGTATTATAATTTCTTGTTCCTTATATGCCTCATAAATGTTATTGAAAATGGGACATCTGGATATAATCAAAAGACATTTTGAATCTTACTGTCAAGCTGTTAGGTGTCAAGGCAGTCAATTGGGATAACAAGCCCAAATGAAAATACCAATCAAATTTTTATTCACTTATTGGAGCAATGCAGTAAAGAGGCAAAGGATAAAGAAATGTACCAGTTTTACAGTGTTCTATTGATCCCACAGAATAGCACCATTGGAGGGTCATAAGACATGTAGTACAGATGGGCAGAATTGTTTCACTATTGAAGACCAGGTAAAGGAGGAAAAATAACTATTCAATTGTGTAATATTTAGAGGAGAAAACATACACACAAACACACATACAACATAATGATTAATCATTGTATGAGGTATCACCAAAGCTGTATGCACATGAAATTCTATTATTTTATTCTTTACCAATAAATACAAATCTACTTACATATTCAATTTAAGTTGGCAAAAGAACAACAAACTGAACAAATGAATTACATAAAAATGTGTCTAATGAAGGCCAAATAGAAAATTTAAAAATATTATAACATATACATATATTACAACTGACAAAAAACTCATGCACTACACCAACATAAGAGAAAAGCCAAAAGCTATTCTAATAAATAAAGAAAATAAATATGAAAACATGAAGAATGAGTCAGGGAAAACTTTCACAAATACTGGGCAGATTTTGAAATTTAAGGTAGAGGGATTATATCAAACAAAGCTTCCACACAGCAAAGGAAACAATCAGCAAAATGAAAAGGCAATCTACTGAAAGGGATAAAATACTGCAAATCATATATCTGATAAGGTACTGAAGTCTAAAATATATAAAGAACTAATACAACTCAACAGCAAAATAACAATCAAATTAAAAAATGAGCAGAGGAACTAAAAGATATATATGTTTGTTTTTTGTTTTTTGTCAAAGAAGGCATACAAATGACCAAAAATATATGAACAGGTACTTAACATCACTAATCACGGGAGAAATACAAATTAAAACCAGAATAAGATATAAACCCCTGTTAGAATGGTCATTATCAAAAGACAAGAGAGGGCAGCCCAGGTGGCTCAGCGGTTTAGTGCCGCCTTCAGCCCAGGGCATGATCCTGGAGACCCGGGATCAAGTCCCACATCAGGCTCCCTGTATGGAGCCTGCTTCTCCCTCTGCCTGTGTCTCTGCCTCTCTCTCTCTCCTCTCTGTTTCTCATGAATAAATAAATAAAATCTCTAAAAAAAAAAAAAAAAGACAAGAGATAACAAGTGTTGGTGACAATGTGAAGAAAAGGGAATCTTTGTGCACTGTTGGTGGGAATGTAAATTGGTGCAGTCATCTGGAGAACAGCATGGAGATTCCTCAAAAAGTTAAAAACAAAAGTATATGATCCAGCAAATCCACTGCCAGATGTATAGGAAGGAAACAAAGGAAACTGAAGGAAACAAAATCACTATCTCAGAGAGCTTTCTGCACACCCATGTTCACTGCAGCATTATTTACAATAGCCAAGACATGGAAATTTTCCAAGTGTCCATCAAAGGATGAATTGATAAAGACAATGTGCCCTCCCACACACACACAGTACTATTATTCAGCTATGAGAAATAAGAATAAGAAAATCCTGCCATTTGCAACAACATGGATGGATCTTGAGGGTATTAAGCCAAGTGAAATAAGCCAGACAGGAGGAAAAAAAAAAACAAAAACAAACAAACACTGCATGATCTCACTTACATGTGGAAAAAACAAACGAACGAACAAACAGAAAAAACCTCACAGAATCAAAGAACAGATCATTGGTTGTCAGAAATGAGGTGATGGGAATTTGGAGATGTTGGCAAATAGGTAAAGGTTGTCAAAAGGTACAAAATTCCACCTCTGAAAAGATGGCAGAGTAGAAGTATCTTAAGCTCATCTGGCCCTAGAGACCTACTAAGATATCAGCCACATCAGTGCATCCAACCCAGAAAATGACCAAAGAACAGACTTTCCGGGCACAACAGTCCTTCCACAGTTAATCCTAAAGAGGAGGACAGACCAAAAATGGTACAAAAAGCAGAGACATAGTCAGAAACCGAATTCCTCAAAGACTAATCATAACCTGGAGGGATACTACCACACAAAAAAAGGAGAGGAGCAAACTCAACACTAGGCATCTCAAACACAAAAGACCCTGCACTGGAAAGACAAGTTCCCATAACAAATGGCTTTGAAAACCAGTTGTGCTTAACTCTGTGAGTCTTTATAACCAGCAGGGCTTACACCTGGATACTTTAAAAATCAGCAGGCTTGCCCTGAGAGAGCAGGAGGATAATAGGAAACTGAGTTCCAGCCCTTCCAAATAGCATATAGCAATCTTGCCAAGATAGAGCACAGTAAGAGCAATCTAAACAGCACCTGGAGTATACAAGAAGTAGATTTATTTAAGAATCTCAGAACTCATCCTGGAGGGGCCTTCTCCAAGAACAAAAGACCTCACAAACGCCATTTCCACATGCCCCCTGCCCTGCAGTGTAGATAGCCAGTCATTTGCTGGAAATAGCAAGAATGTCATTCACCTAATTTGCTAATGGCTTGAGTCCCACAAGCCTACCTGCCCATTCTCCTGAAGATTTGACCCATCCAACCAGTTCAACTCAGCAGGAGTCCTTCCAAAGCAGCTCCTGCACATCTCACTCCTGCAAGCAACCCTGTCAGAAACAGCACCACTCATAATTGACATTACAAGAGATGTATCCATGCATCTGCAGCCCAGCATCTGGCTTAAATTCTTGTTCCACCTACCAACAAATGCCTCTCAGAGTACAAGGCAGGGAGAACACCCTGCAGCCCAGTGCTACTGCAGCCCCAACAGATAGACAGAGGCAGACCTCTGGTCTGACTGCTGACATTGCCTAACTACAAGCCCACAATGGCCCCAGACTGGCCTCTTAACAGGACAAGAACCAAACTCTTCCCAAAATAGGCAAAGTAAACCACTGCAGCTCACTGGGCTAAAAGTAAACAAGGATCAGCCACCACAGTAAAGGACATACAATTAATATAGGAGACACCCCTGAAGCACCTAGTTCTAGTGAACAGGGGATACTGTGCTACAAAGCACCACAGGAACTCTTCTTTATAAAGCCACTATTTTAAGATAATACACAAATTGACTTTCCTACTACATAGTAACAAACACAGAAAGTTAGACAAATGAGACTAATGAATGTGTCCCAAATGAAATAGGACAAAATAACAATGAAAAAGTTAAATGAAATGGAGATAAGCAATATACCAGATAGAGAACTCAAATGGTCATAAAGATACTTAGTGGACTAGAGAAAAGAGTGGAAAATCTCAGTGAGACACTGAACAAAGACAGAAAACAAGAAAGAACCAAACAGAGATTAAAAAAAAAAAAAAAAAAAAAAAAAAAAACCTCAATAACAGAAACACACCAAGTACAGATGTTAAATCCCAAGCACAGTAAAATCAATTCTATAAATAAAATTGGTCAATGGACTCAAAAACTAAAAAGGATATATGGTACAATATCGTATGTATAAAAAGTGGCAGTGGGTGGGAGGGGAGTGAACACTTAGTGTTTTTAGAATGGGTTCAAACTTAAGTGACCATCAACTCACTGTAGACTACTGTACGTACACACAGGATGCTATATATGAATCTCATAATAATTACAAATCAAAAATCTATAACAGATATGCAAACGGTAGAGAAAAAGAAATCCAAGCATGTTACTAAAGAAAGAGAGCAAACCACAAGGGAAAAGAGCAAGAAAGTAGCAGGGAAGAACTACACAACCATAAAAAAAAGTAACAAAATGTCAGTAAATACATACCTATTGGTAATGACTGACTGTGAATGAACTAAAAACTCCAATCAAAAGACACAGGGTGACTAAATAGATAATAAATAAGATGAAGGGGCACCTTGGTGGCTGAGTTGGTTAAGCATCTGACTCTTGGTTTTGCCTCAGGTCATGGTAAGATCAAGCACTGCATCGGGCTCTATGCTCAGCACAAAGATTGCTTATCTTCTTATCCTTTTCTCTCTGTTCCTCCCTCTGGTTTCTATCTCTCAATCTTAAAAATGAATGAATTAATGAAAGAAAGAAAGAAAGAGAGAGAGAGAGAGAGAGACAAGGCCTATATATATATATGCTACCTATAAGACTCACTTCAGATATAAAGATACATGCAGCTTGAAAGCAAAGGGATGGGAAAACATTTACCATGCAAATGGAAGCAAAAAGCAAGCTGGGTAGCAGTACTTAATATGAGATAAAATAGAGAAGGAAGACTAACATGAGATAAGGACACTACCCAATGATAAAGGGAACAATCCAACAGGAGGATATAAGAATTGTAAATATTTATGCACCCAACATGGAAGCACCTGATATATAAAGATACCATTAAAAAAAAGGGAAGAAACTGACATTAATATACTAAAAATAGGGGACTTTAATATACCTCACTTACATCAACATCATCCAGACAGAAAATCAACAAGGAAACAATGGCTTTGAATGACACCTTGGCCAAGATGGATCTAAGAGATATATTCAGAACATCCTATCCAAAAAACAACAGAATACACATTGTTTTCAATGGCACATGGGACACTCTCCAGAATACATCACATGTTAGGGCACAACACAAGTCTCAAGAAATTCACAAGGACTGCAATCATATCATGCATCTTCTTCGACCACAATAGTATGTAGGTGTAAATCAATCACAAGAAAAAATCTGGAAAGAACACAAATATATGGAGGCTAAATAACATACTACTAAACACCAAATTGGCCAATTCATAAATCAAAGAAAAATCAACAGATACATTGAAACAAATGAAAATGAAAACAACAGTCCAAAAATCTCTGGGATGCAGCAAAAGCTATAATGGAAGCTTATTGCAATAGAGGTCTACCTCAAGAAGAAAAATCTCAAATAAGCAACCAAACCTTACACCTAAAGGAGCAAGAAAAAGAAAAACAAAGCCCAAACTCAGTAGAAGGAACAAAATAATAAAGATTAGGGCAGAAATAAATGAAATAGAGACTGAAAAAAATGAAACAACACATCAATGAAACCAACTACTTTTTTAAAAAATGTCAACAAAACTCATATTTCTTTAGCCAGATTTATCCAATGACAGAGGACTCAATGTATAAAATCAGAAATGAAGAAGAGAAACATCAACCAAAACCACAGAAATATAAAGGATTATAGAGCTTATGAAAAATTATATGCTAACAAACTGAACAACCTAAAAGAAATGGATAAATTCCTAGGAATATAAACCTCAAATATGAATCAGGAAGAAACACAAAATTTGAACAGACCAATTACTATCAATGAAATTGAATCAGTAATCAAAAAACTCTCAACAAACATAAGTCCAGGACCAGATGGCTTCAAAGGTGAATTCTACCAAATATTTAAAGAGTTGCTACCTCTTCTTCTCAAGCTTTTCCAAAAAGTGTCAGATAAAAGAAAAATTTCAAATTCATTGGACAAAACCAGCATCACTCTGATACTAAGACCAGTTAAAGACACAGGGGGCTGAGGTAGGGGAGACAAAAAATAAAAAGAAAACATAGGCCAATACCTCTGATGAATATACATGTAAAAATCTTCAACAAAATATTCCCAAACCGAAACCAACAATGTATTTTAAAAAAAAATCATTCACCACAAACCAGTAAAAATTATTCCCGGGATGCAAGTGTGGTCTCATATTCATAAATCAATCAATGTGATATATCACATTAACAAGATAAAGGATAAAAACCATATGATCATCTCCATAAATGCAGATAAAGCATTTAGCAAAGTATAGCATGCAACCATGATTAAAAGTCCTAACGAAATGGGTTTAGAGGAAACATACTTCAACATAGTAAAAGGTTGTATAGGAAAAACCACAGCTAACCTCAAACTCAATGGTGAAAAACTGAGTGCGCATCCTCAGGTTAGGAATAAGACCAGATGTCCATCCCCACCACTTTTATTCAACAGAGTACCAGAAGTCCTAGTCACAGCAATTAGACAAGGAAAAGAAATAAAAGGCATACCAATTTTTTTTAAGGTACCCAAATTTGTAACAAAGAAGTAAAACTTTCACTATTTGCCGGTGACATTAACCCGTCTATAGAAAACTCTGAAGACTCCACCAAAAAACTACTAGAACGGATTCATGAATTCAGTAAGGTCATGGGATACAAAATTAATATACAGAAATCTGTTGCATTTCTATACACTACTAATGGAATAGCAGGAAAAAATTAAGAAAATAATTCCATTTATAATTATACTAAAAATAATAAAATATTTAGGAATAAACTTAACCAAGGAGGTGGAAGATTTCTATTCTGAAAACTATAAAACACTGATGAAAGAATATGAAGATGACACAAATGGAAAGATATTCCATGTTCATGGACTGGCAGAACAGTGTTAAAATGTCCATACTACCCAAAGCAATCTACAGATTTAACGCAATCCCCATGAAAATACCAACAGCATTTTTCATAGAATTAGAACAAAGAATCCTAATTTGGTATGGAACCACAAAAACCCTCAATGGCCAAAGCAATCTTAAGAAAGATCAAGAAAGCTGGAGGTATCATAAGCCAAGATAAACAAAGCCATAGCAGTCAAAACAGTATGGTACTGGCACAAAAACAGACACATAGATCAACAGAATAGAGAATGTGGCAATAAATCCCTGTGTTCGTGGTCAATTAATCTAAGAAAGGAGACAATAATATACAATGAGGGAAAGATAGCATCTTCAGTCAGTGGTGCTGAGGAACCTGGACAGCTACATGTAAAGAATGAAAGTGAACCACTTTCTCACACTACACACAAAAAGAAACTCAAAATAGATTAAGGATCTAAATGTGAGATCTGAAACCATCAAATTCCTAGAAGAAAACACAGGTAGTAATTTCTTTGAGATTTCTTTGAGTAATTTCTTTGAGAAACACAGAAACATTTTTCTAGATGTTTTCTCTGGCATGGGAAACAAAAGTAAAATTAAACTACTGAGACTACATCAAAATAAAAAGCTTTTATACAGTGAAGGAAATCATCAACAAAACAAAAATGCAACCTATTGAATAGGAGGAAATACTTGCAAATGATAAATCCAATAAGGGGTTAATATCCAAAATATATAAAGAACTTCTAAAACTCAATACCCAAAACACAAATAATCCAATTTAAAAATGGGTGGAAAAAAAACAAAAAACAAAAAAGAAATAAAAAAATAAAAAAAATAAAAATGAGTGGAAGACCTGAGTAGATATTTTTCCAAGGAAGATGCACAGATGACCAAGAGATATATATAAAGATGCTCAGTATCAGTAATTATTAGGAAAATGAACAAAAATATAATGAGGTATCAACTCAACCTGTCAGAATGACTAAAATCAAAAACACAAAAAATAGTAAGTGTTGACAATAACTGGAATAAAAGAAAATTTTGTGCATGACAGGTGGGAATGTATATTGGTGCAGCCACTGCAGGAAACAAAAAATAACAAGAATTGCCCTGGGATCTGATAATTCCACTACTGTGCATTTACCCAAGGAAAAAGAAAATACTAATTTGAAAAGACAGACGCACCCCTATATTTATTGCAATGTTACTTACAATACCCAAGATATGGCAGCAACCCAAGTATCCATCCATAGTTGAATGGATAAAGAAGATGTTACAGATATACAGATACACTCATAATGGAATTTGGCTTAAGTGCCATAAAAAGGAATGAAATCTTGCCATTTGCAACAACATGGATAGACCTAGAGGGTATAATGCACAGTGAAAAGCCAGAGAAAGACAAATACAACATGATTTCACTCATACATGGAATTTAAGAAACAAAACAACCTTAACAAAGAAGAGTCAGAAGAAATAGACTATCATATACAGAGAACTGGTAGCTACTACCAAAAGGGAGGTGGTTGGGGGATTGAAAAAAAAAGGTGATTAAGTGTACACCATGTTGATGAGCACTGAGAAATGTATAGAATTGCTGAATCATTATATTGTACACTTGAAAGTAATATAACACTATGTTAATTACACTTTAAAGTGAAATAAAATTGGGTGCCTAGGTGGCTTGTTCAGTCAAGCGTATGCCCTGCACTCAGGTCATGAACCTGAGGCCTGGGATTGGGTCCATGTTGGGGAGGGGGGACAGTCCCTGCTCAGTGGAGAGCCTGCTTCTCCCTTTCCCTCCAACCCTCATCACTTCCACTTGTGCTCTCTCTTGCACACTCTCTAATAAATCTTAAAAAAAATGAAATAAAATTAAAATGTTATTTTTTTTTCTTTTTCTTTTTTTAAATTTTTATTTATTTATTTATTTATGATAGTCATAGTCACAGAGAGAGAGAGAGAGAGAGGCAGAGACACAGGCAGAGGGAGAAGCAGGCTCCATGCACCGGGAGCCCGACGTGGGATTCGATCCCGGGTCCCCAGGATCGCGCCCTGGGCCAAAGGCAGGCGCCAAACCGCTGCGCCACCCAGGGATCCCTATTTATTTATTTTTAATGAAAGTAGAAGAAAAAAGGTATGAACTTCCAGTTATAAGATGAATACGTTCTGGAGAGAAAGTGCACAGCATGTTGACCCTGGTTAATTATAACTTATATATTAAGGTATATATAATATGCCTCTTAGGGTATATATAATACCCGAAGAGATGGGATGTCTGTGTGGCTCAGCAGTTAAGCATCTGTCTTCGGCTCAGGGTGTGACCCTGGGCTCGCGGATTGAGTCCTGCATTGGGCTCCCTGAGAGGAGCCTGTTTCTCTCTCTGGGACATACATACATGCATACATAAATGTTATTAAGTTATATATTAAATATTATATATTAATAAATTTATTTATATATTTAATAAATTATATATTAAATATTATATGTTAATATATTATTAAATTATATATATATTCCTAAGAGAGTAAACATTAGGAGATTTCATTACAAGAAAAAAAGCTGTAACTACAGGACCTGACAAATGTTAACTTATCATGGTGATCATTTCAAAATATATACATATAACAAATCATTATGTTATATAGTTTTAATACAATATTATAGGTCACTTATGTCTCAATAAATCTGGAAAAAAAACAATTCACTATAAAACATAATTTGCATTAGTGAATGGTAAGGAACTTGAAAATTCAGGATAAAATCAGTGATTTTCTAGGAAAATTCCAATTACAAAATATTGATTCAACAGATGACTGACAATCACGTATTAACAATAGAATTGAGAACTCAAAAGCACAAATGGCTTTCAAGGAAATTAGGAAAATCTAGGATCAGATTTCTTGCTACTTAAGATATTCTAAACCAATATTCCCCTTTCTAATTAAATACCTGCAAAATAATCTTAACAAAACAAAAAATGGCAAAGAAAAATATGTTTTTGACTCCTGTCACTTAGAAAAATTGACACAAATATCCTGGATTACATTTTACCCACAGTCAAGCAGGCCAATTAAATTCTCTCTGATGAAGTCCCAATAGTTCATTTTTGCTTTTGTTTCTTTTGCATTCGTGGATGTATCTTGCAAGAAGTTACTGTGGCCGAGTTCAAAAAGGGTGTTGCCTGTGTTCTCTAGGATTTTGATGGAATCTTGTCTCACATTTAGATCTTTCATGCATTTTGAGTTTATCTTTGTGTATGGTGAAAGAGAGTGGTCTAGTTTCATTCTTCTGCATGTGGATGTCCAATTTTCCCAGCACCATCTATTGAAGAGACTGTCTTTCTTCCAATGGATAGTCTTTCCTCCTTTATCGAATATTAGTTGACCATAAAGTTCAGGGTCCACTTCTGGGTTCTCTATTCTGTTCCATTGATCTATGTGTCTGTTTTTGTGCCAGTACCACACTGTCTTGATGACCACAGATTTGTAGTACAACCTGAAATCTGGCATTGTGATGCCCTCAGCTATGGTTTTCTTTTTTAAAATTCCCCTGGCTATTCGGGGTCTTTTCTGATTCCACACAAATCTTAAAATAATTTGTTCTAACTCTCTGAAGAAAGTCCATGGTGTTTTGATAGGGATTGCATTAAACGTGTAAATTGCCCTGGGTAACATTGACATTTTCACAATATTAATTCTGCCAATCCATGAGCATGGAATATTTTTCCATCTCGTTGTGTCTTCCTCAATTTCTTTCAGAAGTTCTTCATCAAAATAAGAAGCTTTTGCACAGCAAAGGATACAGTCAACAAAACTAAAAGACAACCTACAGAAGGGAGAAGATATTTGCAAATGACGTATCAGATAAAGGGCCAGTTTCCAAGATCTATAAAGAACTGATTAAACTCAACACCAAAGAAACAAACAATCCAATCATGAAATGGGCAAAAGACATGAACAGAAATCTCACAGACGAAGACATAGACTGTGTGGAGGTTCCTCAAAGAGTTAAAAATAGACCTGCCCTACGACCCAGCAATTGCACTGTTGGGGATTTACACCAAAGATTCAGATGCAATGAAACGCCGGGACACCTGCACCCCGATGTTTCTAGCAGCAATGTCCACAATAGCCAAACTGTGGAAGGAGCCTCGGTGTCCCTCGAAAGATGAATGGATAAAGAAGATGTGGTTTATGTATACAATGGAATATTACTCAGCCATTAGAAACGACAAATAGCCACCATTTGCTTCAAGGTGGATGGAACTGGAGGGTATTATGCTGAGTGAAATAAGTCAATCGGAGAAGGACAAACATTATATGTTCTCATTCATTTGGGGAATATAAATAATAGTGAAAGGGAATATAAGGGAAGGGAGAAGAAATGTGTGGGAAATATCAGAAAGGGAGACAGAACATAAAGACTCCTAACTCTGGGAAAAGAACTATGGGTGGTGGAAGGGGAGGAGGGCGGGGGGTGGGGGTGAATGGGTGACGGGCACTGAGGGGGGCACTTGACGGGATGAGCACTGGGTGTTATTCTGTATGTTGGTAAATTGAACACCAATAAAAAATAAATTTATTGAAAAAAAAGAATGAATTAAGACATTTATTCCTTTAAGTTTCTAACAATTCCTTCAGTCTTCTTTACAGATAAATCCCGCATGCCATTCATTATTATGTGTTAATTATAGTAATTAAAAATTAAGTTTTTAAAAAATCATTATAATATAAAATATTTTCTTTAGGGCAGCCTGGGTGGCTCAGCGGTTTAGCTTCATCTTGAGCCCAAGGCCTGATCCTGGAGTCCTGGGATCGAGTCCTACGTCGGGCTTCCTACATGGAGCCTGCTTCTCCCTCTGCCTGTGTCTCTGCCCCTCTCTGTTTCTCGAATAAACAAATAAAATCTTAAAAAAATAAATAAAGCATGAAGAACCATATAATATTTATCTGCCAAATTTATATAGATTTATATAGATTCCATCTAACTTTGCCAAACTCTGTTCCTAACAAATAAAATTCCACTTAACATTCACTGTCTTAATAAACATTCTATGGTGAAGATTTGGAAAAATGGTATTCCTCAGAAATTGATTTATAGGGTGTTGCTTTTGTTTCAGATACAAATGTGTAAACTACTGAAGTGTATTAAACTTGGAAACTAAATAAAATAAAGGCCTGAGTGTAATCTGTACATGAGAATAATTTTCAAGAATCAAAGGGTATTTACTGCTATATTAAAGCATACGTATTGCTAGGTAATGCTAGAATTTGACATAATTACATTAGTATCAAGAATGATAACAATTTATGTGTGCCTGCAAATTAGTGATGATCTTCCAGCTTTGATTAGCAGGAAATATGTTCATTTAAATGACATTAGTTTTGTCCACATAGGTTAAGTAGCACACTCAAGCCCATGTGCAATTCTATACTATGTCTATATTCAGTCTACAATGTCTACATTATATAAAAGGAAAGGAAAAGTCCTTATGTCCAAACAACATGTAATTCAATAAAGAGCTTTGTAGTGATGGTACTAACTACTGCCTCAAGTCCAAGACTCTCAACTACAATAAAGACATATTGGGATCCCTGGGTGTCTCGGCGGTTTAGCCGAGGGTGTGATCCTGGAGACCTGGGACCGAGTCCCAGGTCGGGCTCCCTGTGTGGAGCCTGCTTCTCCCTCTACCTGTGTCTCTGCCCCTCTCTATCTCTCTCTGTCTCTCATGAATAAATAAATAAAATCTTTTAAAAAAATTTAAAAATAAAGACATTTGTAGAAATAGATATAGGTATCGAACTCTGTCAATGCCGATTATGTATGGATGTGCATGTAGGCAGGTAGGTTGATAAGTAAATAGATCCAGAGAGAGAGAATGAGAGATCATATTTTGGCTTGTGTCATATCTTGAAATTGAGGCCTAAATCTTGACTGTGCATTATAGAGAGAAGTCACCTCTCCAAACCTGCCTATCTGAGCCCAGACAGAAAGTGCTCTTAGTCAAATTCTTACGTCACCTTCTCTATGTCTGCATAGTTCTTAGGTTCAAGAACTCTGCTGCGTAAGAAGGACCAATTGTGACAGTCTAGTGACAGATATTTTCCCTGAAGATATTATAAGAGGAAAATACTGAAGAACTTATAGGAAAGTTTTTATAGATTATTTTCCCTTTCTAATCTAAAATTTGTCAATTTACATTCTTAATAACGTGTCTTTTGGAAAATTATGTTTTTGTTAGTGCTTATAAAGCTATAAAGATCCATCTGCTTTTTAATAAATTTGTATATTTTCCTACAAAATGTATCCCTGAAAAATAGTTAGAAAAAAACACAAAATGAGTCCCAGAGAAACTGTTAGAAAAAGACCTTGGAATTTCATTTTTTGAAGGACATTTAATGAAGTATACCATAATCAAAGATATTTTATTATAAAAGTAAATAGAATAAAACATTTAACATTTTCATTTAAATTATAAATGTTAACAGAAGAAAATGGTGCAAAGTAACCTGTGCCATAAGTAGGGACACAGGACAAATTATACAAATGCCAAGTAAGACTTTTGTGATCTGCAGATTTCTGAAAACAAATTTCAAGATTCTCAAGAGCACCAGATATTTTACTCTTAATGGGTACTTTTTTTGGCAGATACCCATTTGCAGTTCCCTGAAGCATTTGCATTTCTCCACACTTAAGCTACTTGCCAGATACAAATACGAAAAAAGACAATTTCTAATTCAGAGGATTGCCAGTTCAGTGCTTAGTATTACATATTTTAATGCTTGATCATTTAGTATTTCCACAATAATTAAAACCAATTCTTTCAAATTGAATTACTCATTTGATGTGCCTTACATTAACTGCAAAACCACCTACTATACTGAAAACACACGTCCGAAAGACAGAGGATATCTTTCCCAGGAAAGCCTGCCTCAGAATGATTATTTCTATCTGATGTTATAGAAAAAGCTTTGACAATAGGCACATATCAATTCTACACAATTCAGCTCATCCTTCTATGATTGATGCATAATAGATACTATTATAGTTGTTCCAAACATTCTTGTTCCTCTTTGTCACTATCATACCATGACTCGAAAGACAATGAGCAAGATACTGCTTTTGAAAAGCTTTGATCTACTGCAGCATCTAGAGGCAGAACTGAAAAGAAAGAAAGGGGAATGGAAAGAGATTACAGAAAACCAGTCACTGCTCATTCCCATGCAGAGCATAAAAATATCACCGAGCCAAAGTTTAGAAAAAATGTAGTCCAACTAATGCAAGAAAATGTGTTTGATGTGTTTCTATCAATCATATTACAGTAATAACTATAATTTGAAAATTAAAAAGTTGAATTTTTAATCCTAATATCAACTTTATTTTTTTGTTTTATTTTGCTTTATTAGAACTAAATGTGTTGTATGACAACTGAAAAAACAAGTATTCTATTTTCCCAATGCCTTTTGAATCTAAAACATCAGTGTAAGTAAAAATAAAATAGAAAGTATTAGGAAAAAATGACCAGTGTTATTTCTTCACATGGAAGGCTCTACATTTAACATTCCTCTTATTGCCTGGGGCTCTTCATACTGTCTATAGATTTTTGATGGTATATTTTGAAATGTGATGCTCTGAAAGGTATTTTATAAAGCAAGTTTGCTATTTTTCCTACCATAGTAAAAAATGGAAAGATCTCATCTTATTGCTTGCTCTTTAGAACAAAATATTTTTAAACGTCCACTAGTAGGTTTGATAGTGCTGTATGAACAGAACAAAATGTCCATGTTTTCCACTAAATTCTTTACTATATTAATTATAACTATTCAAGGCAAAGTTTACTGATTTTAGGATTAAAGACTTACTAATTTTCAAGGCATAACAAATGTGTTTTAAGATAACAGGTTTTAATTGATAACTTTTTAGACTATAGTAGTTTTTCCTACAGATTTTCTACATTATACTGGAACACTGTCATCCTATTTTTTAAGTGACTATTATAGAGCTCACAGTATATATCATTAACCTAGCGTAGTTAACCTTTAAGTATCATTTCATATATAGTGTAAGAATCTTAAAATAGTATCCATTTCCTTCTTAATTTTATATGCTTTGTCATTCTTTTTACCTCTATATATGTCAGAACTCTACAAGGCATTGTTAGTACTTTAGCATCATTCTCTTAAAGCAATTAAGATTATGAAAAATATCTATTATATATTACCATGATTTTTTTAAAGATTTATATTAGAGAGAGAGAGAGAGAGAGAGAGAGAGAGAACAGTGTGCACACATGGGAGTGCAGAGGGAGGGGCAGAGGAAGAGAATCCCAAGCAGACTCCCCACTGAGCAGGGAGCCCTTGCAAGGCTTGTTCCTATAACCCCTAGACCAGGATCTGAGTCAAAATCAAGAATTGAATGCCCAACCAACTGAGACACTCAGGTGCCCCATATTTTACCATGATTTTTACCCTTTCCACTGTACTATTTCTCTGACTAGTTCTCAATTTCTGTTACCATTTTCCTTTGTTAAAAAGAACTCCCTAAAAAATTCTTTTAGCACTGGCCTGAGGCAGTAAATCTTCCAGCTTTTATTTGTTTACCTAACAAAAGTTTTATTTTGCATTTATTTTTAAAGATACATTTCCTAGCTAACAAAGTCTATATTGAAAGATTTTTCTTTCATTAAAGATATCATTTCATTTTTTTCTGGGCTGTATATTTTCTAAGTAAAAGTCTGATGAAATTATTACCTTTGCCCCTTTGTTTGTAGTTTTTTTCTTTGTTTACTTTCTTTTTTAATCACTGAGTTTTAGCTATTTGACTATGATGTGTGTGTTTTTGGGAAACTACAACCTGAGCCGAAATCAACAATTAGACACCTAACCACCTGAGCCATGCAGGCACCCCTTATTTATAGTGTTCTTATTTGATATTTAAGAAAGTTATTTTCAGCCTGCTGAAATCTCCAATCTGCTTCTATATGATGCTCAGTTTTTCAATAGTTGTTAATTATAGTTATTTAAAAATTTAACATCATTTCAATAACTGGGTCATTTTGAAACTAGATTTTTTTATTACTTTACCTCTTGATTATTGATTGGTTTTCCTATTTATCTCATTAATTTTTTACTAAGTGCTGGGTATCATATGTGGAATATAGAGACCAAGCAAGGTAGCAGTTATGGTTTAAAAGCAGTATAACTTTTCTTTTGTCATGTTGCCAGTATGACGAACTGCTATTCTAAACAGGAGTTTTTTGGCTTTCTGTAGATTTTGTTATTTATGTCATAACCTTCTCTTTGCCACAGACTTTAAATACCTATAGCAATTAGCTATTGTTACCTTATTCTTAGATTGGGACCTGAGGTACTTAAGGTTTTTTTCAGTATTCCAGCTTCACCTTCATGATCAGCAATATCTGTAAGATTTGCAAATAATTTGCCATTCTGGATTTTGTCTTTTAACTTTCTAGATGATATTCTATGATCAAAAAAGTTTTTAATCTTCATACACAATAAAAATTAGACTTAGAGAAACACCTCAACATAATAAAGGCCATATATGAAAAACCCACAGCTAACATCACACTCAATGGTGAAAAACTGAGAGCTTTTCCCCTAAGAGAAGAAGGAAAAGGACGTCCACTCTCACCACTATTAACCAACAAAGTACTGAAAGTCCCAGCCACAGAAATCAGACAAGAAAAATATAATAAAAGGCATCCAAATTCATAACAAAGAAGTCAAACTTTCACTATTTGCTGGTGACATGAATCTATCTATAGAAAACGCTAAAGACTCCACCGATAAACTACTAGAACTGATACATTAATTCAGTAAGGTCACAGGATGCAAAATTAATATACAGAAACCTGTTGTATTTCTACACACTAATAATGAGTAGCAGAAAAAGAAATTAAGAATCCTATTTACAATTACACTAAAAATAATAAAATACCTAAGAATAAACATAACCAAGCAGGTAAAAGGCCTATACTCTCAAAACTATAAGACACTGACAACACAAAATGAAAATGACACAAATAGAAAGATATTCCATACTCATAGATTGGGAGAATAAATATTGTTAAAATGCCCAAAATTATCCAAAGCAATCTACATGTTTAATGTAATCTCTATGAAAATACCAATAGCATTTTTCACAGAACTAGAACAAAGAATCTTAAAATTTGTATGGAACCACAAAAGGCTCCAAATAACCAAAGCAATCTTTTGAAGAACAAAACTGGAAGTATGACAATCCCAAATTTCAAGATAGGCTACAAAGCTGTAGTTATAAAAATAGTATGGTACTGGCACAAAAACAGACACACAGATCAATGAAATAGATCTGTGAGCCCAGATATAAACCTACAGTTATGTAGTCAATGAATCTATGACAAAGGAGGTAAGGATATGCAATGGAAAAAAGTCTCTTCAACACATGGTGCTGGGAAAACTGGACAACTATATGCAAAAAGACTGAAACTGGACCACTTTCTTGCACCATACAAAAGAATAAATTCAAATCAGATTAAAGACCTAAATGTGAGACCTGAAAACACAGAAATCCTAGAAGAGAACATAGGCAGTAATCTCTCTGAGATCTGCTATGATCACATTTTTCTAGAAATGTCTTCTAAGGGAAGGAAAACAGAAGCAAAACTAAAGCATTGGGACTACATCAAAATAAAAAGCTTCTGCAAAGGAAAGGAAGCAATTAAGAAAACTAAGAGATAATCCACTGAATGGAAGAAGATATTTTCAAATGATATATATGATGAGGGTTAGTATCCAAAATATATAAAGAACTTATACAACTCAACACCAAAATTACAAATAACCCAAATACCAAATAGGAAGACAACATGAACACACATTTCTCTAAAGGAGATATATAAATGGTCAACAAAGGAAAAGATGCTCAATCTCACCAATCATTAGGGAAATGAACAATAAAACTAAAAGGAGATTATCTCATACGTGTCACAATGGCTACAATCAAAAACACAAGAAATAACAAGTGTTGGTGAGGATGTTGCAGAAAAGGAACCCTCCTCCACTGCTGGTGGGAATGCAAAGTGGGGCAGCCACTGTGGAAAACAGTATGGAGGTTGCTCAAAAATTTAAAGGTAGAACCACCCTACAACTCAGTAATTACAGTACAGGGTATTTGCCCAAAGAGTACCAAAACACAAATTCGAAAGCATAACATATTCTTATGTTTATAGCAGCATTATTTACAATGGCCAAATTATGGAAGCAACCCAAGTGTCTATCAATTGATGAACAAAGAAGTTATATATATATATTTTTTTAAATGTGTATTTTTAAAAAAATTACTTAAGGTCTTCAAGTTATATAGATCAAGTCAGAATGTTCATTTCTTTTTTTTCCCCCAGAGTCAGTTTCTGTAGTTTGTGCATTTCTAGGAATTTTACCATTTCGTTTAAATTACCTAATTTGTTGGCATAGGAGTTTATATAGGATTCTTCCTAAATCCTTTTTGCTCCTACAGGGTCAGCCCTATAAATTCCCCTCTTTCATTTGATTCCAATAATTTGAGTCCTTTTTACTCCTGTCAATCTAGATAAAGTTTTGTTAATTTTAACAACTTTTTCAAAGAACCAACTTTTTGGTTTCATTGATTTTCTCTATTGCTTGCCTATTCCCTATTTCTTTTATTTCTGCTCTAATCTTTATTTCTCCTCTTTGTTTTAAAGGTGTAGTTTTTTTCAGTGTTCAAAAGTGAAAGTTTAGGTTGTTAATTTTCAAACTTCCTTTCTTTTTAATATAGGCATTTACTACTATAAATCTACCACTACTGGTTAGTTTCAGCCAATAAATTTTAGTGTGTTATCTTTGTTTTTATTTATTGTATAATATTTTCTTATTTCCCTTTTGATTTCTTCTTTGACTCACTGGTTATTTAGGAGTGTGTCATTCAATTATCAAATAATTATGAGTTTCCAAATTCTTCCAGCTATCATGTTTGGTTGTTTTTTCTTTTTTCTTTTTGTTTTTTTGTTTTTCTTTTTTTATTTGAGAGAGAGAGAGAGAGAGAGAAACAGAGCATGTGCATACAGATGCGCTCAAGAAGGAGAACGGCAAAAAAAAAAAAAAAAAAATCAAAAAAAAAAAAAAAGGAGAAGGGCAGAGGGAGAGGGAGAAAGAAGTAGCCTCCTGCTGAGAAGGGAGTCCAATATAGGGCTTGATCTCTGGACACTGAGATCATGATCTAAGCCAAACTTAAGTCTCAAGAGTCAGGCACTTAACCAACTGAGCCACCCCAGGCACTCCAACCAACTAGGAGTTTCTAATTTCATGCCATTGTGACCAGAAAACATACTCTGTATGATTTCTATCCTTAAAGTCATTGAGATTTGGGGCACATGGGTGGCTCAGTTGGTTAGTAGACTGCCTTTGGCTCAGGTCATGATCCCAGGGTCCTGGGATCAACCCTGCGTCTAGTCCCTGCTCAACAGGGAGTCTGCTTCTCCCTCTGACTCTGCCCCTCCCCCCCATTCATGATCTGTCTCTATAAATAAGTAAAATCAAAAAAAAAAAAAAAAAGAAAGAAAGAAAGAAAAGAAAAAATGTAATTGAGATTTCTTTTATGACCTAGCATATGGTCTATTCTGGAGAATGTTTTGTGTGCACTTGAGAAGAATGCATATTCTGCTTTTGTTGGGTAGAACGTTCTAAAAATGTCTGTTGGTTCTAGTTGCTTTATAGAGCAGTTTAAGTTTCTATTTTCTGATCTCCTGTCAGATTTTCTACCCATTATTGAAAATGGGATATTCAAGTCTCTATTATTGTTGAATTATTTACTTCCCTGTTTTTGCTTCACATACTTCAGTACTCTATTATTTACTGAATACATGTTTATAATCACTATACCCTCCTGACATATTGACCTTTTTATCAATATACTCCCATTTCTTTATATTCTTATAATTGGGGGAGAGGGGCAAAACTGAAAATTTTATATAATACAGAGTAGCAACTCTATTATTCCACCCCTTTCCATGGGGCTTGTTATTATCATTATTTGCTTGGTCATCTAGTGACTACATTATTTTAATGAAGTTGATCTCCCCTCACCATCAGCATCAGCTTCTGATGTTGTTCCTCAAAGGAGTACATCAGGTATACCCACACTCAGACTGAAATGACAGTGGTACTAGTGGGACTCTTTTCATCTATATCCCTAACCGCCTCTAAAAGTTAAACTGTACCAATTACCAGCTAGCTGATCTATTGTTTTTAATAATGCCCAGGGCATAAATTGTTCTACAAACTAATCCAATCAAACATGACTTCTCTGAAGTTAACAGTTTCTGATAAGCATTTCATTTTGTTCTGATGCCAGGACTTCTATTCTGTTCCATTATTCCCTAAATTCTTTCCTTCAAACTACTTGACCTACAGTTTAGCCTGTAGCTTGAATCTCCTCCCATATGGCTTCACCACAATCTCCACTATTCTTCAGAGTGCCTTCAGGCTTAAATTTCTTCACTCTGTTGCAAATGAATTAAGTTCCTTAGGAAGAAATTAGTAGGAAACTGGTTTTGCTTTTTTGTGGGTTTTGTTTTGTTTTGTTGTTTTGGCCTGTTTCTCCTCCTGGACAAAATCTCTGAGCTAAAGTTCTGGAGTTGATGTGGGGGCAATGGCAGTCTTCTGAGTGACACTCTGCTCTAGGAATCCAGCATTTTGTAGGTGGGGGCAAGAGTATAGGGTTCTCTTAACTTGCCGATCTTAGTAAGAAAGCACCAGCTCCAAAGTCAGGGCAAAAGTGACCAGGGCTCCAGTATTTTAGCATGCTGCACCGAAGGCAGACTCTCTGTTCAATGAGTAGGGGCTGAGTAGAAGAAGAGACCCTCTACCTCTCAACTGTATTCATCCAGGACTTAGCCTCAGTAACAGGTAGCTGATCACTGAAATAGGAAACACTGATTCTCTACTCATCCTGGGAAGAAAGTCTCCCTCTGGGAGCTAGGAGAACAATATCTGAAGTCCTTGAAGGCAGTAGTGTGGAATAGAGCATCTGCTTCACCAACCTGGGAATGGGCAGCAAAAGAGTACTAGTTCAAATATGAAAAACTCACTTTTATTACTAAATTTTCAGAGGCGTTCTTGAACAGATGTTTCTTCACTCACTATTTACCTTTGGGACCATTTCCAGAGATGTTAAGTGTTTGTTTGTTTTAAAAACAGTTTTCACCAGTTTCACTGGAAAACAGGCAGCATAGCTCCTCATGCTATCATTTGGAAGTTTATCACTAGATTTCCTCTTACCTACTTGTAAGGTAGTCACCTCTATCACCTCCATTCTGTCAGGATAGAAGAGTTGTTTTGTTCTTTTTCTCTGAGAAACAACTAAGGAATTGAGTCAACTTGCTTTACCTTATATCCCCAGCTTTCTAACAGATTCACCCCAAATCATGATATTGTAGGTTGTCGGATTTTTTACATGGTTAGGTTGGGGTGATACATTCTTTACTTTCTACATCCTAAGTTGTTATTTGTTTTTATTTTTCATATTAAGTAGATTTTTTTTTAATTTTTATTTATTTATGATAGTCACAGAGAGAGAGAGAGAGAGAGGCAGAGACACAGGCAGAGGGAGAAGCAGGCTCCATGCACCGGGAGCCTGACGTGGGATTCGATCCCGGGTCTCCAGGATCGCGCCCTGGGCCAAAGGCAGGCGCCAAACCACTGCGCCACCCAGGGATCCCATATTAAGTAGATTTTATTTAGCTTTCCTACTTTGTAGATGGTAAAACTATAATGGGTGCAGTTTAGGAGGCAGAATGAGAAAATAACAAAACTATCCTAAGCTTTCTATATCTAAACAATATTCTTGAGTACAAATATGCCCAGACATTATTAAATAAGCTATGTTTTTGATTATCCTTTGAATTTCTAGTGTGTTCAGAAATAGATTATTAATTCAATTATTTATTTAGCAAACATTTCTATATATGATACTCTGTGCTGCGGTTGTCAGGGAGTAAACCTTAAGTCTTATCTTTCAGAAGATCATAGTCTACTAGAAGAAATACATGTAGACAGAAAACTAAAGAAAGATTCAACAGCCACTCACCCATCCTGTGATCCTGTCCCTGTATGGTCTACTCCAACTCCCCAAGCAAAACCAGTTTCATGAGTTTCCCAGGCCTCCAGCCAGTGGGCTTTAGTGAGCTAGATGAGATGCAGCGCTTTCCCGGGGCCCCACAGGTCTGTGTGTCTGTCGCTAGTACTCTGTAAGGCTGGATAAGGAGGAAGAGCCTGTCCAGAATCTCTACAGGACAGGAAAACAAGGGAAAATCTCAACATAGAGAAACTCTACAATGAAAATGAAGATAAAGCTGGAAATTGAGGGAAAGCCAGAAGATTTAAGTAGAGCCTAACGACGAAGAAAAATCAGATGAGGAAGAAAAGGTGAAGTAGAGGGGAAGCCAGGGCATAATGGAAAGCTCCACAATGAGGGACAGCCAGATGATAAGAAACATCCAGAAGACGAGGAAAAGCAAGAAAGTAGGGCAAGTCTGAAAATAAGGGAAAACCACAAAATGAAGGCAAGCTAGAATCTGTCAAAGGCTGAGAGTGAGTTGTGAGTTGCCAACAAGTGCCTACATGAAGATTACATACCCAAGAAAGCAAAAAGAAAAACAGATAGGGGGATGGATGATTCCCCCAAGGACTATCAGGAGGATTTAGAGGAAAGGCACTTGGGCAGTGAGGAGATGATGAAGAATGCGGAGATATGTCAAGGGCTCAGGAAGAGCTAAGAAAAAAAAAAAAAAAAAAAACAGAAAAATGGGTGGTTTTCATTGGATGCAAGGAGATGTACAAGATCCATTCACTCCAAGGAAGCAACGAGGTATCAGAGGAATGCAGGACAGAGGTAGGGGCCAAAGGGGCTTACATGATATTTCATATATTTAATAACCTGAGCCTTCAATTCTAATTTATCTGAAGAGAATATTGTTGACCCTGCTTTCCCTGGAAGGCATTTGCCAGGCTATGTGCTTTAACCTTAAACTGATAACTTTGCTTTAGGTGTTACTCTTGTTGCCAGCAGCCTTTGAATCTGACTACAGTGGTCTCTGTCTTTCTGTAGGGGATTTTCACCCATGTACATGGAGAAGATGTATATGGTACACTGTAAAATAACAATAAAGAAAAACAGTTTTTAGAACCACAAAAAAGAAGACAGATTCAATAAAGAGGTAGCATAAGCTTAGTCTGAAGACTGAATGAAAGTTTTTATGGCAAGAAATATTGGGAAAGTCCAGTGAAATAAAATCTGAACAAAAACACAGAAACAGAGAAGTACTGGATAATTTCTAGAAGATTTTAATGAGTGTGAGACAAATATAAGATATGGAGACAGGAAATAAGACCAGAAATGTTAAGTCAAGGCAAATGAAAAAGGACACTATGTCTTGATAAGGAGTTTTGATTCTAGTATATTGACCAGAAAAGCCATGGTGGTTATTTTAGCACAGAAGTAGAATGACCACTTATTTTTTAGTTATTATTTTACAAAATCACTGGTTTCAATGTGATAGATGGTTTTGGATAAGGAATAGCTGCTGGTGGTAGTGATACCAATGTAAAGGTTCTAATAAATAGTAGGTAGGAACACCTGGGTGGCTCCGTCAGTTAAGCATCCAATTCTTGGTTTCAACTTAGGTCATGATCTCAAGGTTGTGAGACTGAGCCCTGCATAAGGCTCCACACTGGGCATAGAGCCTGCTTCAGATGCTTGCTCTTCATCTCCCTCTGGCCCTCCCCACTTTCATACTCTCTAAAAAAATTAAAATAAAATAAAAATAATAAAAATAATAAACAGTAGGTAAATGTATCCACAGGTAAAATCTTCCACCAACTTATACGACAAGAAAGTTTATGTCCTGGTTTTCCTGGAAAATTATTTTAACTTCTTTTTAAAAGTGCAGATAATTGGCCATAGAAACATTTTTACAAGAAATGTCTCCTCTAGCAAAGAAAACAAAAACAAAATCAAGCTATTGAGACTACACCAAACAAAAGGCTTTTGCACAGAAAAGAAATCATTAACAAAACAAAAAGGCAACTTACTGAATGGGAGAAGATACTATCTGACAAGGAGTTAATACCCAAAATATATAAAGAACTTATATAACTCAACACCCAAAAAAGTCTGGTTAAAAATGGGCAGAGGACTTGAGTATTCAGGTCCTCAATGTCAAGTCATGACATTTTTTTCAAAGACACACAGATGGCCAACAGACACAGAAGATGTTCAACATCACTAATCATTAGGGAAATGCATATCAAAACAACAAAGAGGTATCACTTTACACTTGTCAGAATGGCTAAAATAAAAAACGCAAGAAATAACAAATGTTGGACAGGATGTGGAGAAAAGGAACCCTCATGTAATGTAGCCACTGGGGGAAACAGCATGTACGTTTCTCAAAAAAAAAAAAAAAAAAAAGAAAAAAATAGAATGGCCATAGGATCCAGTAATCCCATTACTGGATATTTACCAAAGAATACAGAAACACTACTTCCAAAAGATACATACACCCCTGTGTTTATTGCAGGATTATTTAAATAGCCAAATTGTGGAAGCAACCCAAGTATCCATCCATAGATGGATAGAAAAAAATGTGGTGTACACACACACACACACACACATGTGTATGTAAACAGAATATTACTCAGCCATAAAAAAGAATGAAATCTTGCCATTTGCAACAACATGAATGGACCTAAAGGGTATAAAGCTAAATGAATGATTCAGTCAGAGAAAGACAAATACCATATGATTTCACTCATCTATGGAACTTAAGAATCAAAGGGAAAAAAAGACAAAAAAAAATAACAGACTCAATATATAACCGGTAGTTATGAGAGGGGAGACGAGTAGGGGGATGGGTGAAATATATAAAAGGGATTAAGAGTAGTAGCTTATGTTGATAAGCACTGAGAAATGTATAGAATTGCTGAACCATATTGTACACCTGAAACCAATAAACAATGTTAATTATACTTGGATAAAAGTAATAAGAATGCAGACAGTAATAGCTACCTCATAGAGTTTCAGTGGGTGACTAAATAGCATGCACATCAACTCAAAAAATGACAGCTTGTTGCTATCTATTTTTGAAGTTATCTGGATTAACAGAAATAAATTCAATAATCCACAGAGAGTATATAATATATTTGAAGTTAAGTCTAAAGAAGTACTTCAAGGTACGTTTTTGTGGGTTAACAAAATACTTCAACTTTAGGTCAAGTTTGATACTTTGAGGTAGCAGAGCAGAAAAATATTAAATAGAGTTTCATATTTGCACTTTCAAAGTCCGTTCTCACATCTCATCTGATCAAATTCACAGCCATCCTTTGAAGCAGATATTATCACCCTCATTTTATAAGGCTTATGACTTGTCTGAACATGGTCAGTCACAAAGTATGTATAGTTCCAGAACTGATCTTGCATGTCTAGCTTCTGACTCTCAGTCTATAAGTCTGCCATATCAAATCTGTTCAGAGGCTCCACATTCATCCTTCTTTCTGGAACTTACCCTGGAATTCAATAAAATAGATCCATGAAATACTGCACATGGAAGGAACTCTGATACACAGTTTTTTGACTTTGAAAGCACTTACAGTAGTTTATCACCTGAGTAGTTAAACATTTCCAAGAGGGAGACAAATGTTCAAAACCTACAATCAAATCAAACTTTTGAGTCTACAATTCAACTAAATAATTTGGAGATATAGTTGATATTGACTTTTTTGAGTTGGTGTTAAAACTCTGATGCTGCTATGACATTAAACCAATCAATTTTAAAAGGTTACTGTTATTTCTAAAAACTGAGCCAAACATGATCAGTGCTGTCTTGAATAATAGTTATGCTCAGGGAAAAAAAAAAAAAATGCACATCCATCTTGTCAGCTCTATGCCAATTCGAAAAAATAAAGTTTAAAATGAAGCCCCCAAAATTATGCTTTATATTTTTTAACCCTTTTATCAAGTGAACACTAAATATTTTTTCTTGGGTTTAAAGGATAAATATTCTCCTATATGAAGAAAGTTGGAGCATATTTGCAGTATTTTGTTACCAACTCCATGATACGATATATCTTGAAAAACCTATTCCTCTAGTGACAATAGTACTCAGTCATGTGCTTAGTCAGTTTCACCATCTGTAAAAATGGAGTTTATTTTTTCACATGAGTTAATAGTAACATTTGGCAGTCTCTTGTCATTTAGGAACCTCGAAGCATTCCCAAAGTACCACTTTTTCTATCATAAGAAAAATTTATCCTCAAGCTAGTTTCTATTTCACTCTCATCTTCCATGAAATTATCATGGACATGATATGTGCTCAGGCACATAACCGCTCTGGGCCATGGAAAATAACAGCAGTAGGATGTGGAATTCATCTAAAAGGTGTAATTACACATTAAATGATGCTGGACATCTGCAGCGTATCATTGTAATTAATCAAAAGTGGGTAAGTGAAAATACTAAGAGGATAAGCATGTTCTGTCTCTTGCATTTTCTCCCTCCATTTATTTTTTATTTATTTTTTTAACTTTTTTTTTTATTATTTATTTATGATAGTCACAGAGAGAGAGAGAGAGAGAGGCAGAGACACAGGCAGAGGGAGAAGCAGGCTCCATGCACCGGGAGCCTGACGTGGGATTCGATCCCGGGTCTCCAGGATCACGCCCTGGGCCAAAGGCAGGTGCCAAACCGCTGCGCCACCCAGGGATCCCTCTCCCTCCATTTAAATAGAAAACAAACAGCCTGGTAGAATGAGTAAGTTATGAAAAGATTTAAAGGAAGGAAAATCTTGAATCCTCAGAGTTCTTATATATAAATAGCTCTCAAGAGAACTGATTCTAAGTAAAACCTTTATTGATAGGTCCAAAATTTTCTCCAAAGTGGAGGAGATAAATGACAGAAAGAAGAAATAGAATAAGAAAATGGAGGAGATGGGGATCCCTGGGTGGCGCAGTGGTTTAGCGCCTGCCTTTGGCCCAGGGCGCGATCCTGGAGACCCGGGATCGAATCCCACGTCGGGCTCCCGGTGCATGGAGCCTGCTTCTCCCTCTGCCTATGTCTCTGCCTCTCTCTCTCTGTGTGTGACTATCATAAATAAATAAAAAATAAATTAGTAAAAAAAAAAAAATGGAGGAGAGAGGCACATCAGGGAAATTTTAGGCTACTGGCCAACCTTTTTGTTGTTGTTGTTTTTAAGATTTTATTTATTTATTCATGAGAGACACAGAGAGAGAGAGGCAGAGACACAAGCAGAGGAAGAAGCAGGCTCCATGCAGGGAGCCCAACATGGGACTCGATCCTGGGTCTCCAGGATCATGCCCTGGGCCAAAGGCGGCGCTAAACCACTGAGCCACCCAGGGGTCCCCCACTGGCCAACCTGTGAAGAAAGTTAAATGATCAAAAATAATTCTATCATTCTTTGCTTATCCAGTTCTGGGAAAAACTACTACAGATGCAAAGAGATCCAGGGAAAATAATCCAATATAAGTTCCAAGATTATGTGCATTTTATAAATATATCTGGACACCCCCCCCCCCCAGAAGTTTAACTACATTGGTAGAATTTCAGATGCTCGGGTATCTACATGGAAAAAGAATTTAAGTTATTAAACGACTGTGGAGCACCTATCATATTACCAGCACTGTTCTCAATACTAGAAATACAGAGATGAGAAATATGTGGTCCTTGCCCTTGATAAACTAAGAATCCACGCAGCATGTTAAAGCATACCAACCAACAATCAAAAACTATAATAAACTATTACAATAGTGATCTGAGGGCAGCCCGGGTGGCTCAGCGGTTTGGCGCTGCCTTCGGCCCAGGGCGTGACCCTGGAGACCCGGGATCGAGTCCCACGTCGGGCTCCCTGCATGGAGCCTGCTTCTCCCTCTGCCTGTGTCTCTGCCTGTCTCTCTCATTAATAAATAATCTTAACCTCAAATAAAAAAAAAATAGTGATCTGAACAAATCATCATCAGGACACAGAGAAATAAGTGCTTACCTCTTTAGCCTAGAGGAAGCAGAAATGAAGAATAATAAGCAGCCTCTCGGAGGAAGTGGCACTTGAGCTGGCATTTGATAGATGAATAGTTGTCTTCAGGTAGGCCTGGGAAAGAGGTCCTTCATAAGCTCTAGATATTCTTTGAAATGCTTAATGTCACATCAAACATGTTTAAAACGTACCTATATCAGATATTAAAGTGTACTTTATAATTTACACATAATCATAAGAGTTGGACTGCATTTGCCACAATACTGTAATGCTACATTTTGTAGACCATGAATTACATGTTAATTAATTCAATTCTGTGATTTTTTTTCATATATTTAACAACACATATTACAAGTCCCCTTTCTCCAACATTTTCCTAGACTCTTGGAAAACTCCTAGTCTCCAAATACTGTTCCTGTGGTACCAGATGAAAAATAATGACTAGGGCAAATGCCTACCAGTCACAGGGTTTGTTGGGGAAAAGCAGTTCCAGGAAAATGTGTATTTGAGTTAGAAAAACCTCTTTTTGGTGGAGGGGAGGGGTAGAGGAAGAGGGAGAGAGAGCGACTCTTAAGCAGGCCCCATGCCCAGGGCAAAGCCTGATGCTGGGGCTTGATCTCACAACCCCAAAAGAACCAGGACCTGCCTGAGCTCAAATCAAGAGTCAGAGGCTTGGGGAACCCTGGGTGGCACAGCGGTTTAGCGCCTGCCTTTGGCCCAGGGCGCGATCCTGGAGACCCGGGATCGAGTCCCACGTCGGGCTCCTGGTGCATGGAGCCTGCTTCTCCCTCTGCCTGTGTCTCTGTCTCTCTCTCTCTGTGTGACTATCATAAATAAATAAAAATTAAAAAAAAAAAAAAAAAAAAGAGTCAGAGGCTTAACCCACTGATCCACCCAGATGTCCCTAGTTAGAAAATCTCTTAAATAAGATCACTGATTAACCCTTTGTAGATAAACTCATTATGATGCTCACATAAGTCATTCTCTCTATCCTGTGATCAGATGTCATCAGCAAAATCACCAAGAGAGTTGACTCTGATAATTTATTTCCTTACTGTGATCCCATGGTCTGTGATCATGGAGGAGTCCCCTAGTCTTCAACCTTTGTCTCTGTATTCATAAAATAAGGATAGTACTACAATAGTATAAAAGTGAAGTATCTAAAGTTTCATAAGTACGATTCTAGAGATGTAAAGCAGTATAAGCAGCCACGATAACCCAGGGCTTTTTATCTAGCATTCTTCTTTGAACCCAGGAATGGCAAACGTTCTTAAAATATTACCCTTTTCTAGGGATGCCTGGGTAGCTCAGTGGTTGAATGGCTAACTTGGGCTCAGGGCCTGATCCCAGAATCCTAGAGACTGAGTCTTGCGAGCATCAGGTTCTCTGCATGGAGCCTGTTTCTCCCTCTGCCTCTCTCTGTGCGTCTCTCATGAATAAATAAATGAAACCTTAAAAAAAAAAAAAAAAAGTTACCTTTTCTAGAAAAATAGCCTGTAACAAGAAGATAAGGACTCCTCCCTTTTTAAGAAATCCCTGAAAGAGAACATGAGAGACTCCTAACTCTGGGAAACGATCAAGGGGTAGTGGAAAGAGAGGTGGGGGGGGTGACTGGGTGACGGGCACTGAGGGGGGCACTTGACGGGATGAGCACTGGGTGATATGCCATATGTATGCAATTGAACTCCAATAAAAAAAAAAGTTTAAAAAAATTCCCTGAATTTTTTAAATGTAAAATACTTGGGAAATGTTGATTTTCTTTGTGAATTATCACATGTAAAATCATATTGAGTAATGTCTGGATGCTCCTGACTTCGAACATTTGGGGGTGGGGGGCAGCAGGGACTTCTTTTTCTCCTTCTGAGTGGGTTTTACAAACGCAGTGCTGCTTTCCAGGGTGGAGGGCGTCAGGACAGCGAGCCTGTCAGGGCAGAGAAGCCAGAGGAGCTCCTGGAGCCTCCCGGCCCACGGATGCCATCAACTCACCTGTGGCTACAGCTGCTGGGAGGGCCCCGGGGGACGTTCAAACAGGCCCAGGCCTACACCTATCGTTCATGTACAACCGTGTGCCAAGAAATCTGAAACTACCTTCCCAGGGGACCGCAGACTGGACACGGCTTGGCCTCTTTGGGCCCTAAGAGCGTTAAGGCCACGCAGGAGGGGTAGGGCCGTTTCCATCCATCCAAAGGCCGGGTCTCACCAGCTGCCTCCGCCCCTGTCAGGCCGCCCTTCTTCGGGAGTCCGGCGGCCAAGTGGCGAGTTCGAGAAGCTCTTGCAGGAGCCAGCCAGGTCCCTCCCGGCTCTTCAACACGCTCTCCGGCGGTCCTTCGCCACTCGGAGAACAGCCACCAACGGCAGAAGGCAGAGATCAGCGCCCAGAGGTGTAAGACCGGAAGTAGGTGATGGAGAAGGTCATGACCCCCGGCCTTCAGCGGGCTGTGGCGACAGAGGTGGACTGCGCAGGCGCGGCCAGCCACGGCGGCGCCAGCGGCGGGCGGAACCGGAAGCACCACGCGGTGCAAGCAGCACGCCGGCCGCCCTCAGCCACGGCTTCGGCTACCTCAGTCGGCCTGCGAGGGGCCAGGGCGGCTTGGCCCTGCGAGCTTCAGGGAGGACGACTCCGCAACAGCTTTTGTGCTGGGCAGCCAAAGCCGAGAGATAGTAAGGTCCTCCAGTCTGCTGCCTCATGGAAGAACGGGAGAGGGAACCGCCTCTCCGTGTGGCCTAGGCCAGGATGATGGCCGAGAGGCGCAGGCCATCCCACGTGGTCCCCTGCGCCCAGGTGGGTAGCCTCCCTACCTTTGCAGAAGGCGGGGCTGTCAGAGCAGTGCACTGGAGCCGAGGAGGTGGCGTCGGTCACCTGTTGCCATGGCCACAGGGAGCCCCACGTCATCCACAGCCTGCCCCGGCTGGCCTGAGTCCCGCCCTAGCCGATCCCCTCAGCGCCACTGGCTCCGCTCCAGCCGGCATCCGGGTCCGGTCGGCGGTTAACTATGCCATGCGATGCGTAAGCTTTGTCCAAGCTTTGAGAAATTGGGTTGGTGCTTTCCATGGAACTAGAGTGACAGCAGTATGGGCTGAGGAATTCAGCATGGCGGAACATGGTTAATGCTGTTAATGTGGTGAATAAGTAAATATCTAAAAACAAGATGAACAGAAACTTTAACTGTGTAAGCCAAATATTTTGCAGTGGAAGTATCTTGCCTAATTGACATGTACATAACCAGCAGCGTTTGCTACATGTTGCAGCTCCTACAAACTCGCACTCTAAAAATCCCATCGAAACTGAAAAACAGTTCTGTTTTCTGCACTTACCGTTATTGTTGTTGTCGCTAGTTTAAGGGGTTACAAATTATGTGCCTCAAGCACCAAAAAGCATTAAATGATAGTGAGAAGTCTCTCTCCCATCTCTGACCCCCAAGGGGCAAGTCACGTCTTTCTCACATCTTCCCAGTCCCATCCACTCCCTCCTAACACACATACACACAAGCCACCACCTTTTGAGGCCAACATTAAACATTTTGGTTGAATAATCAGAACTTGTATAGTGACCTGCAGGAGAAAACCGATGTACTTTTTATTAATTAAGAGAAATTAATTACAGAAGCAGTCCCTAGAAAAGAGAGGAAGGAAAGGGATGTGGAACAAATCCAAGGACCATATCTTGGTTAGAGCCATCACTTTTTTTTTTTTTTTTAAAGATTTATTTATTTATTTATTTGAGAGAAAGAAAGCAAGAGGGTGAAGTAGAAGCAGACTCCCCACTGAGCAGGGAGCCAGATGTGGGGCTTGATCCCAGGATCATGACCTGAGCCTATGGCAGATGCTTAACCCACTGAGCCACCCAGGCACCCCTAAAACCATTATCTTTAATGAATTCTTCTCTAAGAAGAAATTATTGTAGTTAACGTTCCGTGTGTCTGTTGCTGTTGTTGTTTTTTTTTTAATAAGGAAAATCCAAAACATTCTGAAAATTGATGGCATTGGGTTTATGCACAATGTAAAATTTTCTCATAGGAAGTAATGTCCAAATCCCATTACCACCTTTTTTATTTTGTAGATGAGGAAATATTAGCTTATTGAGGTATAACTTCGGTCACCTCTGTAAGCTACGAATAATCAACGTAATTTATTCTGATTGGCAATTATAAAAATGTATTTGTTGAATGAAATTAACAATAATGTAAGAAGAAAGGTTGTGTTAATCAGTATAAAAATATTTTTCAGGTTTCTTTGTGATAAAGTAGAAATAAATTGCAGCACTGTTCAGTTACTGGACTATTTATGTTATTTTATTGACCGAGTCATTCTTGTTTCCAAAACCAGTGTTTGTTATTCCACTCAAATTATTCATTATTTAGATCTGCCCAAGCATCCACTATACAGCCTAGCACATGGTAGGTACAAGTGAATATTTGCCAAGAGACAAATTATGTATCACAAAATTATGTTTTGTTTGACACTTATTATCATCCAGTACTTTTAGGCATTTTATTAATACAGAGATAGCATTTGTTTATTGTATAAAATTAATCCAAATGGAAAATGTTATAGTGATTTTTTTCAGTTTCATATTCTATGAAATAATGTAAGTAGAAAATTACAAAAACAGGCAATTAATACCATTGCCAGAATGAGTACATTCCTCAGAGCACTGTATGTTTCTTAGTTTGAGAATTTTTTTTCTTTTCACAGAAAAATGAGGCATGGATAAGTTATAACCCAACTGCAACATATTTCCCCAAACTTTTCTTGTGCTTTCTCTCAGCAAAACCTTTTTGGGTGTTATTGCTTCTGGACTTTATCACCCACAATCACAGTACCATGATCATCAATTAAAACTTCCCACGTTGTCTTTACTGCAGTCCAATTCCTACCGTGTCTTTAATGTCCAGCTGAAATCCTTCCTCTTCTAGGAAGCCTTCCCTTCAACACTCAGCCTGCAGCAAACTCTTTCCTTTGAACTTTCAGAATAGTAATGACACTCACCACATACTTAACATTCTTTGTATTTTGACGTTGTTGGCAAAGTTTTCTGTGCATACTCCTGACCATTCTGGGTAGAGACCATTCTGACTTCAAGAGTAGAAACAACTACAGAGGTGTGTCACTTCAATCTTATTTTGTATGAAAGTAGAAACTGAGGCTCATCCAGAGGGATTAAGCAAATGGCCTAAATTCACAGTTTTATGATAGTGAGAATGAAAAGATCTTGTTTGCCATTCCTTCTCCATCATTATTGCATACTTAGCCAATTTGGGTCTTTGCATATCTTCATGTCTACATACTAAGCATGGTGGTTTTGTACGTATTACAATTTTGGGTTTGCTGTTGTTCTGTTGTAAACTTGATATAAAACATACATCCCACTATTGATTTTAAAAATATTTGCTCAATGATTTGATAGGTATTTGTGGTAATGTGCTTTCATATGGTGAACACATAGGTGTTTTTTCAAGGCTCTTTGGCAACAGTCTATCCATATATTTTGACAGTCTCACCACAACTGATACATTTTATAAAACAAGTTCTATGTCAAAACAAATAGAAAAGGAGGCAAGAAGCCTAAAAAATTGAGATAATTTACAATTTTTTAAAGTGATAAAGGCACAATTTTTTACACCGGGCCATCCCTCTCTACCACACCCAGCAAAAGAACTGGAGATGCACACACTCAAAACTGTGATGTGATAAATGCATACAAAAGAACCTTGAGTATACAGAAAACAGGAGAGAGGAAGAAGATACTGGCCAAGAGTTCACTGCTCTATAACAAGATTATTTATTTGAACCTATATGAAAAAAAAAAAAAGGTTTCCTTTTCAATATTCAAAAGATGTTCTGACATTTTGAGCCAAAAGGAGACCTTTAACAGATGCTGAGCCAGGGCCAGGACCTCTACCCTCACACCTGCCCTTCATCCTCCACCAGTTCCAAGTCCTTTCAGTAATACATAAATGAGGAGGGTATTGCGTCCCAAGTGTAGAGACCAGATTGCCCAAACTCCCACTGTTTGCCACCAGTTTTAGTGAAAGTCAAATTTCATAAAGTCTAGACACTTTGCAGTTCCTTCCTGATGAGGCTTTTTTTTTTTTCCTACCATAAGATTAAGACTTCAGATTAAACTGAAGTCTTTGGCAAAAGTTGCATAGGAAGAGTCAGAAGCTCAAGCAGGTACTTGGGTTGGATCTTGATCCCATAGCTACCAATCAAAGGCTTGAGGCATCTGCCATCACTTGGGAAGCGTATGGGAGGGTGTGCAGATGAGATGGTAGAAGTTTGACAAAATGTTAAAACTTACTAAAGTAGTTAGAGGGATGCCAGAATTTGAATATGTGGTAGGATATCTACCTTAAAGACCAGGAAGTAATGAGGAGGGCTTTTTGGATTCTGATTCTTTCACACTCAACTCCCACAGCAGCCCTGGTTTCCAATATATGTTTTGATTTCTTTAACCCATGTAGTTACAACTTGTCCTTTGTCTTAGAACAACATCCTTAAGTCTTTTAGCTGGTCCTACCGTCTAGGTTACACAGAAATAGTAATAAAAATAACGTTGGTAATTAATATTTACTGAGGACTTTCTTAATGCTAGATACTAAGCACATTTTTTACATGCTTTAACTCAACCGCTGTATTAGGGTCCTCCAGGTATATATCTCCTATTGGTTCTGTTTCATAGTATGTATATTACAAGAAATTGAATCACGTGACTAGGGAGGCTGTGAAGTTCTATGATTTGCTGTCTGCCAGCTAGCGATCCAGAGAAATCAATGATATAATTCAGTTTGAGTCCAAAGGCCTAAGATACAGGGTAGCTGGTGGTATATATAAATCCCAGTCTGAGGGCAGGAAAAGATGAGATGCCATGTCTCAGCTAAAGCACTGAGGAAGAAAAAAAGGGACAAATCTTTCCTTCTTCTGCCTTTCATTCTGTTCAGGCCCTCAGTGGGCTGGATGATGCCTACACACACTGGGAAGGAAAATTTACCAATCCCAGTGCTAATCTCACCCAGAAATATCCTCACAGGCACACCCAGAAATAATATTTAATCTTGGCACCTTACGGCAGGTCAAACTCAGTCTGTCTCTAGAAAATGAAGTCTGAGCCGTAAGGCTTAACTGTCTCCCACGGTGTGCATTCCATAGTAATACTAGCGATAATAAATGACAACATAGGTTACCCATTGATAAGACACATGCTGTGACTTATTTTTAAGTGAGTTTAATTACTGCACTGAAATACATAATACTTAATGTGAAACACTCTCTCCTTTGGTTCCTCTGAATAGGAACACCCTCATGCAAGTGGCTACTTGGGGCTGAAGAATGGTCTGTAGCTATGGAGCATTAGGGTTTTTTTGGTTAAATCTCAGGCATTTGTCTAGTAACAGCCTCTTTAGATATTTGAATGTTTATACAGTAGTATTGCAATCTGAGTCTATTCCAAAGTAAAACTGAAGGTTCAAATGCTTTCTTTCTTCCTCGACCTTACACTGTGGAAAGGAATCCACTCTTTACCTGCAAGTAGAAAACCTGACATTTAATTATAGGGAAGGAGACTCACATAAAAATGCAAACTTGTTTTTTTTCCTTCCCTTTCCCTTTGAACTTCATCTTCATCCTTTATGATGGAGACAAAAGATCATAGAAAACTTTTTTTTTCATGTGCAATACATACTGGCTTTCATATTTCATAAATTTGAAATGTTCTGAATTTTATGGCTTGGTAGTTCTAGCGGAAGTGCTTACTTTTTTGTTTGTTTTTCTGAGAGCATTTAGAAGAAAAAAAAATACTTCAATTTATTATAACAGTCCCTGAGCATTTTAATTTATTCTTTAGAACTTATTAGTGTAAAGTTGGCAGCCTTATTATGTTATGGATGTTTTTAAGCTTTCCTATTTTTCTCTCCTGACACCTCCTAAACCTTCCAGAGTTAATTTTAACACTGCATTCCTGAAATTCAGTGAAAATTATTTTTATTCTTGGTTATCCTCTGTAGAAACCAATTTAGTGAACAAGTATATATGATTTCACTTCTATGACCTAATATATCTGGAATTGTCAGAGAAAAAATAATCTAAATAAGAAAATTCCCAGAAATTTTAAGTTTACTAACTTAAATATTTAGAATTTGAAAAATATATATGGTTGACAGATATCTTCTTGCTTTAAGAAAGATATGTGAAGAACAGTCTAACCACATTGGGTTTCTTGGTTTCAGTAGAGAGAAATATTATGGAGTGCTGAAGTAGTATACAGCTAATAATACAGCAATGATCTCATTGATAATGCTTTTCCTCCTCACCTTAAATTCAATAAAATTTATTTTAAAAACTTAATGAATACTTACAATATTTGACCCTATGTTAAGTGTTACAACTGTAGAAATGAATAAGACAATCCATGTAAATAGCACTCAGATCAAAACTTAAAACAACACCAGCACCTAGAAACATGATTTCTTCCAATCATTAGCCTTGCCTTCTTCCCAAAGGTAACTACTCTTTTGACTTCTTGTGTGTTTTTGTTCAGTGTTAAATTTGTCGAATTTATTCATTCTGTGGCACTTCATGTTTTCATTATTGTGAAGTATTGGCTATAGGGATATATCAAAAATTATTTATCCATTTTGTTCCTGGATATTTTTAGTTTGGAGTTATGTGAGTAATGCTGCTCTGAACATTCTTGGACATGCCTCTAGGTGGACATATTTTGCTAGGTATGTACCAAAGAATAGAAACACCATGTATTAGGATGAATGCATGCTTAACTTTAATATAAACTGCCAATAAGCATTCCAAAGTTTCTGTGTTAATTTATTATCCCACCAGCATAACAGTTGTTCCACACCATCTCCCACATTTGGAATGGTCATCTGAAATTGTAGTCATTCTATTTTGTAATTCATGAGGTCTTAATTTGCACTTGCCTAATGAATAAAGAGGTCAAGACCTTTGGTTATAATGTTTGGCCATTTAGTTATAATCTTTTACAGATCTTAATCAGACTTATTATGAATTTTTATTTTGGATTGCCAGGCTCTTATTGGTTTGTAAAAATTCTCTGAATATTCTTCCTTACAAACCCTTGGTTGAATATATATGTTGCAAAAACTTTCTTCCATTGTCTCACTCTTAGTAGTCTTTTGATGAACAAAAACTTCTATTTTTAATGTGTCCCTCTTTATCAATCTTTTTTATTTATGGCCAGTGATTTTTTACATCTCATTTGGGAAATACACTCGTACCTCAGTGTTAGGAAGATTTTCTCCTGTGTTATTTTTTAGAATCTTGTTGTTTTACCTTTAATATTTAGCTCTTAAATCCACCATTTTATTTTCTTGTGAGATGAATGAAGTAGGGGTTAAATTTTTATTTTCCAGTTGGCCTTTGTGTTTATTGACAAAGCCACTTTTTTCCACAGCTGGGCATTGTTACATTTGTCATTAGCTATTGACTTAGAGCTTCATGTAACAACATTGATAAACACTAGAAAAATACTGTTAAGCCCAAGAAAGTGAGTTGCAGAAGAATGTAAAGACTGTATTCATTTAAATACAGATTAAAGCTTGTTATGAATAAGTGATGAGCAGCAACTTGTTTGGGGTGACAACTTTGATGAACCTATAAAGAAAGTGAAGGTAGTAATAAAATAATCAGGACTGGGTTAACTATGAGCAGGGAGAAGAAAGGATAGTATTAGGGCACAAAGAAGACTTTAAAGGCTGTTGTAAGTATTCATTTTATCATGACTGCTTTCATACATTGCAAATGCTTAATAAATGTTCTTGGTATCTATTTAGTAAGTTTGAAAAAAATGGACAGCGATTGACAAATTATCTGAGGACAACTATACAAATACAGTTTCACCTTCTCCCTCTGGCTACTAAGTCCTTCTTCATCTCTCTTCCTTCTCTGCCCTTTAGGATTCTCCTTAGTTTCTTTTTAGCTTATTTAAGAAAGTGTTGTGCTTTGTCCAGCATTTCTAAGTTTTTGCTGTTGTTGTTGAGAGATTTTCTAAGATCTGTATCTCTCCACATTGCGGGGAGTGGAAGCTCTCCCATTCCCCTCTCTCTCCCCACTGAGAGCTCCAGTCCCCTTCCTCTATTCCACTGAAACTGTTCTTGTCAAGGATAAAATGTCTTCCATGCTAGCCAGTCTTACAGATCCTTTCTCTGCTTGATTCATTCAGTGCAAATAACAACTTCCTGTATTTGGTGTGTTTTATTTGCTACTATGAAACCACAATCTCTGAAATTCTCCTACTACTCTGCTGGACTCCTTTTATTAGCCTCATTCCCTGACTCCTTCTCTTGTGCGGAAACCTCAGTGGCCCCAGGGTTCAGTGCTCTCTTTTCTACATACGTTTCCTTCCTGCATGATCTCATCAGTCCCATGGCTTTAACATTGGTCCCATGTTTCCCAAGTTTATATCTTCAGCCCTTGTTTCCATTTTGGGATGAAATTTCTGTACCCATTTGCTACTAGACTAATAGGCATCTTGTCTATTCCTTGTCTAACAGGCATCTTGAATTAGCATTTTAAAACAGAGTTCTTGATTTTCCACATCCCTCTTCTCAAGCCACTTGATTGATATTAATGGGAATGAATTCAGCTGCAAAGAAAAGAAAAAAACATATATAAAAACAGTGGCTTTTTCTAAAAAAAAAAAAAAAAAAAAAAAAAAAAAAAAAAAAAAAAAAAACAGTGGCTTAAAAATACAACTTTTGTTTCTCTTTTATACGAAAAAGGTCTGAAGGTCAGCCTTCAGAGCTACTATGAAGACTCCTTGGTTATCAGGTTTCTTTTTTTTTTTTCCTGATTCACTGCCTTAGCAGGTTCTTCCATTTTTCACATCACTTCAGTATCCACAGTCGTCTTGGCATGCCGCCCATCTTGCTTAGGCTTCCGCAGGGAAGACAGAGGAAAGATAACAGGGTGAAAAGGGCACATCACTCAGATTGAAGCAACCTTTCCAAAAATCTCACACGATATTTCCAAATATATCTCTTTGGCCAAAAGATACACACCTAGCTGCAAGGAAGGGAATGCAAAAAATGGATTTTAGCTAGACCTGCTTCCATCTTTACTATGATTTGAATTGTGTTGCCAGGAAAGAAGGAGAAAATAGGTGCTTTGCGGCAAGCAGAGGTCTCTTACTCACTGTTTCTCTTTAAGCCTTTGCCATCTCAGCAAACAGAACTACTGTCTGCCTACTGATTCAAATAAAAGCTCTGGAGCCATTCTTGATTCCTTCCCACATCTTATCCATCATATAGTCCTCGTAGTTCTATTTCAAAAATAACATTTGAGTTTATCAACTTTCCTCCTTTTCCTCTTCTGTTCTCTTAATATAAACCCTCATTTCTTGGGTAGGTGTATTATTGCAATGGCCCCATCAGCTTCTTTTCTGCCAAGTTTGACTGACTATTATCCTAACAATAGCCAGCCTGCATAAGCATCTACTTATACTATACTTTTCTTCTGTTCACCTTTTCTAGCCACAGAAGCGTCAAACACATCAAGTTCTTTCCACTTAAGACCTTTGTGCCAGCAACTTCTACCTGTTTCATGTCTTGTTTGTTTGTTTGTTTTTATCGTCTGTCTCCTAGCCACTGCTGGAACATAGGTTGCATGAAGACAGAGGCTTGTTAGAACTCTCCACCCATTTCACGCAGTCCTGGAACAGGACCTGCCTAAACCCTGGTAGTGCTCAGTATTGTTGAATAAACAAATGCATTTCTTATTTATGAGGCTATGCGTTTTTATTATTTTTTATGATAGTTTACACTACATTTTAAATATTCTGAATATTCTGCATTAAATATGGATTGCTTTTGAATGTTAAAAAATTTCCATTTAGTGACAACATTAAATAATTTGTAGTGTATAATTATGAAGTCCGAAGGTAACTAATTAGTTAAAGTCTACTAATATTGTGCAGTAGCACTTATGTAAGATATGGACTAGGACTGTCAGGGAGCAAACATCAGGCACTCATTATAACCTCAAGTTCATAATCCAAAATGGGAAGTAAGAAAAAACTATATTCTAACCCAGACTTTAGTAATTATTAACAAAGATATATAAATTAGATGTGAATGGCTACTATATATACACTATGTAATCCCACACACACTTCATGCAACTAGTATATTATAACATATAATCATGGCCTCCCATGTAGTTGCTGTATAGACAAAATCATGCAGTCACCTTTTCTTACACCAAGAAGTTTCTTCCATCCTGATTCACCTTTTTTGTCATTATTTACTCCAAAAGCAATTCAAAAACAAAACCAAAGAACCAACCAACCAACCAACCAACAAACAAAACAATTAATAAAGAAAACCGCTCTCTCTGAAGCAAGTTTCCAGGCATTTCTATTACTATCCAGGTATTGGGGAAGTTCTTTTCCAATACTCTGCCTAACTTAGGAATGCTACTTAGCTTACATCAGAGGAAATGAATGGCAAGTGATATAGGCTGATTAATCTGCCTTTTTACAGGGTAGCAGCCTCAGGAAAAGGCACCATTAGAAAATCAAAGCAGAAAAACTTTAAGGGCTCCAAAGTGCTCTAGAGATAAGGTATAAGTGAATTTAAAAGGGAAACATTTAATAGCTTTAGTTTATCTTAGAGAATAAATGCTTCATGATGTTGAAAGGTGTTTAGTAAGCTGTTTATTTATAAGAACCAAAACTAATATCATATTAAGCATTGCAAAATTTAATGTTACAGTGTTACTTTAAGTTTGCTTTGATGATTCTTTTTTATTTTTCCAATCCTTGAAAGGTATTTGTAGCTATAGTTTTATTAATATGAGGCATTCTCAGAATTCTAGATATAAACTACTTAATAATAATAGATAGTATTTATTGTGCAAACACTATAGTGTGCAAAGATTAAAAGATAGTTAATATCTTATTTTTCCAATATCCTTTATAAAGCCTAATTCTGGCTGTCTGCATCTTAAGTAGTTAGTACATATTTGTTCTGCTGTAATATTGAGAAAAAACGGTATTGGGAATTATAAGTGAAAATATGATTCTTAACTCTCACTTATTAAATGGAACAACATGGTTGGTTTTTCATAGACTACATAACTGCTAAGGTTTCCCCCAGCTATAAATCCTTCAGTTTTCTTTTTTCGTTTCTCTCTTTCTTCCTCTCTTTCTTTCTTTCCCTCTCCTCCCTCCTTCCATCTCCTTTTCTCTCTCTTTCTCTCTCTCCCTCTCTCTCTCTCCACCCCTCCCCCTTCCTTCTTCCTTTCCGTCCTCCTTTCTGTATCTATGAGCACACTTGCTTCTTTTGGATTATATTCATCCATTCAACCCCCACTGGTAGGCTACCAACCACTGTTCCATTCACTGGGATTCAGCAGGGAAAAAGATAAGAATAGTGAATAACCAAGTTGTTGAATTCTCATGGACTTCAGGGTTTGTAACCCCTTGAAGGAAGACTGCCTCCTCATTTATATGTTCTTTCACGGCCTGAAGGAGGGCATTTACTCTGTTGATATTTTAAGGGAAATGCATTAATGAATGTAGAACTGAATGAATGAATGAATGATGAAGTGAACTTTTGACCCCTTCAGGTTTGAAAAAGCAGCCCTGTCTCTGATGAATTATAATCAAAGGAACACTGGATGGACCCAGAGAGATCAAACCTAGGAGACAAAAGGTATGTAATCATAAGCAATTTCTTTTTTTTTTTTTTCATGTGTTCATCTTCTATGGAAAATTTCATTTTCACAAATTATGCACCAACATCACTAAACAACCTTCAGTACTCTGATTTCAGACCTTCATATTCAGATGAGAAACATTTCCAGCTGTCACAAAAATTCTTCTCAGGCTATGTATGGTTCAGTTCCAGTAACATCACCATTTATGTGCACCAGTTTTTGTAACTATTTTAATATCATTGCATTTTGTCCTTATCACTTTAAGAAAAATATGAAAACCAGGAACAAATGTGATGATTCAGCTGACAAGAAGTATTACTCTCATAAATCTAATTAATAGGTTTTAGATAACAATGGAAAACATTCTAAGTTAAAAAATTATATCTATCAAGATTCTCATTAGATTTAAGCAAGTCTACCATGCATTTGATTGTCAAATTAAAACAAAAAATATTAACATGTATGTAATATTGGAATTTTATCATTGAAAACTGGATCTAACAAAAAAGAGATAGCTATTTTTCCTTCTTTAAACTCTCTGGGAAGACAAACTCTTTGTATCTTTTGACTATTATTTGACTACTGCAGGTGAGGCATTCATACACGATTTCAGAAATGTACTAAGTATAACTAAAAATAGACCCATAAATGGGAGTATCTGGTAGCTAGTTGGTTGTAGTAGCTCGCTTCTCCCCAAAAGCAAGTATCCCTCCCTTTATCTCTTCCTTTCTTTTTCTTCTCGCTTTTATTGTTCCTCTGTGCTGTGTGTGTGTGTGTGTGTGTGTGTGTGTGTGTGTACACTAGGCCTGTTAGTGATACCAAAAGTATCCACAGGCAATACACACCCGGGCATAGATCTAGAGAACCTAGAGTAGGTTGGCCTCTGCCATGAATTTTAAATATTCAGAGGTTCTGGAACCTATATGCTACTTCTCTCATTTTCAGAAAGCTCCAGAGACTTGAGGAGATTTGTTAACCTTAGATAGCTTGACTAGTGTAGCATAGCATACTGAAAAATGTATATGTGTGCTTGCACTGAATTAAAAACTTGGCTCTGTCATTGTTCATTCATATAACTGTGAGCTAGTTCCTTAACCACAAAGAAAGTCAGTTTCCTCATTTATAAAATGTGTATATGATCACTCAATATCACTGTGTAGATTGCAAAGACATATGTATGTGAAGCATCTGGCATATAGCAGGCACTCAGTAAATATTGTTACACTAATTATACTGTGTTGGAGTAAATTACTGTTATGTTTAAGGCATGGATACAGTTTAATGACTGTATTCTCTCTTCAAAAAACCTTAAAAATTAAAAGGAAAATAATTGCCTTTCCATATTTTCACCTGATCCTTAAGAAAGCATTAATCAAGGGCCACCGGGGTGGTTCAGTCAATTAAGCATCTGACTCTTGATTTCACCTGGGGTCATGGCCTCAAGGTCGTGGGATCAAGCCCAATGTCGGGCTTTATGCTCAGTGTGGAGTCTGCTTGTCCCTCTCCCTTCTACTCAGCCCCTCCCCCTACTTGCACACACGTTCTCATGCTGTCTTTCCAAAATAAATAAATAAACTTGAAAAAAGAAGAAAGCATTAATCAGTTCCTAAATGTTCAACAATGGAGTCTTGGGAGTCAGGGACAAATACTAAAGTAATTAAAACAGTGAATAAGTTCATTGTTAAAGCAAATCCCTTCTTTTTTTTTTTTTTTTAGATTTTATTTATTTATTCATGAGAGAGAGAGAGAGAGAGAGAGGCAGAGGGAGAAGCAGGCTAAATGCAGGGAGCCCGACGTGGGACTTGATCCAGGGACCCTAGGACCACGCCCTGGGCTGAAGGCAGGCACTCATCTGCTGAGCTTCCCATGCGTCCCAAAGCAAATCCCTTCTTAAAAGTAAGACAATGTATATTACAGTGTATGTTAACTACCTGGAATGTAAATAAAAATTTAAAAAAATAAGAGAACGAACAAGATGTTTATAATCTTTTTATTATCTGGGCAGCCCGGGTGGCTCAGCAGTTTAGCGCCGCCTTCAGCCCAGGGTGTGATCCTGGAGACCTGGGATCGAGTCCCACTTCAGGCTCCCTGCGTGGAGCCTGCTTCTCCCTCTGCCTGTGTCTCTGCCTCTCTCTCTGTGTCTCTCATGAATAATTAAATAAATTTAAAAATAATAATAATAATGTTCTTATTATCCAAAGAAACCAAAACGGTACTGACGCATGACCACTCTCATTATCTGTACTTAGTGAAACAAGAAAACTCCCCAGAAAGATTGGAATTCAAAGGATTTATATTTGAAAATGAAGAATGGTAAGTATTGAATGTCTGCTTCTTTCATTTACCTTGCACTGTAAAAAACCTTTAAATATTCCAGGGGGAGGCATGGGGTAACCATAAAACTACTAAAAACCAACAGCCAATGGAAGAATATGGATCATTTCATTTCTTTAAATGAACTTAACTGCTTTCTTCAATTGATTTCCTTTTCTCTTCCCAAAATTGTTTTTTTTCCTCTTCTGTCATGGATAATGACTTATTTCCCAACATTTCAGAACTCTTCTTTCAACTCTTTTGTTTTTTATCCTTCCTCGTGATTTTTCTCTTTTCATTTGTAGTTAATCTGCTGGTTCTACACTGTAAGATATAAAGACAATTCAAAAACATCCTAAGCCTAGTAACAACATTGCCAAACAGATGAAATACAAGCTCTGAAGACCAAATCATGTACATGCAAACTGTTGGTCATTTAAAAGCAATGGGCAGATAGAGAAAAAATCAATCTGCATTGTTTTTTCTGGTTTTTCTTTTTTTTATGAAGGTGAAAGATTAGGTCTTCAATGATGGATGGGGTAAGAAGTGAAGATGCAGTAAGAGGTTGGATGTAGAGGCACCTGGGTGGCTTGGTTAGTTAGGCATCTGACTTTTGGTTTTGTCTCAGGTCGTGATCTCAGGGAGCCCCACATCAGGCTCCATGCTCAGTGGGGAGTCTGCTTGAAGATTGTTTGTGCCCCTCACTCTACTCATGCGAGCTACATGTACTCTCTCTCATTCTCTCTCTCAAATAAATAAATCTTTTTTAAAAAGAGGTTAAATGTACATTTTGGGTAAAGTTAATGGCATGAGCAAATAAAGACAAAAAAAATACAGATTTTGGCATAAAGAACAAGTAGTTTAATTTCAGGGCTACTGGGAGAAAAGCCTAGAAAGATGGACAATACTAAGGATAGCTTTGAATGCAGCCTAAGTAAACTCTCATGAGTTTCTGAGAACAGAAAGAGCATAACATCTCCAATAAATTATTCTGGGAATACAGAGGAGAAGGATTGTAGGCAGAACTATAATTACGAATACTTGTAAACAATCTAGGCCTAAGATTTTAGGTGCCCAAATAGGAAATTTGTAAAATGGGGAACAATGTTAGTGATAGAATGGAAAGAAGGTGAAATTAAAAATGTGAGTTCATAAACACAAAAACTTCTCAAACTAGTGGGCCATAGGGAATGGTACTGGCATTAAAAGGGATAGTGAAGTCAGAAGTGGGAGTTTAGGGGTGGGAAGAGGACATGACAAGTGCAGGGTGAGTCATATTGGTGCTGGAATGTCAGAATAACCAAATGGTACCATAGTTCTTGGGAGAGTTATGGTAAAATGAGGATGTAATCTTATATTTTCCTTGTAGTGAACATGAGCTTCATAGTGTCAATATGGTTTTCTCCATTGTAAAGATCCCAATAAAGGCAAGAATGAAACAAGAAATAGGTAGGGGCATAAATCTTTATCATCAAAAATCATTAAATACAGAGTCAACATCAAAGTGAGAAACTGTTGCTTTAGCACTTGAGTAGAAGGATTTCTGAATACCTTCTAACTGAAAGCATTTATATTCCCCACATAGGAAAACAGTGGCTGTTTATAAAGGGTATCTTTAAAGAAGGCCAACTAAAAATGAGGACCCAATAAATATTTGTTGAGTGAATGTATGTATGTTCATGTTTTTTTAAGGTCTGATAATCAATCTAGGGGGAGAAAGAGGAATCTCATGGCCCCTGAATTTCTTTCTTTTTTTTATTATAGTAAAATATACATGATGTAAAATTTAACATTTTAACCGTTTTTACATGTACAATTCAGTGGCATTAATTATAATAACAGTATTGTACCATCATCACTATTTCCAGAACATTTTCATAATACAGAAACTCTTTATTAATTCCCCATTCTTCCCTTCCCCCAGCCCCTGACAACCTCTAATCTACTTTCCGTGTCTATAGATTTGCCTGTTCTGGATATTTCATATTAGTGGAATCATATAAACACATGATAGGGTATTTTCTTTTCACCTCATTGTGGTAAGAATACGTAACATGAGCTCTGTCCTCCTAACAAATTTTTTTGTGGGTACAATGCAGTATTGTTGACTATAGGTATGGTGTAGTACAGATCTCTAGAGCTTATTCATCTTTTTTTTCTTTTTCTTTTTCTTTTTAAAGATTTATTTATTTTAGAGGGGGAAAGAGAGAAAGGGTATGAACATCAGGAGGAGGGACAGAGGGAGAGGGAGAGAGGGACTCCTCAAGCAGACTCCCTACTGAGCACAGAGCCCAACATGGGGCTTGATCCTAGGACACTGAGATCATGACCTGAGCTGAAATTGAAAGTTGGGCATTTAACTGATTGAGCCACCCAGGTACCGCAAGAGCTTATTCATCTTACTTAACTGAAACTATATCTCTTGCTTAATAACCCCATTTCTTCCTTCCCCTAACCCCTGGTAACTGCCATCCCAGTCTTTGATATTATGAATTTGACTATTTTAGATAACTCATATAAATGGAATCATGTGATAGTTGTCTTTATTTCATGACACCCCATTTCCTAAAAAAAAAAAAGTAATCTGGACAAAATGTCAGAGGGACACTTTAGTTATACTTATGCTGAGAATACTTATCTAAGCACTTACTGTCTCTGATAGAAAATAATACTGTATTTCTAGTTGTTTTAGCACTTACAGCATGCCTTTATATTGTTTCATTTTTACAAACCTCCTGTGAGGTAGGACAGAAATAACTATCTACATATCATAGATGAAGTGTTGCTCAGAAGTACTAGATGGCCTCTTCCAGAACACATAACTGATAAACTATTCTCAGGTCTCAGATCTTTTGATTGAAACTAGAAACAAGAAACAAATAATAACAAGGAAATAGCCATATCAGTTATTTAGAGGTATCAATGATTGAGATTAAAAAAATGTGGACTTGAACATTTCCGTTTTCAAGCAAGATACAACTTCCATATAAAACTATAAAACATTCCTAAGTAAAAAAAATTATCTGATGAGTATTTAACTGTACCTTAGTTAATACTATTGTTATTGCCTTGGAAATATAATCAGAAACTATCCACATATTAAAATACCAAAATTATAGTTGATAATATCATAAATCAGAATTTACCAACATTTCGAAAATATAGGTGCCTTCTCAAATCTTCTCTCCTTTTTTTTTTTTTAAGAGAGAGAGTGGGAGGAGGGGCAGGGAGAGAGAGAGGGAGAGAGAGAGAATCTTAAGGACACATAACTGACTGAGCCAACCACCCACTCATCAAATCTTGTTTTTTAGAAGTCCTCAATAATAATAAAAAAAATGAATAATTGTCATGGAGCAAAAATACATAAAATAATGGATGCCTTTCAGAAGGTTACCTAGTTTTCAAATGTCTGATGTATATTTGAGAAGAAATTGAGACTTGCTTATATTTTCTCACCAAATGTGAAGGGAAAGTCTTGGGGAGACTTAAGCCAAGAGGACATAGTTGGCTATGGTAACCATATAGTTGAATTTCTTCAAATTTTGATTTTTAATCTTTAAACTATAATATTCTTTAATAGTTACACTTGGTGATTTCAACACAATATTCATTGCAATAGAAAAAAGTAAAATCAAGTAGAACAGTGTATTCAGTTCTTTGGTCTTTGTTAATCTCATTTGTGGGACGCCTGATTGTTTAGATCAGAAAGTTGAAAGTTGAATGCCAGTCATTTGGTGTGTTCCAGCCCTGCACTCTCTGATTTAAAGAAAATTTGAAACAATGCAACATCAGCACGTTTCTTCTAAAATTTAAGAGTACATGATCTCGGATACCCGGGTAGCTAAGCAGTTGAGCATCTGCCTTCAGCTCAGGGCATGATGCTGTATCTGGGGATCAAGTCCCACATTGGGCTCCCTGTGAGGAGCCTGCTTCTCCCTCTGCCTATGTCTCTGGCTCTCCCTCTGTGTCTCATGAATAAATAAAATCTTTAAAAAAAAAAAAGGAGTATGTGATCCATAAAAAGGAAATGGCAAAGTATAAATCAGCTAGACTAAAACTTTTGTTTACTAATGATTGATTTCCCTGGTTTGCTTCTTTTCTAAAGATGGCTGATATCTGTGTGATTTCCAGAAAAACAAGTGGAGAAATTCTAGCCTAAAGTCACATGATAATTGTGTCAGAACTTCATGTAACATACTAAAGCATGCACTTCAGACAGAGGTTTATACTTATGCAGTTTAAATACGATCATCGATAAGAAAATATTTTTGTAAAAGGCCAATTCACTTTGTAGTCAATTCTACCTGAATATGTGAATATATCTTATATATATGTATATGTAAAATTATGTAATTTAAAGAGACTGTTTTCCCACTGGTTTATTCCTACAACACTTAGACAGATTGTCATGTTGTTTTTTGTTTGTTTTTCATGGCACCATCAATTAACAACTACATTCATTTGAATCAATCTCCAAAACATCAGTAAAACAATACCTGGTAATTGAGACAAAAATATAGGAGTGGTAAGGGTGGGGATGGTTTATAAAGAAAGCAAGGCTAATTAATAATCTCCAGCCTTACCACTTCTCATCAAGTGTTTTCTTCTCAGTCAACTTGGGGACTTGGGTAGAGTGGATTTCGATAGGCAGATCTTTAAGCAATCTCCAGGGATGCCTGGGTAGCTCAATGATTGAGCATCTGTCTTTGGCTCAGGTCATAATCCCAGGGTCCAAGGATTCAGTCCTACATTGGGCTCCCCGCAGGGAGCTGCTTCTCCCTCTGCCTTTATCTCTGCCTCTCTCTCTGTCTCTTGTGAATAGATAAGTAAAATCTTAAAAAAAAAAAAAAAAAAAGAAAAGGAAAAAAAGAAAAGAAAAGAAAAGAAAGCTCCAATAAAGGAGAAACTCTCTATCAAGTTTTCTCATGTGGTCTCAGCACCTAGGACAGAAACTGGCCCATAATAGGATCTTACCACTCATTCAACAGTTATTTACTGAGTGCTTACGTAAGCACTCACATTTGCACTTACAATGCATACTGTGTAAGCATTTACAAGGAAATGAAAAAATATATTTTGTTGAACAAAACATATGGCATTTCTTGTCCTTTGGAATTTATATTTCAGTTGGGGATGAGGAAATATAAGCATTAAAAAAAAAATACCCTTAGAATACCAAAAGGTGCTGTGCTATGAAAAAATAGGAAGATTGGGAGTATAGAAATGGATCAGCTGAGATTTTAAATGGGTGATCAGGATAGGCCTCAGTGAGCAAATCTGAAGAAATGAGGGTGTGAACCACATGAATATCTGGGAGGAGCATATTCCAGGCAGAAGAAATCACAAGTGACAAGGTCCTGAGGTGGGGATGAGGCTAGTGTTTTGTAGGAACAATAACAGGCCTGTGTAGTGAGCCGAATAAAAATGAGGTTTGTTTAAATAGGTCATATTAGGGGCAACATATGGTGTAGAGTTGAATTAAATGGGGGAAACAGTGTAGGGTTTTAAGCAGAGGAGAAATCTGGTTTATGTTTTAAGCAGATCACTTTGGCTGCTGTGCTGAGACTTAGGTGGAGGTGAGGATAGAAGCAGGGAGGCCTGTAAGGAGACTCTTGGAATTAACCAGGCAAGAGATGATGGTTTAGATCAGGCTGTGAAATCGGTGAGAAGTTCACAAGCCTATTCTTTTTACAGATCATGGTGGAAGGCGTTTTGTTCATGGCACTGTCCTAAGCTCTTTAAATATTGATATGCTCTTATTTGCTTATAAAATGTCCTAGGCTGAATAATGTCCCTGCCTCTGCCCAAACATGCCCACATCATAATCCCCAGAACCTGTGAGTATATTACTTTACATGGAAAAACAGACTTTGCAGATTTGGTTAATTTAATACATCTGGAGTTGGATACATTCTCCTGGATAATTCTAGTAGGCAAGTGTCATCATAAGGGTCTATATAGGAGAGAGGAAGGAGGGTCAGAATCAGTGGTAAGAGACATGAAGATGGACACAAAAGGTTGGAATGATGTGAGCAAGAGGCTGAGACCCAGCACATGCAATAGCTTCTAAAACCTGAAAAAATAAAAATATTCTCCTCAGAGGGAATACAGCCCTACTGACATTGTGATTTTTCCCAGTGAGGCCCATTTTAGACTTCTGATCTATAAAATTACACAATAATAAATATGTGTTGTTTTAAGCCACGAAGTCGGTGGTAATTTTTTTACAGCAGCAGTGGGAAACTAATACAATAAACAAGATTCCCAAATAAATACATAATAATCATGTTACTGTACTATAATTTACTTAGCTGTTCCTATATTCAAATTTTATATTGTTTCCAATTTTCCCTATGATAAATATTGTGTAAGGGGATATTGTTATGAATAAGTCTTGGCACACACCTCTGATAATTTTCATAGGTTTGGAAATTGAAGGACTACTATGATGATAGATTTTTCTAATTTAAAATACAGAGAAAGTAGAGAGAATCATCCAACACTACATTCACACACCAAGATTTTTGTTACCACTGGTGTTTTATATAATGAAATGAATAAAATATAAGTGGTAGAGATTAATACTCTTTAAGCTCCCTTGCCATCCTGCTTCCCCACCCCCATCTCTTCCAGGACAAAGACTGACAAATATGGAATGATTCACAAATGTGTGAAACATCCTTGCACAGGAGCTGTGTTAATCTCTGTTCTGTTCCAGTTTTAGAATGCACATATATATTGACAAAGCAAGCACTGGGGTTTTCTTTTAAGAAAAACTTGAAGAAACATTGCCACCGTTTTTTTGTAAGTTATAGCTTATTTATGACAATAACACTTTGAGACTCAAAAATATGTAAAATCTTCTTGAGAGGAAAAGGCAAATATAGGCATTAAGAGAAAGGAGAAAAAGAAAAAGGCTAAAATGAATAATGAACTAATTGTAGCTATTTTTTTCTAATGTGCATTCGATTTTCTGTTTGTCTTATATCCAAAGTATTAAATATAAGTGAAACATATGAAATCTTCAAATTACTCACAAGCTATTACTAATTTTGTCACAGTTCCCAAATTAGTCAAATTGGCTTGTGTTTTGAACTGGGAAGAAAAGGGTATTGTTTCCCATACTGTAACTCTACTGTTTTGTTAGGGTGTCACAGTGGCTACTTTACAATCTAGCTTGAGAATAGGTCTCTTTGTCAAGCTCGGTCATAATTTGGGCAAACCCTCTACTTAAGCAGAACACAACTCAGTTATGAGGATGAAGATTCATTTTTATTGTAGGATATCACAAAACTAGAAATTTGACTTAATGGACTCACCAAAAAAAAAAAAAATGTCTTAAGTAAAAAGACTTTCTCAAGATCTGTAACTTTTTTAATAGCTTTTATATCTCAAACTGTATGTATAATGTCAGTTTTTACTGAAACAATCATTTTGATTTATTAGGAAAAGCAATTCTTTTACCTTAGTCAATCTAAACATTGTAATACTTAAATTTCTAGATAATAGAATTTATGTAAGAACCACAAAGTATGAAATACTACCACTGAAAAGATACACATTTTGAATTAATCCCTATAATTTTATAGGGATTAAATATCAAATAAAAACACAATAATGAGGCTAAAACTTTTTGTGCAATACTTGAAACACAAAGTATTTATTTTGTTTCTTATATTTCACAATAAAACCAATAAACTATCTTCTCAGATAAAGATATAGACAGTGTGGTTTGTGTATTAACTTCACTGATAAAAAGATTTTTTAAGAATTAAAATGAATAATAATTAAATAGTAGATGTCTGTTTGTCTCCGTATTACACACAAGAGGTTTTATTTGTAATTAAAAGGCTAATCTTTTTCCTAGGTAGAAATTAATTTCTCTTTAAAATAATGAGAATATATGAATAATGGCCTGTCCCATATAGATATTTTTTACTTATCCTAATCAATAAAACAAAGAGAAAAAAAAAATCCCACAGATATCTCTAAAAAGCCCTGAAAGTGAAACAATGGTTTTAGAATCAAAAGGATTTAAGCTCTGAAAATATGTAAACTCATAACTAAGGAGGAGCTATTTAATAAGATGGGCTTGCCCTCAATTTGCTATTGCTTTCTAAATTCTGAATTACAACACCTCATTATATAAATGAATTTAATCTTAGAGGAATGTGCTTTATAGTTAATTTTTAATTTATGCTTCTTACTCTCTTATCTAATAACACTGACTTCAGAAATTTAGATGCTACAGAAGATTTTTGTTAAAAAATATTATTTTATAAAGGTAAAATTTCTTTTTTTAATCTTCCTGTTGTTTGCCATGAACATTTGAGAGATAGTAAAAAAAAAATCCATTTATATACACATATATGATGAAAGGATCTTTATTGTCATGCCTTTACCCTAGGATACTGTTCCCCAAGTGGGGTATTAGGATGACTTGTATCACTTCATCACCTAAGGAGTTGCCCCCCCCTTTTTTTAATTCAAATTCAGTTTGCAAACACCCAAGTCTCATCATATCACATACCATCCTTAATGCCTGTCACCCAGTAACCGCATCCCCTCACCCACCTCCCCTCCAGCAACCCTCAGTTTGTTTCCTAGATTTAAGAGTCTCCCATGATTTGTCCTAATGACCTTCTTAAAAATGAGTTTCCCACATTCCACCCCGACTCAGACTCGTTGAATCAATTCAGCAGGCAGGGGTGTGGATGAGAAACGTGTGTATAAAACAGGCATACTTAGCAATACTGTTGGAGATAGTTCAATAGTGATATTAAAGCAACCCTCCTTTAGGAGCTAATGTCACATTTTTCTAAGATTTATTCTATAGACTTTAAAGTACACATTCATCTAATGTCAGATGTATGCCTATCATGTGTTTTGTAAGTACTAAGTTTAGATTGATGATTGACATTTTGTGGAACCGCCCATAATGATGACAATAATTAAGGTTTTTAAATACCACTAAATTAGCTCAATTCCTACTTTGATTGTAGTCCATTCCAAGCTACTTAGTTGTCGACTGTTGAACACACTTACTTGACTGACAACACTGGATTTGTCATTATGCAACAGTGATATTCTTCTTTATTTCATGTCCTCCTTTGATAAACAAAACCTTACTCATTTATCATGAAAATTCTGATATGACTCTTTCCAGTTTGTGCCAGCTGCATCCCAACTCCAGTTAAGGATGTGACCATTTTTGTATTCCCATTAGCTGAGAAGATTTTTTTTTTTGTAATTTGTGTTTTCAAAAGTAGATTTTCTTTGTTTCCCCAATACAAAATTATAATATTATTTTTTTCTTGTCATTATAGCCTCCTTTCCCCCAATTATCCCCGAGTCTTACAAGAACTCATCCTGTTGAGAAATGCATTTATATAAAACACAATCATGCTTAGAGTAAAAATTCAGGTACTGATTCAAATTGTCATTATTTATCTTAGACCCAATTTTATGGCTTACAGAATTGACTCCACAAGTCATGAGGTCAGTTGATGATGCTAGGACTTTGGGGTATTACTTGGAACAGAGAAAGAGATCATCATATTGCAACTTCATGACAGTTTTCTCTGTATATCTTTCTGTCCTTTATCTGAAATCATTCTTTTATGCTATCTCCAGAAACTTGCTACACACTATGTCATGTGTCAGTCATCCATGGTCATCACTTGCTAATGCGTTTATGGCTACCTAGACCATGCTCCATCCTCATAACTTCGGAAGATCTTCTGAGTCTTTAAAATGTAACCTCTTGATTTTTTACCTTTCAAGGTACTTCTCTTCACTCCAGCAGGATTCTTCTGTTCCTCCTACCTCCGTACATTCTCTGCATCCAGGTTCAGACATCACCAGCCTATCTATCATTATATCCTCTGTACTATGATACAAACCTTTCTGGTTGGACTTTGATCTTGGTTGACCTTCATCAGGTACATTGAAAAGTTAGCCCTCAGTCCCTATAAAGTATAGCTCTTTACTTGCCATGTTGCACAAAACACAAAGCTCAAATGGTCTTTTCAGGGTTAATAGAAAACATTTCAAAAAAAAAAAAAAAAAGAAAACATTTCTTAGTACATAAAATAAGGAAAAGTAAGCAGCTATTATAATCATCCAAATCCAATACATTAGAAAGCTCTTACCCGTAAGTGTCAGAGGATTTAGGGGTTATGGAATATTTACAAACTACATAATGATAATATCAGGTAGCATTTATTATGTGGGGAAGCTACTTATTTTTTGAAGGTCCCAAATAGATTTTTTTTTCTTTATTTATTTATGATAGTCACACAGAGAGAGAGAGAGAGAGAGAGGCAGAGACACAGGCAGAGGGAGAAGGAGGCTCCATGCACCGGGAGCCCGACGTGGGATTCGATCCCGGGTCTCCAGGATCGGCCCTGGGCCAAAGGCAGGCGCCAAACCGCTGCGCCACTCAGGGATCCCTGAAGGTCCCAAATAGAAATAGAAATCCAAAATTTCAACACCTAAGGGAAAGATATAGAAAGAATAAAGGATAAAAAGATAGAAAAATGAACTGAAACTAAAATGCTACTAGAAAACTTAATATAAGAAAGTCACTGAAATATTTTCAAAGTGACATATCAGGAATAGAAAGTAGCAAATAGCTAAAACCAGTGAGGCAGTACCAAAAAACCAATACGGAGAAAAATCTTCCTAAAAATGATTGATGATTTAATCAAGACAACTAGAATTAAATCAGAAGAAGAGAACACACACAGGTAGTAAAATATGTCGGACCAAATTCTGTAGAGCTGGAAAAAAATGGGTTATTGGATTCTTTAATAATAAATGGAATCTTCTAAGTATTAAAGGAAACTAATAGACTTTGCCAGTTATGTACAATTAAGCATTCATTAAAAATACAACATTGCCATTTATTTAAAAAAAATGATGCTCTAAGATTCTAAAGCTTTGATTTGCCTTTGTAATACATAAACTATACTGTGATTTCTCTGTCATTTTAAGTAGGTCATAGAATACCTGAATTTGAATGTTCCTTCATTCTTTTTATGCTGAATTTCAATTAACCCTGTATATTTCAGTGAATTAGCCACAACTAAATAAATACTAATGTTCTATCACAAAAATACAATGGCAAAAAAATTACATTTTTTAAAAATACCTTACTCTGACAAACTTGACAGAAATCTATAGGAAAGCTCAATGTAGAGAATAATGTGGTTATTTTTGTTGTTCTTGTGGTTTATTGTTATAGTATTATTTATTATTTATTAGATCAATGTATCATTATCCCATATATCACTCTGATATATCTTTCACTCTTCTGTTCTGGTTATTAATTGTCTATTCTTATATAGACATTCCATATAGAATGCTAATGCTTGAATGTTTTTGTTTTAACAATTTTTTTTTCTTTTTAATGAATACAATTTCAGTAGTATCGTGAAATAAAAAGGTATTTTATACTCTCCTGGTAATTTATTATAGTATTAACATACTTTACAATATATATGTTATAGAAATATTTTTTCTAGATTAAAATTTCAAATGATATACCTGGACCTTTGGAACACAATGCCTTCTGACCAGGATTTTGCATCTTCCTTTCTTGAAAGGTGCTGGATAGATCTATCTGGTTTTAAACCATTGTGAAAGTAATCTTGTATCCAACTTGACCATATCATCTCTATCAATTCTATTTGAAAGCTATTTTAAGCTTAATTTTTATTAAAATAGGGATTTCCCATTATATTAATTAAACTAATTTCATATATATATTTGTCTACTAATCCTCTTCTAGTACAGTAGAATCTAGTGTTTTTTTAACAGAGCAGGTAGGAACAAAAATATTGTCCTTAACATTAGAAATTTTAGTTCAGATCTGCTGAGGATCATATGTGAACTGAGTATGTTCTCTTACAAAATTGTGGGTTTATTTTTCTTTCTGACCAAAAAAGGAGCATAGTTACTGGTTGACATTAGCTTGTTTTATGTGGGTGTGTAGAAACTTGCTGGAGCCATCAAGTTTCACTTGACTGCGTATACAGCTGAAAGAGTTTTCACCACACCCTTTTCTTGACTTCTCAAGCTTTTACATCACATTGCATAAGCAATCCTACCTCTTACACATGTTGATTTTAATCATCCAAATCCCTTCATGAGGTTTGGCCTTCATTCCTTAATAAAAGTTGCTTGTAGTTGTGATAACCTATTTAACATTTCTCAAATCTAAGTAGTGCACAGTGGTAATTGTGTTACTAATTTTCCTTCCTAATAGTAATAAAATGTATATAGTAAGTCAACTCTATGGTATTTTTTGTTGTTGTTGGAGAATAAAAGAAGAGAGAAGCTATATGGAAATAAAATGTCTAGTAAGAAAAAAATGGTAGTAATATTTTAGGGAACAAAGCAGAGCTTCAGGGGGAAGGAAACCAGATTGCCAGGAAAATCCTGAAACATGTCAATAGAAACGTAGGTTAGAATAAAATATAAAACCAGACTAACAGGATACAAAACAAAACATGCTTATTGCAAAATAAGTGCCAAGCAGGATATATTATCAAGTAGTCCCACCGGCTGAGGGGGAGGCATTCGCATTTCCCCAAATGAGAAAGAGCCACAAGAAACGATGAAGTAAAAACTTTGGAAAGCTGCCACTGGAGATGTTGCACAAAAACCTGGAATGTTTTAGGAGTCTCCTCCCAGTCGGTGGAGGTTTGGGGAGCAGCTGATAAGGCAAGGAGGGCTCTTGCAAGGATTCAAGCATCTGATCTGGATTTCCCTTTGTCTCCAAGTGGACCTCATGTTCCAGCCGAAGCACTTTCTCTCATCTTTCCTCAGTGAAGATACAAAAAAAGGACAGCATATTCACGGATGGGCTTGAATAAGAGTCTTCTGGCAATTTCAGCTTCCTCAACTGTATCATGAAGAACTATTTCTTGAATAAAAGAGAAGGTTTCTTTAGTTTTCTCTTGAGACCCTACCACTCCTCCTTGCTTGTTATAGAAAGCCAGAGATTTTGCATTGTCCCTCTTGGCAGCCCATACATAACTAACACATAGCCTTACATATAGTTGATTGCCGTTAAAAATACTTTGCTGGAAGAGTGAAAGTTGTTGAATATTTGGAAAAAAAAAAAAAAAAAAAAAAAAAAAAACGCCCCCCTGAGCCCTTCCTATTGGCCCGGAGGGAAGCAAGGCTCCACGCTGCACAGGCCAGGTGGGCTTCTCATTGGACAACCCCGGCTGTCAGTCACTAGTCCTTCTGGTGTGTGTTTTGTGATCTTAAAGTTAAGAATAATTACATATTTTTACACAGAATATATTAATATGAAACAAACAAAAAACAGGTAAAAGTTACATTTCAGCTAGCAATCAGATTGTGTCTGTATCCAGCAGAATAGATAAAATTTCACTTTTATCTACATACTAGCCATGTAGATGTGGGATTATAATATATGCTTGTGTCCTAAGGGATTTGTATTCAGTGTAATTTTTTTTCAGTTGCTGATATAATATTCTTTTTTTCCAATGGAGTTCTTGATTGTGTATGTAGACTTATTATAAATGTTCTTGTTAAAATAGTGTCCAATATATGTGAGCAATGAATAGATTGGGGTGGTGGAAGGGGAGGAGGGCAGGGGGTGGGGATGAATGGGTGACGGGCACTGAGGGAGGCACTTGATGGGATGAGACTGGGTGTTATTCTGTATGTTGGCAAATTGAACACCAATAAAAAAAATTTATTATTTAAAAAATAAAAAATAAAAATAAAAAAATTACGTTAAAAATGAATAGATTAAAAGGTGTTATATACATATAATATAATATTATTATATTAACAGTATTATTATTCAGGTTGAAAAAGAATGAAATCCTAGCACATGCTATAACATGGATGAACTTTCAAGATATCTTGCTAAGTAAAATAATCCATATGCAAAAGGAAAAATGTATGATTCCACTTAAATGAGGTACCTAGAACAGGCAAATTCATAACACAAAAAGTAGAATAGTGGTTACTAGGAGTTGTAAGGAAGGAAGATTGAGAATTATTATTTAATAGATACAGAGTTTCAGTTTGGGATGGATGAAAAAGTTCTGGATATGAATAGCAGTGTTGGCTGCACAGCAATGTGAATTACTTAATGTCAGTGATTTATACATTTAAAAATGGTTAAGATGGAACTTTTATGATATATATCTTACCACAATTTTTAAGAGGAAGCTAGAGAATTTGAAACATCTTGATTTCATTTGAGATCTTAAAGCCATTTCAAGGACAGAGTAAAATCCCACTAGAAAATATGTGGAGAGCACAAAAGAATGGGCTGAGGTCCACAACAATTAGCATTAAAATAGTTTTTATATTAAAATAAAATTGATCATTTAGTGAAAATTTGCATATATGGAAATTTCTATCTCTTTAAGAATCCTATATTGTTTTCTTTATCTGTTCACTTGTTGAAACTGGACTTATTAATAACAGATTTTTGGGGTACCTGGGTAGCTCAATGTCTGACTCTTGATTTTGGCTCAAGTCATGATCTCAGGGTTGTGAGATGGAGCACTGCACTGACTGGGAAGCCTACTTCCCAGTCTGTCTTTCCCAGGCTGCCTAGCTGGCTGGCTGCCTGGCTGACCCAGTCATTTGGATATCTGACTCTAGGTTTGGGCTCAGCTCAGCTCATGGGTTGTGGGATTGAGCCCCAAGGCTGGCTACATGCTTACTGGGGAGTCTGCATGATGGTTCTTATTCTCTGCCCCTCCCCCCTCTTGTGTACTCTCTATGAAATAAATCTTTAAAAAAAAAAAAAAGATGCTCTCTCCTTCTCCCATTGCCTCTCCCCAGCTCATGCTTTAAATAAATAAGAAAATAAATAACTTTTTTTTTTGCTTACAAAGATACCTTTAGAAGAAATCAAGTGAAAAAATAAAATTCATAAATTTAGTTCAATTATATGCTGAGATTTCTAATAAGAAAGAAGCTAAATTCCATGTATGTATGTTTATTTCTCTTTTAAAGATTAAAAGTGAATAATTAAAACTTATGCAACAGGGGCTAAGCAGTGAATAGCATAGCTGTATAGTATTAGAGTAGGGTCCACGAGGCTAATGAATTTAAAAAGTGAACATTTAGCACTATTACATATGTTATATTTTTAAAAGCAATGCATATTAAAGATAAAAGAAAATCAATGTATTTTGTAAATTTCTTGAAACTTTTTCTTAAAACAATATACAAATGTAATCCTATCTACCTTTCTCACATTTTAAAAGAACTAACTTACTTAAATCATGTGTTTTAGCCTTTACATAATGTTCTTCTGTCTGTTATGCTTCATTTTTATTCAGATTTATTTATTTATATCCCTTCTTAATCCCAAACATTTTCAGACTATTTAAAAATGTTCAGGGGTGGATGTCAGCAGAAGCAGTGGAGTAAAAATCTCCAAAAATGTACTCTTCCATAATAGCAACTTACGCAATTATCGAAAGAATCTTTTTACAATTCTGAAAGTTAACCAAAGGCTAACATCAATTAGGGAGTGTTTATTCAAGAAAAAGTGGTTGAATCTCAAGAAGACCAGTAAGGTTTTTTTGCATTTTATCCTGCTTTAGTACTGTCCTCTGTTCTCCAGCTCAGTAGTAGCCATGAAAATTAACAGTCTGCATTCCTGATATACCACGGCAGCCACTGGATGAGCAAATATAACAATCTCTTTCAAAGCCTTATTTCCAAAGAACTCTTAATATCTTACCTGTCTAAACGGCCCCTAGGAAGCCCACTTACAAGGCTAACTTGGGTCACACCCTATACTAAAAGCCTTCTCCCATATGGCACAGTAGAGGGTGAGTAAAGGAGCACTTATAAAAAGAATTATAGGCAAGTGTTTTACCATGACAGTTAACTGGGGAGATTGATAAATGTTAGGGCAAACAATAGACTAACCAAAAATCTTAAAACGAAAAACTAGAAAAGGTATGTCTAATTGGCTTTGTGTAAAACTCCAACATATTCCTGGAAATCTAGAAGGTCTGATGCATATGTAGAATTGTGTGCCTGCGGAAGAAAGACCTTACAAGGTTATAACTGCTCACCTTTGGCTGAACATGAGGCCATACACAAACAGGAAATGAAGGCTTAAGGTGGAGTTGTAAACTGTCTGACTAGGTTTGAAAGCATACAACATATACACAGATCCACTCAGCAAAGAATGAGAGAATTTTGGGTTCCAGTCATTTAAGTAAATCTCTGTCCAATCATTAACAACCACTAGGCTAACTAAATAAAGACTTGAGTGGCCACACATGACAAAGAATGTAGACTTTATGGAATTAATTCACAAAAGTTACTAAATAAGCAATAGATACATAAAAAAGGGGAACAACAAACCCTGGAGAGTGGGAGATATCTTAATTTACAGAGTTGTCACAATAGACTTATCTATATGCTGCTTTATAAGAGACTCCCTTTAGAAGTAAGGACACACACACACATACACTGCAAGTGAAGAGATGGAAAAATATATTCCATGAAAATGGAAAGAAAGACAGTAAAACTATACTTATATCAGATAAAATAGACTTTAAAACAAACACTGTAATAAAAGACAAGGAAGAGCATTACAGAATGATAAAAGGATCCAGCAAGAAGATATAACATTTATAAATATATATGTACCCAACATAGGAGCACCAAAATATATATAACAAATACTAACAGACTTAAAGGGAAAAATTGGCAGGAATAAGGAAAAATAGTAAGGTAATTTAATACCACATTTGCATCATTGGATAGATCATCTAGACGGAAAATCAGCGGAGAAAATCAGCCTTAAATAACACATTAAACCAGATGGATTTAATAGATACATAAAGAACTTTCCATCCAAAAGGAGCAAAATGCACATTCTTCTTAAGTGTACATGGAACATTCTCCAGGAAAGATCATATGTTAGGTTGCAAAACAAGTCTCCATAAATGCAAGAAGATTGAAACCATTTCAAGCATCTTTTCCAACCACAATGGTAAGAAAGTAGAAATACATTACAAGAAAACTGGGAAAAAATCCACAGAAATGTGGAGATTAAACAATATGCTACTGAGTCATTGAAGAAATAAAAGGAGAAATAAAAAAAATACAGACAAATGAAAACAGAAATATGGCACACCAAATCTATAAGATGCAGCAAAAGTGGTTCTAAGGGGGAAGTTCATAGCAATGCAGGCCTACCTCCAGGAACAACAACAAAATCACAAATAGATCATTTTACTTTATATTGAAAGGAACTACGAAAAGAACAGAGCGTAATGTCAGAAGAATAAAGGAAACAATAAAGATCAGAGCAGAAATAAATGAAGGAGAGACTAAAAAGAAAATAGAAAAGATCAATGAAACTAAGAACTGGTTCTTTGAAAATATAAGTCAGGTTGACAAACTTAATACTAGACTAACCAAGAAATAAAGAGAGGACTCAATAAATAAAATTAGAAATGACAGAGAAGTTAAAACATACCAAAGAAATACAAAGAATCATTAGAAACTATTATAATGATATGCCAACAAATTGTACAATCTAGAAAAAATGGCTACATTCCTAGAAACATATAACTTCCAGGGTTGAATCATGAAGAAAAAGAAAATCTGAATAGGCCAGCTTCTACTCAGCAGATTGAATCAGTAATAAAAAGCCTCTCAACAAACAAAAGTTCAGAATCCTATGATTTCAATAGTAAATCTGTCAAATATTTAAAGATTGAATTCTTATGTTTCTCAAATTCTTAGAAAAATCTGAGGAGGAAGAAATGCTTCCAAACTCATTTTGCAAGGCCAACATTACCCTGTTATAAAAACAGACAAGGGGACCACTCACACACACACACAAATACTGACCAATATGATTTATTAGCATTGATGTAAAAATCCTCAACAAAATATTAGCAAAGAAAATTCAACAATACCTTACAAGAATTATATACCATGATCAACTGGGATTCATTCCAGGGATGCAAAGATAGTTCAACATCTGCAAATCAACATAAACTGCCATATGATTAAAATGAAGGCTAAAAATTGAAAGATCATCTCAATAGATGCAGAAAATATGACAAAATTCAACATCCATTTATGATAAAAAACTTTCAACAAAGTGAGTAAAGAGGGAATGCATCTCAATATAATAAAGGCCATAAATGACAGACTTACAGCTTACATCACAGTGGATGATGAAAAACTGAAAGCTTTTTCTCTAAGATCAGGAATAAAACAAGGATGTCCACTCTTGCCACTTTTCCCCAACATGGTACTATAAGTCTTAGTCACCACAGTAAGGTAAGAAAAATAAATAAAAGGCTTCCAAGTTGGAAAGGAAGAAGTAACTGTCACTATTTGCAGATGACATGATACTGTATTTAGAAAACCCTAAAGTCTCTGCCAAAAAGACCCAAAACAAACCTGTTAAAATTAGTATATTCAGTAAAGCTGCATGCCATAAAATCAGTATGTGAAATTTGTGGTGTTTCTGTACACTAATAATGAACTATCAGACAGAAATTAAGGAAGCAATCCCATTCACATTTGCATCAAAAAGGAACTACATAGGCATCATTTAAACAAGGAAATGAAAGACCTGTACACTGAAAATTATAAGACACTGATGAAATTAGATACAAATGAATGGAAATATATTCCATGTTTATGGATTAGAAGAATTAATATTGTTAAAATGTCTATCCTACCCAAAGCGATCTGGATACTCAGTGGCAATTCTATCAAAAGTCCAACAACATTTTTTACAAAACTAGAACAAATCATCCTGAAATTTCTATAGAACCACAGAAGTCCCTGGACAGCCAAACTATGCTTGAGAAAGAAGAAAAAAACTGGGAATATCATGCTCCCTAATATGAAACTATATTACAAAGGTATAGTAATTATAAACAGTGTGATATTGGCATAAAAACCAACATACTGGGGATCCGTGGGTGGCTCAGTGATTTAGTGCCTGCCTTGAGCCCAGGGCATGATCCTGGAGTCCTGGATCGAGTTCCACATCGGGCTGTATACGTGCATACATACTGCTCCTCGCTCTGCCGGTGTCTCTGCCTCTCTTTCTCTCTGTGTCTCTCATGAATAAATGAAAAAAATATGTATTTAAAAAAAGAAATTCAAAAACCAACATACAGAGCAATAGAATAGAATTGAGAGCCCAGAAAATATGTATATATATATATATATATATATATATATATATATATATATATACCTACATATGTATGGACAAACAATTTACAACAGAGGATCCCAAGAACATACAATGGAGAAAAGAGAGTTTCTTTAATAAATGCTTCTGGGAAAACTGGACAGCCATATGCAAAATAATGAAAGTACACCATTCCCTTAAACCATAAAAAAACAATTAATACAAAATGTATTAAAGAAGTTAATACTTGAAACCATAAAATTACTAGAAGAAAACATAGGTGGTATACTCTTTGATAGTGTCACTATCACTCTTTCTTAGTGATGTTTTTGTGGATCCGACCCAAAGGCATGGAAACAAAGCAAAAATAAACTGCATGGGACTGCATCAAACTAAAAATCTTATGCACAGTGAGGGAAACCTTCATCAAAATGAAAAAGCAACTTAGCGAATGAGAGAAGGTTTTGCAAATGATATATCCAGTAGAGGATTAATATCCAAAATATATAAATAATTCATACAACTTCATAAAAAAGAATTAAAAAATGTGCATAAAGATGTTTCCAAAGAAGGCATGCAGACATCCAAAGGCACATGAAAAGTTGTCCAACATCATTAATTATTAGGAGAATGCAAATCAAAACCACAATGAGATAACATCTTAAACCTTTTAGTATGGCTATTGTCAAAAAAGACAAATAACAAATGTTGGAGAGGATGTGGAGAAACGTGAACCTTCATACACTTTTGTTTTAAGAATGTAAATTGATGCAGCTACTCTGGAAACTAGTATGGATATTCTTCAACAAATTAAAAACAGATATACCATATGATTAAGCTATTCCACTTTGGAATTTTTATCCAAAGAATATGAAAGCTGTAATCTGAAAATATATGTGCACCAGTATGTGTGTTGCAGCATTATTTATAATACATAAGATGTGGAAACAACCTAGGTGTCCATCCATAGATGAATGGATAAAGAGGATGGGAGATACACAGATACACACACACACACACACGTGCGCGTGTGCACACAAATGCAATGGAAATCTGCTCAGCCATAAAGAAGAATGAAATTTTGTCATTTGTGACAACATGGATGGTCCTTGAGTATATAATGCTAAATGAAGTAAGTTGGTCAGAGAAAGGCAAATACCACATGATTTTACTCAAATATGGAATTTAAGAAACAAAACAAATGAGCAATCAAGTGAAAAAATAAACACCAGTAATTTTGTATCTCTAGCCAGTCTCTGCCACAATACAATGGCTTCCACAGCTGGCCCCAAGGCCAACCAGGTGAATGTCACCAACTCCAGCCAGCATTATTGTCAGCTGGTCCCCAATTACTGGAACTGGAGATGCTGCTGAGGACATCAATATCCTTTTCTGTCAATGAGGACCTCCGTAGCTCTCAGTGGGATTCTGCTTTTGTCACTGCTGTGGACCACATTGGTTTGAGCCAACAAGTCTTCACCCACTCACTTGTGGACCCAGAGCTATCAGATGTCCCTGCTCTATACCACTAAGCCAAGGGTCACAGCATACTCCAGCATCCACTCACCCACAAGTGAAAATATTTCTTTACCAAAGTTACCATGAAATCTGAAAGAGGTGACTGCTTCTTCATATGCAAAGATACCTAGCAAGGCTAGTGGAATCCCAAAGAATTAGAAATACAACACTAGCAAATGAATAGAATAAACTAGTGATTGATCACAAAGAAGTGGAGATATACAAATTGCCTGACAAATAATTCAAAATAATTATGCTAATGATGTTCAGAGTGCTACAGGAGAACACATGTAAACAACAAAATCAGGAAAATCATACAAGAACAAAGTGAGAAGTTCAACAAAGAGAAAGAAAACAAAGAATCAAGCAGACATTTTAAAAATGAAGAATCCAATGACTAATGAATTCAGTAGAGAGCTTCAGCAACAGACTGGATCAAGCAGATGAATCCATGAACTCGAAGAGAGATCACTTGAAATTGTTATATCTGAGGATCAAAAAGACAACAGAGTGAAAAGGAATGAAGTAAGCCTCTGGGACCTATAGGACACCGATAAGAGAAACAATCTATGCATTATTGGAGATCCAGAAGAAGAAAAGAGAAAGAAAACAAAGAGCAGAAAGCTTATTTAAAAAAATAATGGCTGAGAACTTACAGATCTGAGGAGAGAGATTTGGACATTCAATTCCATGAAGTTCATAGGTCCCCAAGTAAATTAAAGAGATCTTCTCCAAAACACATCATAATAAAACTGCCAAAGATAAAAGAAAGAGAGCATCTTAAATGTAGTAACAGAAGTTTGTCACTTAAAAGAGAACACCCTCCATAATAGTATCAGTGTGTTTCTCAGCAGAAACCTTAGAGGTCAGGAGTGACTGGAATAATATATTCAAAGTGATAAAAGGAAAAATATGCCAACTAAAGTTATTGGAAAAGCTGTCCTTCAGAAATGAAGGTGAGATAAAAGCTTTCCCAGACAAATATAAGCTAAAGGAGCTCTTCACCACTAGACCTGTCTAATAAGAAATACTGAAAGGAATTCTTAAAGCTAAAATGAAAGAATACTAATTAGTAACATGAAAATGAGTCTAAATAGAAAACATACTGGTAAAGTATATAGTCAAATTCAAAATGCTCCAATGTTATAATAGGATAGTGTGTTAATCACTTAACTCTAGCATAAAGATCACAAGACATAAGTATTAAAAATATCAGTATCTACAGTAATTTGTTAATGGATATACAATTTTAAAAAGACGTAAAAGGACACCTGGATGACTCAGTGGTTGAGCACCTGCCTTTGGCCAGGGCATGATCCTGGAGTCCCACATCAGGTTCCGGGCATGGAGCCTGCTTCTCTCTCTGCCTGTGTCTCTGTCTCTCTGTCTCTGTGTCTCTCATTCTCTCTCTCTCTCTCTCTCTGAATAGATAAATGAAAAATCTTTAAAAAATATTTTAAAAAGATATACATTTTGTGACATGAAAACATAAAATGTGGTTGGAGGAGTAAAAGAACAGTTTTTGTACATGATCTAAGTTAAATTGTTATCACCTTAAAGCACACTGTTATATCTTTAAGCTGTTTTATTTAAGCCTCTGGGTAACCACAAAGTAAATACCTATTGTAGATACACACAAAATAAAGAGAAATGAATCAAGGTCTACCACTATAGGAAATCATCAATTCACAAAGACAGCAGGAAAAGAAGAAAGGAACTACAAATCAGCCAGAAAACAATCAAGATGGTATAATAAGTCCTTACATATCATTATTTACTCTAAATGTAAATGAATTGGTTGAATTTTCCAGTCAAGAGGTATTGAATGGCTGAATGCGTAAACACAGAACCCAACTATATTGCTCTCTGCAAAGAGAGTCACTTCAGATTTAAGGATAAATATAGGCTCAAAAATGGAAATGGAAACCAAAAGAGAGCAAAGATGCATACATTATATCATACAAAATATTTTTAAATTAAAAATTATAAGAGACAATATAATGGTAGGGGAGTAAATTCATCAAGTGGATGTAACAATTATAAATTCATATGCACACAATATCAGAGCACCTAAATATATTAAGCAAATACTAACAAATCTGAAGAAAGAAATAGATAGTAATACAATAGTAGTAGGGGACTTCAGTATTGCACTTTCAACAATAGATAGATCATATATAGAGAGAATTACTAAATAAACATTGGACTTGAACTATACTGTAGATCAAATGAACCTAACAGTTATATGTAGGACAATTTATCAAACAGCAGAAAAATATACATTCCTCTCAAGCACACATGGAACATTCTTCAGAATAGATCATATGTTAGATCACAAAACAAGTCTTAGCAAATTTTTAAAGACTGAAATTATGCTAATATCTTTTCCAACCTCATTGGTAAAACACTAAAAATCAACGACAGCCAAACAATTGGAAGATTAACAAATATGAGGAAATTAAACAACCAATTTTTTGCTGAAAACCAATAGGTTAAATAAGAAATCAAAAAGAAAATTCAAAAATATCTTGAGATAAATAAAAATGGAAACAACAGATCAAGACTTATGGGATGAAGAAAAACAGTTCTAAGAAGGAAGTTTTCAATAACTGCCTACATGGAGAAAAGAGAAGGATTTCAAATAATCTTACTGTATGCCTTGAGAAAATATAAAAAGAAAAATTAACTAAGAGCAAAGTTAGCCAAATGTAAAAGGTAACAAAGAGCAGAACAAAAATAAATGGACTAAAGAATAGGAAAAATAATTGAAGAGAGCATTGAAACTAAGAGTTGTTTTATTTTATTTTATTTTTATTTTTTATTTTTTTAAGAGTTGTTTTTAAAACATAACAAAACTGACAAACTGTTAGCTAGACTGACCAAGAAATAGTGAGGACTCAAAAAAAATTAGAAATTAAAGAGGAGAGGGAGGGGCAAGATGGTGGAAGATTAGGGTCCCCAAATCACCTGTCCCCACCAAATTACCTAGATAACCTTCAAATCATCCTGAAAATCTACGAATTCGGCCTGAGAATTAAAGAGAGAACAGCTGGAATGCAACAGTGAGAAGAGTTCGCGCTTCTATCAAGGTAGGAAGACGGGGAAAAAGAAGTAAAGAAACAAAGGCCTCCAAGGGGGAGGGGCCCCGCGAGGAGCCGGGCTGAGGCCGGGGCGAGTGTCCCCAGGACAGGAGAGCCCCGTCCCGGAGACGCAGGAGCTGCACCAACCTTCCCGGGCGGAAAGGGGCTCGCAGGGAGTTGGAGCAGGATCCCAGGAGGGCGGGGATGCCCTCAGGCTCCCTGGGACACTAACAGAAGAACTGCCGCCGGGGGAGAGTGCGCCGATCTCCCTAAGGGCTGCATCACTGCACGGCTGGACCCGGGAGCAGCTCGGAGGGGCTCGGGCAGTGGCTCCACGGAGGGGGGGCGGGGCGGGAGCGCAAATCCAACAGTGCAGGCCAGGAGCACAGGGCACCGGGACACAGCCCAGGATCCGGCCTCCCCTGGGACAGGCAGAGGCCGGGAGGGCCCAGGACAGCAAGGACGCTCCTGCCCCAAGCTGAGCAGTTCAGCGGCCCCGCCCCGGAGCCTCCAGGCCCTGCAGAGGGAGAGCTCAGGAGTTACTGCGGGAGCTGACTCCAGGGCTCCAGAGCAGGCCGCTGCCACTGGGGTTGTTCCTCCTGGAGCCCGTCACGGGGTAAACAACCCCCACTGAGCCCTGCACCAGGCAGGGGGCAGAGCAGATCCCCCAAGTGCTAACACCTGAAAATCAGCACCACAGGCCCCTTCCCCAGAAGACCAGCTAGACGGACAAGTTCCAGGAGAAGTCAAGGGACTTGAAGTATACAGAATCAGAAGATACTCCCCCCTGTTTTTTTTTTTTGTTTGTTTGTTTGTTTTGTTTTGTTTTGATTTTTTATTTCTGTTTGTTTCCCCCACCCTTTTTTCTTTCTCTTTTTCTTCCCTTTTTTTTCTTTTTTTCTTCCTTTTTTCTTTTTTCTTTTTCTCTTTTCTTTCCTTCTTTCTCTCCTCTCTTTTGCTCCTTTTCCCAATACAACTTGTTTTGGCCACTCTGCACTGAGCAAAATGACTAGAAGGAAAACCTCACCTCAAAAGAAAGAATCAGAAAAAGTCCTCTCTCCAACAGAGTTACAAAATTTGGATTACAATTCAATGTCACAAAGCCAATTCAGAAGCACTATTATACAGCTACTGGTGGCTCTAGAAAAAAGCATAAAGGACTCAAGAGACTTCATGACTGCAGAATTTAGATCTAATCAGGCAGAAATTAAAAATCAATTGAATGAGATGCAATCCAAACTAGAAGTCCTAACGACGAGGATTAACGAGGTGGAAGAACGAGTGAGGGAAATAGAAGACAAGATGATGGCAAAGAGTGAAACTGAGGAAAAAAGAGACAAACAATTAAAAGACCATGAGGATAGATTAAGGGAAATAAATGACAGCCTGAGGAAGAAAAACCTACGTTTAATTGGGGTTCACAAGGGTGCCGAAAGGGACAGAGGGCCAGAATATGTATTTGAAAACATCTTAGCTGAAAACTTTCCTAATCTGGGAAGGGAAACAGGCATTCAGATCCAGGATATAGAGAGATCCCCCCCTAAAATCAATAAAAACTGTTCAACACCTCGACATTTAATAGTGAAGCTTGAAAATTCCAAAGATAAAGAGAAGATCCTTAAGGCAGCAAGAGAAAAGAAATCCCTGACTTTTATAGGGAGGAATATTAGGGTAACAGCAGACCTCTCCACAGAGACCTGGCAGGCCAGAAAGGGCAGGCAGTATATATTCAGGGTCCTAAATGAGAAGAACATGCAACAAGAATACTTTATCCAGCAAGGCTCTCATTCAAAATGGAAGGAGAGATAAAGAGCTTCCAAGACAGGCAGGAATTGAAAGAATATGTGACCTCCAAACCAGCTCTGCAAGAAATTTTAAGGAAGACTCTTAAAATCCCCCTTTAAGAAGAAGTCCAGTGGAACAATCCACAAAAACAAGGACTGAATAGATATCATGATGACACTAAACTCATATCTTTCAGTAGTGACTCTGACCATCAATGGGCTTAATGACCCCATCAAAAGGCGCAGGGTTTCAGACTGGATAAAAAAAGCAGGACCCATCTATTTGCGGTCTACAAGAGACTCATTTTAGACAGAAGGACACCTACAGCCTGAAAATAAAAGGTTGGAGAACCATTTACCATTCAAATGGTCCTCAAAAGAAAGCAGGAGTAGCCATCCTTATATCAGATAAACTAAAATTTACCCCGAAGACTGTAGTGAGAGATGAAGAGGGACACTATATCATACTTAAAGGATCTATCCAACAAGAGGACTTAACAATCCTCAATATATATGCCCCGAATGTGGGAGCTGCCAAATATATCAATTAATAACCAAAGTTAAGACATACTTAGATAATAATACACTTATACTTGGTGAATTCAATCTAGCACTTTCTACACTCGATAGGTCTTCTAAGCACAACATCTCCAAAGAAACGAGAGCTTTAAATGATACACTGGACCAGATGGATTTCACAGATATCTACAGAACTTTACATCCAAACTCAACTGAATACACATTCTTCTCAAGTGCACATGGAACTTTCTCCAGAATAGACCACATACTGGGTCACAAATCGGGTCTGAACCAATACCAAAAGATTGGGATCGTCCCTTGCATATTCTCAGACCATAACGCCTTGAAATTAGAACTAAATCACAACAAGAAGTTTGGAAGGACTTCAAACACGTGAAGGTTAAGGACCATCCTGCTAAAAGATGAAAGGGTCAACCAGGAAATTAAGGAAGAATTAAAAAGATTCATGGAAACTAATGAGAATGAAGATACAACCGTTCAAAATCTTTGGGATGCAGCAAAAGCAGTCCTGAGGGGGAAATACATCGCAATACAAGCAGCCATTCAAAAACTAGAAAGACTCAAATACAAAAGCTAACCTTACACCTAAAGGAGCTAGGGAAAAAACAGCAAATAGATCCTACACCAGGCAGAAGAATAGAGTTAATAAAGATTCGAGCAAAACTCAACAAAATCGAGACCAGAAGAACTGTGGAACAGATCAACAGAACCGGGAGTTGGTTCTTTGAAAGAATAAGATAGATAAACCATTAGCCAGCCTTATTAAAAAGAAGAGAGAGAAGACTCAAATTACTAAAATCATGAATGAGAAAGGAGAGACCACTACCAACACCAAGGAAATACAAACGATTTTAAAAACATATTATGAACAGCTATATGCCAATAAATTAGGCAATCTAGAAGAAATGGACGCATGTCTGGAAAGCCACAAACTACCAAAACTGGAACAGGAAGAAATAGAAAACCTGAACAGGCCAATAACCAGAGAGGAAATTGAAGCAGTCATCAACAACCTCCCAAGACACAAAAGCCCAGGGCCAGATGGCTTCCCAGGGGAATTCTATCAAACGTTTAAAGAAGAAACCATATGTATTCTACTAAAGCTGTTTGGAAGATAGAAAGAGATGGAGTACTTCCAAATTCGTTCTATGAGGCCAGCATCACCTTAATTCCAAAATCAGACAAATACCCCACCAAAAAGGAGAATTATAGACCAATATCCCTGATGAACATGGATGCAAAAATTCTCAACAAGATACTAGCCAATAGGATCCGAGAGTACATTAAGAAAATTATTCACCATGACCAAGTACGATTTATTCCCGGGACACAAGGCTGGTTCAACACTCGTAAAACAATCAGTGTGATTCACCATATCAGCAAGAGAAAAACCAAGAACCATATGATCCTCTCATTAGATGCAGAGAAAGCATTTGACAAAATACAGCATCCATTCCTGATCAAAACTCTTCAGAGTGTAGGGATAGACATCCTCGACATCTTAAAAGCCATCTACGAAAAGCCCACAACAAATATTATTCTCAATGGGGAAGCACTGGGAGCCTTTCCCCTAAGATTGGGAACAAGACAGGGATGTCCACTCTCACCACTGCTGTTCAACATAGTACTGGAAGTCCTAGCCTCAGCAATCAGACAACAAAAAGAGATTAAAGGCATTCAAATTGGCAAAGAAGAAGTCAAACTCTCCCTCGTCGCCGATGACATGATACTCTACATAGAAAATCCAAAAGCCGCCACCCCAAGATTGCTAGAACTTACAGCGATTTGGCAGCGTGGCAGGATACAAAATCAATGCCCAGAAGTCAGTGGCATTTCTATACACTAACAATGAGACTGAAAAAGAGATATTAAGGAGTCCATCCCATTTACAATTGCACCCAAAAGCATAAGATACCTAGGAATAAACCTAACCAAAGAGGTAAAGGATCTATACCCTAAAAACTATAGAACACTTCTGAAAGAAATTGAGGAAGACACAACGAGACGGAAAAATATTCCATGCTCATGGATTGGCAGAATTAATATTGTGAAAATGTCAATGTTACCCAGGGCAATTTACACGTTTAATGCAATCCCTATCAAAATACCATGGACTTTCTCCAGAGAATTGGAACAAATTATTTTAAGATTTGTGTGGAATCAGAAAAGACCCCGAATAGGGGAATTTTAAAAAAGAAAACCATCACTGGGGGCATCACAATGCCAGAGTTCAGGTTGTACTACAAAGCTGTGGTCATCAAGACAATGTGGTACTGGCACAAAAACAGACACATAGATCAATGGAACAGAATAGAGAATCCAGAAGTGGACCCTCAACTTTATGGTCAGCTAATATTCAATAAAGGAGGAAAGACTATCCACTGGAAGAAAGATAGTCTCTTCAATAAATGTTGCTGGGAAAATTGGACATCCACATGCAGAAGAATGAAACTAGACCACTCTCTTTCACCATACACAAAGATAAATTCAAAATGGATGAAAGATCTAAATGTGAGACAAGATTCCATCAAAATCCTAGAGGAGAACACAGGCAACACCGTTTTTGAACTCGGCCACAGTAACTTCTTGCAAGATACATCCAGGAAGGCAAAAGAAACAAAAGCAAAAATGAACTATTGGGACTTCATTAAGATAAGAAGCATTTGCACAGCAAAGGATACAGTCAACAAAACTAAAGACAACCTTCAGAATGGGAGAAGATATTTGCAAATGACCTATCAGATAAAGGGCTAGTTTCAAAGATCTACAAAGAACTTATTAAACTCAACACCAAAGAAACAAAAAATCCAATCATGAAATGGGCAAAAGACAGGAAGAGAAATCTCACAGACATGTCCATATGGACATGGACATAGACATGGCCATCACGCACATGAGAAAATGCTCTGCATCACTTGCCATCAGGGAAATACAAATCAAAACCAAAATGAGATACCACCTCCCACCAGTGAGAATGGGGAAAATTAACAAGGCAGGAAACCACAAATGTTGGAGAGGATGCAGAGAAAAGGGGGAACCCTCTTACATTGTTGGTGGGAATGTGAACTGGTGCAGCCATTCTGAAAAACGGTGTGGAGGTTCCTCAAAGAGTTAAAAATACAACTGCCCTACGACCCAGCAATTGCACTTTTGGGGATTTACCCCAAAGATACAGATGTAATGAAACGCTGGGACACCTGCACCCCAATGTTTCTAGCAGCAATGTCCACATAACCAAACTGTGGAAGGAGCCTCGGTGTCCATCAAAAGATGAATGGATAAAGAAGATGTGGTTTATGTATACAATGGAATATTACTCAGCCATTAGAAATGACAAATACCCATCTTTTGCTTCAACGTGTTTGGAACTGGAGGGTATTATGCTGAGTGAAATGAGTCAATCGGAGAAGGACATACATTATATGTTCTCAATCATTTGGGGAATATAAATAATAGTGAAAGGGAATAGAAGGGAAGGGAGAAGAAATGGGTAGGAAATATCAGAAAGGGAGACAGAAAATAAAGACTCCTAACTCTGGGAAACAAACTAGGGGTTGTGGAATGGGAGGAGGATGCGGGGGGTGAATGGGTGACGGGCACTGAGGGGGGCACTTGATGGGATGAGCACTGGGCGTTATTCTGTATGTTGGCAAATTGAACACTAATAAAAAATAAATTTATTATTAAAAAAAGAAATTAAGGAGGAGACATTACAACAGATAGCACAGGAATACAGAGGATCATACTAGACTACTATGAACAATTATGTGCCAAGAAATCTAACAGTCTACAAGAAATGGATAAATTCCTATAAATTTACAACCTACCAATTCTAAATCATGAAGGGATAGAAAAATCCAAGTAGATCAATAGTAAGAGATTGAATCCATAATCAAGAATTTTCCGACAACAACAACAACAAAAAAAACCCAGAACCAGATGGCTTCACCAGTGAATTCTACCAAACATTTAAATAAGAACTGACACCAACTATCAAACTCCTTCAAAAATTAAATAGGGGACATTCTCAAACTCATGTTAAGAGGCTTGTATTACCCTGATAACAAAGCCAGATAAGGATACTACAAGAATAGAAAACTATAGACAAAATACCAGATAAATATACATTCAAAAATTCCCTACAAACTATTACTAAACTGAATTCAACAGCATATTAAAAGGAAGATATACTGTGATCAAGTGGGATTTATCCCTGAGATGCAAAGATGGTTACCATATACAAATCAATAAATGTGATATACAGCATCATCTCAATAGATGCAGAAAAGTGTTTAACAAAATTCAAAATCCTTTCATAATAAAAATTCAACAAGTGGACATAGAAGGAACATACTTCATCATAATAAAGGTCATATACAAGCCCATAGCTTACCTCATACTCAGTGGTGAAAAATCAAAAGCCTTTCCTCTAGAAAAGGGAACCCTCTTACACTGTTGGTGGGAATGTGAACTGGTGCAGCCACTCTGGAAAACTGTGTGGAGGTTCCTCAAACAGTTAAAAATATACCTGCCCTACGACCCAGCAATTGCACTGTTGGGGATTTACCCCAAAGATACAAATGCAATGAAACGCCGGGACACCTGCACCCCGATGTTTCTAGCAGCAATGGCCACGATAGCCAAACTGTGGAAGGAGCCTCGGTGTCCCTCGAAAGATGAATGGATAAAGAAGATGTGGTTTATGTATACAATGGAATATTACTCAGCTATTAGAAATGATAAATACCCACCATTTGCTTCAAGGTGGATGGAACTGGAGGGTATTATGCTGAGTGAAGTAAGTCAGTCGGAGAAGGACAAACATTATATGTTCTCATTCATTTGGGGAATATAAATAATAGTGAAAGGGAAAATAAGGGAAGGGAGAAGAAATGTGTGGGAAATATCAGAAAGGGAGACAGAACGTAAAGACTGCTAACTCTGGGAAACGAACTAGGGGTAGTAGAAGGGGAGGAGGGCGGGGGGTGGGAGTGAATGGGTGACGGGCACTGGGGGTTATTCTGTATGTTAGTAAATTGAACACCAATAAAAAATAAAAAAAAATAAAAAATAAAAATAAAAAAAGCCTTTCCTCTAAGATCAGGAATAAGACAATGGTGCTACTTTTGCAACTTGTCTTCAACATTGTACTGGAAGTCCTAAGAGAAATTAGGCAAGAAAAAGAAAGAAAAGCCATCCAAATCATAAAAGAGTAATTAAGGGTGTCTCTGATATAATCTTGCATATAGAAAAATTTAAAGACTCCACCAAAAAGTATTAGAATGAATAAATGAATTCAGTAAAGTTTTAGGATACAAAATCAAGATGCAAAATAAGTTGTATTTCTACATTATACGTCTGACAAACTATCTGTAGAAGATAAGTTTAGAAAGTAATCCATTTACAGTAGGATCAAAACCAATAAAATACTTAGCAATAAATCAAGTGAACGGTCTGTACACTGAAAACTATGACATAAATGAAAGAAATTGAGGAAGCCGCAAATAAGTGGAAAGATACCCTGTGTTTATAGATCAGATGAATTCACATTATTAAAAAGTCTGTACTACCCAAAGCCATCTATGGATTCAGTGCAAAGTTCCAAAGGCATTTTTCACAGAAATAGAAAAAACAATCCTAAAATTCATATGGAACCACAAAAGGCCCCACATTGCCACAGCAATCATGAAAAAGAACAAAGCTGGAGGGAGGTATCACACTTACTGATTTTAAACTATATTACAAAGATAATCAAAACAGTATCACACTGGCATAAAAATAGACACGCAGACTGATGGAACACAGCTGAAACCCAGAAATAAACCTGTACATGTATGGTCAACTAGTATTTGATAAATTATTCAAGATTAATTAATGGAAAAATGGCAGTCTCTTTAGTGAATGGTGATGGGAAAACTGGATATTCACACATAAAGAATGAAACTAGATACCTATCTTACAAAAATTAACTCAATATGGATTAAATATAAGACCTGAAACTGTAAAATTCCAAGAAAACATAGGGGAAAATTTTGATATTGGTCTTGGATACTATACTTAAAGCACAAGCAAAGAAATAAAACAATGACAAGTGGGACTACATAAAATGAAAAATCTTCTGTGTAGCAAAAGAAATGATCCTAACAAAACGAAAAGGCAACCTATGTAATGGGAGAAAATATTTGCAAACCATTTGTCTGATAAGGGGTTAATATCCAAATTATATAAGGGAGTCATACAATTTATTAGCAAAAAAACAAAACAAAAAATAATGAGATTAAAAATAAGCAAAGGATTTGAGTAGACATTTTTCCCAAGAAGAAAAAATATGTACACATCAAGAACTATTTAGAGTTCTAATGAATGAATTCAGCAAGGTTGACTGCAGAATACAAAAACAATAAGCAAATATCAATACTGTTGCCATATACTAGCTGTCACTGGCTGAATTCTATTCCCCCACCCCAACACACAGGCACAAATTCATATGTTGCAATCCTAATCCTAGTATTTCAGAATGTGACTATATTTGGAAATAGGTCCCTTAAAAAGGATATTATGTTAAAATAATGCCTGTAGGGTAGGCCCTTATCCACTATTTTTTTAACATTTTATTTTTAAGTTACCTCTATACCCAACAGGGCTTGAATTTCTAATCCTGAGATCAAAAGTCTCATGTTCTACCAACTGAGCCAGCCAGGCATCTCTGGCCCTTATCCAATCTGACTAGTATCCTCATAAAAAGAGGAAATTTGGACACACAGAGGGTCACCAGGGATGTAGCTGCACCAGATGAGGATATAGAGAGAAAGTGGCAAGCTGCAAACCAAGGAGAGAGCCCTGAGAAGAAATGAAACCTACTGACAGCCTAGTCTTGGACTTCTGATCTCTAGAGCTGTGAGGAAATAAATTTATGTTGTCTGAGCCACCCAGTCTGTGGCAATTTGTTTTAGCTGCCCTGGCAAACTAATATACTAGCCATGAACAATCCAGAAATGAAATTAAGAAAACAATGCCATCTACAATAACATCAGAAATAATAAAACACTTAGGAATAAATATGGCAAGTAACTGCAAGGCTAGTACACTGAAACTGCAGAACAATTTTAAAGAAGGTAAAGAAGACTGAGAAGTAAGGGGGAAAGCATCCCACATACATGGGCTGCAAGATTAGATATTGTCAAATACCATTAGTCTCCAAAATAATTTACAGATTAAATGTAATCCCTACCAAAATACCAACTACCATTTTTGCACAGTAACCAAAATAGTTTGGTACTGGCACTAGGCTAGACATATAGACCAACGGGATAGAATTGAGATGATACAACTCCATTTACTTTTTGCCAATCTATTTTCAACAATGATGCCAAGTTCATTCAATGAGAAAACAATAGTCTTATCAACAAATGACTGAGACAATTTTTAATCCATATTCAAAAGAATAATTTAGTTCCCTACCTTATACTGTATATAAATATTTAAACAAAATGGATAAAAGACCTTAATGTAAAAGCTGGAACAAGAGAACTCTTAGAAGAAAACAGAGGTGTAGCTCTTCATGACAATGGATTAGGCATGCATTTCTGATACATGACACCAAAAGCAAAAATAACCAATGGAATATATAATTAGGTTTCATAAAAAAATGCATCAAAGAATACTAAAAAAAGTGAAACAGCAATTCACAGAATAGGGGAAGATATTTGCATTTCAGATATCTAATAAGAGCCTAATATCCAGAATGTATAAAGAACTTTTACAACTCAACAATGAAAACAAACAGCACATTTAAAAGGGGGGCAAAGGTTTGGTTAGACAGCTCTCCAAAGAAGAAAAACAAATGCTCAATAAGCACATGAAAAGAGGCTTAATATGAATAGTTACTAGGGAAATGTAAATCAAAATGGTAATGAGATACCACTTCATGCCAACTGAGATGGCTATATTTTTTTTAAATAGGAAATAACGAGTGTCTGTGAGAATAAGGAGAAATTGGAGTCCTCATACATTGCTGAGAATGTAAAAAAGATGTAGCCACTGTGGAAATCAGTTTGTCAATGTTACACAGTGTCACCATTATCACCATATGTCCCTACAAATTATAATAATAGTACATGGATGGTCATAGCATCATTATTCATAATAGCCAAAAAGTAGGAACAACTCAAATGTTCATCAGCTGATGGATATAAAAAAGTAGTAGATCAAAAAAAAAAAAAGTAGTAGATCCCTTCAATGGAATATGTGACAGTAAAATAGCTACAACATGGACGAAACTTGAAAACATGTGAAGTGAAAGAAGTGACACATCAGAGGCCACATATTATTGATTTCATTCATGTGAAATGTCCAGAATAGGAAAATCCATAGAGACAGAGAGAGTATATTAGTGGTTGCCACGGATTGAGTGGAAGGGGAATAGGCTAATGGGTATGGGCTTTCTTTTCAAATGATGAAAATGTTCTAGAATTAGATGGTTGCTTTGATTTCAGTGTTGTGAATATACTAACAACCACTGTATTAGACACTTTAAAAGGGTTAATCTTAAATTATGTGAATTATATATCAATAAAATTCATATAGCAAGATGAAAATAAAATAATTTATAGGACAAGAAGAGAAGATGGATGCAAGGTGAGTAAAGGAAATGCAGAACAAAGCATCAAGACTGAAGATCAGCAGTGGTAGCAATGTGTGGTGCAGAGCACCTGTGATCTGTGCCAGGAGCAATCCCTTCCACCAGAGGCTCTACAGAAGCATGATTGCTGCTGGGGCAGACACTTGGGTTACATATTTCCCGTACTTCAGACACTTTTATCGGTTCAAAAAAATCTGGATAGGATATAAGTCTAACAAGGATGTCCACAGCAGTTAACATTTTCAGAACCTTTCCATGTGCTCCATTATTAGGCATTGTGCAGAATATTCTTTCACATGTTTATTTCATTTGTTAATTCACTAAGTACTTGCTGAGCACCTGCCCATTTTCCTTTTTTTTTTTTTTGAAAAATGCAGGATTTTAACTTCTCTTTGATTATAATTGAGGGATACATAAGGTTTATGTTTCTGTTTCTGTTACACATTATTGCTACTTAAGGAGAAATGTAAGATAATGCACCTAATCTTTTTAATAATTATTTTCTCCTTGCCTGCAGTGGGGAGTGTTTGGACCTTGGCCAGAGCATGGCAAGTTTTAACTACGTGTGCACTGGTCTGCTTGTTAAAAGAGACCTAAGAACTGAAGCTTGCAGGACCCTATGCTCAGTAGACATGGTATGTGCAGGGGTTTGTGCTGGTCTTCTTGGGATGGGCCCACTGCTCTGGTTCTCAGATATACTGGCCTGAGAAAAGCAACACCTGTAGAGCTCAAGGGGGTGGGGTTGGTGTAAGAGCTTCAGGCAGACAGTGTTGATGGTGTGCTGCTAATCCCATTTTAATAGTTTCTTTTCTATTACTTAAATTTGCACAGTTTTGTACTTTGTTATTTACTGATTAAACTTTAGCTTATTAAGATTTAGAAGGAAGATAATATAAACATGAATACAATTTTAATGCAATATATTTCATTATGAATGACTAAAATGTAATTAAATATAATAATTATGTTGTTAATTTCATTTAAATAGTAAATGTAGTATTGATATGAGGAGAAAAGGCATTAAGTATTCTTTCATGTTAACTGTTTCTGTATAAAAAAAAGTGATGTTAGCTATTAGGTGATTTTTAAAAATATTTGATTCAAAACACTCAATTCATAAGATTTTTACATAAAACTATAAAAGAGGTAAAAGGTAGAATATCCATCAGCAGTATAATGAAATCCTGGTTGATTCTGAGAGCAGAAGTCAGCCCAGATGAACAAATGAGTCTTATAATTTTGTATCAGAGATCAAAAAAATTATGCCTATCAAATGAGGAGGGACAGGAAATGCCAGAGACCCAGAGGGAAAGGTCATAATATTAGCTGAGGACTGAGTAAAAGCAATCCAGTAATAGCAATGTCCCTTTATTTGACCAAATTGTGGAAAATTTTAACAAATCTCGGTAAAACAGACCAGAAACTATTTCTTGAAATAATAGCAAAAAAGAATGTTAAATGCTACTCCACAGCCTGTATTACATTCTGTTTTTTTGAGTAAGCATGGTGTTTTCTTGAGTATCCTGCTAGACAACTTTGAATTCAGGATAGGTCCTTGGAACCTATACTTAGAGTTGGAAGTAGGATGTGATAAGTCATTGTATTTGCCTTTAGACAGATAGTATTGCACTTGGAATGTGGAGAAATCTTCCTGAAGGGTGGTGTAAATAAAAGTTGCAAACAGATTGGAATACCATAGATATTAGCTTGGGTCTGCTTAAAGTTCTACGTTGTTGACAGTGATTCTGATATATGATCTTAAGATCTTAGAAGAGAATGTTCTGTGAATTCCAGATCTCTGTATTAGACAGAGAACTCAAGTATTACTCTGTTGAAATTTCTGATTAATTTGTTCCTTGTTCTGATTAATTGGTTCCTTGTACCAATTTTAATTAGTAAAGTTAAGCTAGTGCTTAAAAACCCAGCAATTCAGTTATCATATCTATAGTAAATAGAAATGAGCCTCACTTATTATAACTCTTCTTTCAAGTCACATGGAAGATGAAATTTTTTTCACTGAGACGCCGTATTTTGTCTCCATGAAATTGAAGTAAACAGTAATACTGTGGTACAGTGTATATATACCACAAACTGAAATCACTTAGGCCACAAATTCACTGCTTTTAATTAGCCAGGATCACATGAGTAATTAGCCCCTTCCATTTCACTCTGAATATACTATCCTACATATACTTTATGTACTTGTTGCTTGTTATACTGTATATATTTTTATATAAATGATTATCAATTGATATCTAAGGCAAAACATTAAAACCTACATTTATTATGTTCTTAGTTCTGGGCATTAAAATATCATGCATCACTGATTTTTGTTTACCTCTCTCTTCTCCCATACCTAAGTATTTTCTATGAGGGTGACTCTTCAGAATATCCTGTGAGTAAAATGAAACAACTGAATAGCACCAATGATAGACAAAACATAAAAAACCCTCCAAAGTCACCATTAATTACAACTGGGGTTCCTTTCAGTGTTTGACATCAAATTTCCATTTAAGGTATATAGCTTCAATCAGGAGGGCAAAGATTACTTATAACAAACAAGAAAAATATTCGTAATTTGCATATAACAATGAAAAGAAAAGAAAATGATACTAGGAACTTGGTTCTCTTCTCTTCAAAAGAAAAAAAAAAAGAGGAACCACCCCGCGCCCCTTGTTTTCCTACTGTGAAAGTAGGGGGAAATATCCCAAACTAAAAGAAGTAATGCTTTCTTGAGATGACTCCTACTGGGTTCCTTATAATTTTGCATATAATGGGAATTGGAGTTGTACAAAACATTTTAAGAAGCTTTCCACATGGATTCATGAAGTAGTGACCTCAGTAGGGATGCAGATGAAAAGCTCAACATCCACTACAACAAGCAAATTTTGATGAGAAAATTGTTTTCCAAGGTAATGTTAAACAGGTAAGTATCTTAGGTACTCCAATTTGTTTGCGATGTTACATTGAACTTAAAAACTCTCAGTTGAGGGGGATCCCTGGCAGGCTCAGTGGTTTAGCGCCTGCCTTCAGGCCCAGGGCATGATCCTGGAGTCCCAGGATCCAGTCCCGGGATCAAGTCTCAGGATCAAGACCTACATGGGGGGCTCCCCGCATGGAGCCTGCTTCTCCTTCTGCCTGTGTCTCTGCCTCTCTTTCTGTGTGTCTCTCATGAATAAATAAAATCTTAAAAAAAAACAAAAAACAAAAACAACTCTCAGATGAGCAGAAATAAAAGAACCAGATTTCTTAAGTATGGTGAGGAGGAAATCAACCAGTTGCAAGAAAGCTCAGGAGAGAGCAAAGGTCTTGGGATAATCAAATGTGTATGTATAACATTGATATATATATATATATATATGTGTATATATATATACACAGACACACATATATATATGTGTGTGTGTATACATATATATTTCTGATATAAATATTGTATTGTGGAAGACATGTTGCACTTCCTGTTTCCCTTCTCACCAGCTAAGTCACCATGAGAGAGGCATCCTTTCTGCATCAAATTAGCCTAGTAGTTTGATTATTGGATCCATTACCTGTGGGGTTTTGTGACAAAATTAAGGTCTGCCAACCTTAAAAATAAAATTTCCAGTCATTTAGCCAGCAAAGAAAAACTGATTTGGGAGTAGTAGAGGAATTGCAATTTAGGACCTGCAAGCTATGCCAAAAGCATAGGCAAGTCTGAAGAACAAGGAGAGGGGCTTGCTTTTATAGAGGGCAGGAGGGATTTGGTTGTTTTCAGGAAAGGTTTATTGGAGAAAAGGAAGAGTTCTGGGTAGCAGCTTCTCATTGGCTGAGTTGTGGCAGTTTCTCTTCTAGGTTAATGACTGAGCAAGGAGAAAATCTTTTTCCTTCTTCTTCCTAGGGTCGGTAAAGTAAGCTGCTGCTTGTTGGGGTATGTAAAGTAAGCTGCCATTGCCTCTGACTACATTTTGAATTAGGTTAATTTTGTTCATTTTCGTAGGTGCTCATCAATAGCATCTTCAGAGCATGAAGTAGAGTGGGCAAGAAGAGACTAATAGGAGCTTTTGAATTTAAGAACAGTGAAGAAAACTCTTCATTGATTTAGGACTCTCCCTCTCCTGTGTCTTGGGAAACATAAACTCTTGTACTTTGCACAGGCACTGTTTTCAATTCTTTAAGTATACAGTAATAACTCATTGAATTCAATACAACCTTATAAGGGCATTACTACCATTCTCCGCATTTGATGGATGAGGAATTGAGGCACTTTGAGATTAACTGCTCAAAGTCATATAGCTAGTTAGTGGGGGAAGGTGGAATTCTAGCCCCGGGCAGTCTGTTTCTAGAATTAATATTTTTAACCAATATGCTTTGCTACCTTTCTTTGTATTTGTCCCTTTAAAATGAGGTTCACTAAACAAAAGATGTAAACTAGTGAGAGGACTGGGAAGGGTTAACTCCGAGGCACATCCCGGAGCAGGAAAAAAACAAAAACAAACTAGCCCGCGACTGCCAGTTAAAGCCCCCGTAGGAAATTCAATGGGCCTCCTGTTCCTTTAAACTCCCGCTTTCCCCCCGGGGCGGACACTTTACAAAGCCTCGGCGGCGGCGGGACCGCGCTCCCGCGCACCTCCTTCCTCCTCCCAGCTTGAGGGTCCCGGGTCCGACCCTCCAGGGGGTTTCTCGGGGTCGGTGGCCCAACTAGCTCGGGTTCGCTTTCTTCACCCCCAACCACTGCAGCACACGCCCTCCCGGGAATGGCGAACTGTAATTAACCCCTTAGCGCCCGGGAACCCCCGCCAGCGGCTGGCGGCTTTGGAGAGGCGGTGAGGGGCCGCGGGTGGCCCGGGCGGTGCGCGGAGGCGGCCGGGGGCCAGGCGGGCGAGGGCGCCGCGGGCCGGGCGGCAGAGGCCGGAGCTGGGTGCAGGATGGCGCGCGGGCGGCGCGGAGGTGCAGCCCCGCGCTCCGCTCCGAGCTCGCCCTCCTCGCCGCCTCTCCCGGCTCTCGGGGCGGCGGGCTGCCGGGGGCGCGCGGGGCGGGGGCTGCACTCCCACTCCCCCTGGCTTCGCTCCTCCGGCTCAGTCTCTCGGCGACTCCTCTGCCAGCCCCGAGGAGAGCGCAGCCATTGGACAGGTCGGTGCTAGCTGCCGGTTTCGGGGAGGAAGGTGGGAGAAGCCTGAAGGAGCGAGGGGGAGGGAGGAGGGAGGAGGGTGCAGCGGCCGATCTGGCAAATTGCGAGCTGCCTTCCCTCCCCAAAGTGTGGAGCAGAAGCGCGGGGGAGCTCGGCGGCGGCGGCGCCTCCTCCGCCACCAAACTCCCGAGCTCGGCAGGGCTTGTGGCCACCTCTTCCTAAGCCAGAAGGAACCCTCTCCCGATAGGTTTCGGCCTGACTCCCCCCGCCCCCTCTCCCTCCTCCTCATTTCTTTCTTCCTCTTCCCTTCCCCCCCTTCTTTTTCTTTCTTTCTTTCTTTCTTTTTCTTTCTTCTTTTTTTTTCTTTTAACACACACATATTCCCACCCCCCCACCCCCCCACCCCCGGCTTCGGACCTTAGATTGCTGCAGCCCGAGCCTTCCCTGGGCTCAGCTCTTTAGGGCTGCCCATCCCTCGGGCTGCGAGAAAGGACGCGCGCCCTGCGTTGGGCGAAGAAAAGAAGAAAAACTTGTCGGAGGGGTTTCGCCAGCCCACAGTAACCCCCTTCCCGCAAACCCACAGCTCCCGCGGGGGCCGTCCCAACACTGGGGAAAGTTCCTTCTGAGCCGAAGCCCTCTTGGATTTGCAGAAGGCAGCCGCGCCGGCTGTGGAATTAGATCTGTTTTGAACCCAGTGGAGCGTACCGCGGGGGCTCGGAAGTGCCTGTCTGCGGGCACCCGGGTGGCGCTGCCCGTGCGGAACCGAGAGTTCGCGAGCCCCGGCTGCAAGTGGCCTTCCCTCCCCGCAGTTGTCCTGTGTCTGGGTGCTGTGGCAAGTTGCGAAGAGAGACCCGGAGGTCCGGAGAGAACTGCACTCCCCTCGCCCTCCTCCCTTGCTCCTCTTCCCAGCTCCTGAGTGTGAAATCCCATCGAGATTTTACAAAGGCCTCCAGGTTCCGCGGAGGCCGGTCCGCAGAGCTCTAACCCCGTCGTCCCGGTCGCCCCCGTCCCCACCCGGAACCCCGGAGCCCAGCGCGCCTGGGAAGGACTGGCGGGGCGGGGGAGGGAGGTCGCGGCGGCGGCGGCGGCATGGCGAGGTTCCCGAGGGCCGACCTGGCCGCTGCAGGAGTTGTGTTACTTTGCCACTTTTTAATGGACCGGTTTCAGTTCACCGAAGGGGAGCCTGGAAACCAAATCAATGGTAAGATGCACTTTCGCTTGTTGATTTTGTGCGCAGCTGAAGACCTCGCTAACACCCCCCCCCACCTCCCCCATTCTCAGCCCACCCCCACTTCATCTGTCTGCCCTTGGGAAAGTTACTGCAATTGCTTTTCGGGTAAACTTGGGCTTTCCGAATGGGGAGAAGATGGTCGGTTTAGAGAAGGGCACTGGCGGGGGGGGGGGGGTCTGGAGGATTTCGGGCTTCCTTCACCTGAGCGACAGGGGGTGGTACCGTCTCCCCAAGTCTCCCAGAGAGGGCTCTGGTGTGTGAGAGCAAACCTCCTTGTGTAGATTCCTCTCCCGGTAGCTGGCATCCCTGGGCACTCTCCCCTCTGGCTCCTGCTGCCACCCTGCTGCTGCGATAGACTAAGCGAGTGCGTGATGGGGGCTGTGGGTGGGAGACGTGGTGGCAGCCGGAGATTGCAGCCCCCCCCCCCCCCCCCTTGGCTGGAGGAAAAATTTACTGTGGCCGCACCTTCCATCCCCAGGCGATCCCCACCTTAGCTCCCTTTCGAGGTCTGGGGCCCGCCGGGCTCTGGAAGTGGGGCGGGGTAGGTGCGGCGGGGCGCAGGGGAGGGGAGGAGGCGACCGGACTGTGGTGGGCGCGCCTCGGGAGACCAATCCCTGCCACCATTGTCCTCGGCCGACCGGCTTCGCAGACAGGCCTGAACGTGTCCGGGGTTTGTCCAAGTGCCCTGGCGATGCCCCCACGCGGAGACCTGGTCTTTGCATCCTCCCAGGGGCAGTGTCCTCTGCTCGGGCGGATGCCAGCCAGGTGCGCGTCTGGTCGGGAGCCTCCACCCGCGGCCCGCTGGCTCTCTGAGGCTGGGCGCTGCGGAGCCGGGGTCCAGGTACCTCCCGAGAACTGGGTGCCTGCTCACCATTTCTGCCCCTCAGGAAGAAAGGGAAGAAACAGGCAGAGAAAGCGACCGTGGCAGAGATTTGTGAACTCAGGTTAGAGTTCGAGAGGAGGTGAAATGAACAAAAACACTTGGAGGAAAAAAAAAAAAGAAAGAAAAAAAAAAAAGAAAAAAACTTTCTGATTAGGATGATCAAGGTTTTGTTTTCTTTTAATTCGGAAGGTGGGAGTTGTGGTAAGCGCTTCCCTCAGAAAGCATACATGTATCCTCCAAATGTCAACACGAAAGTCGCAGATGGAAGCCTAGTGAGGTCACCTGGGGATTCCAGGTGAGATGAATCTCGGAGAAAGTCCTTGAATGAATTTTACCAATCTGAGACCTAGAAATCGGCTAAAACACTGCCCCTGGTGGGAATTCGTACAGAGAAAACACAGATTCTGACTCTGCGCTCCAAATTATGGTTGGAGGGGTGTGTGGAGGGGGCAACATCATGACAACACTTCTAAAACTGTGAAATGCTTTAAAACTCCAATTTTCCTGATAATTGATTTGTCTTTGTCCCATATAATTTTCTTCTGCATGAATGGATATAGGTTGTTATTTACTGGGTGTCATATCAATAGATTATCCATTTTTGTTTATCTTTCATTGATTTAAAAACATACGACTTTTACCCCATGGTATTGATACCTCATCACCACATTTATGGAATAAGTAGATGCTTAAAGAAAACAATTTTCTACATGCCAAGAGAGGTTAGAGAGAGATATGTGCCAAAATGCATCCCAAGTTGTTTATTTCAAAACTTCTTTGGCACTGGTTGTAAGTAATGCATTTACAGTAAATAATAAATGAATAAATGTCAGCAAATATTTATTTTTTCTGAGCTTCTTTCATTAATGATATATTATTGAGAAAAGAATATATATACATTTTCTATTCTAAGTTCTCAAATTGAGGATGAAGTAAACATTCCATTCTAAAATTGGCCAGATAATTCAAAGCTTTGTGAATTAGAAAATACCTAAGTTGTTCAACATAAATGTACAGGTGTTACAAACTAATTATAAACTAGTGTCCACGGTGGAAAATTACTTTAGAAACCCGTATGTTTATAGGATTGAGTAAAAAAAAAAAAAAAAAAAAAAAAAAAAGGTTTTAAATTTCTTGGTAAATGTTCTGGAGATTTATTGAAAACTGAAGTAGCTTCTTTACTCAATATCAATCTGCTTGTAGTTTTTGAATAGTCTAGGAGTTAAATGGTTAGCCTACTGAATATATAAAATACAGCAAAGAAAGAAGAGAAAAAATAATTTCTTTTGTAAGTAGTCTAGGTAGAAGTTCAACATGGGGAAATTTTTAAAAAGTCCAGCTGTCTTGAAATTCACCATGTAGCAATCAGGATTTTTATCACAGACATTTTGGCACAGGGGAAAATATCTGATTTCATAACAGGGACATTTTAATTATGTATTGCTTTAGAACTGCTGCAGTTGATTTTATTGCCACCAGAGGGCAGAGAAACTATTTTCTCCTGTTCCTTTCTTTCCAAATGTCTCAGATTAATGATCTTCAATACTTTGTTTTTCCTAAGGGCAATATTTTTTTGATATTCAACTTACCATTTATAAATGAGTGGAAGTTTGTAATAAGGAGTGTTTATTTCCCATGTTTATTGAAATTAACGATTCATTCAACATTTATAAAGCACCTCCTACTTGTAAAGGTGTAAACTTTGAATATATTCTTGTGGTGTACTTGTATGATGGAAAAAACCAAGTACCCTTTTTTGCAGCATTGCTGGAGATTTTTTTAAACAAATTATTGTCGAATTCTCAAGAATGTGGCTTTAAAATGTTTCTCTTAGGATTAAAAGTTCATTATCATAATGAATTTATTTTTAGGATAGTCTACATACCTCAGAAGTATTTGCCATCCTAAATAGTTTTTCTCAACACCAGTATTTAGATAAAAATAAGCTTAGACTAATTCTAGGTTCTGTAAATCTGGAATCATCTTTGTATTGTTATATACTCATTTGTATATTCTAAATTGATTGAAAAAATCTAGTAACAGTGTCAAAGAGAACCATGTATTAATGGCTCAGAGAATTCTAAGATTTAAATATGGACAAGGGGGCTAAAATCATGTAATTATTTTAGCCTTGTTTTTACTCTTAAATGTGACTTAATGCAGTAAGGAAGTTCAGTACTGCTATATAGAGAGTAAAAATAGTTTAGGACTCCATGGAATTTCCACTATTTAAATTTTCTAATATTGCTGTGTACTAGAAAGAAATAGTTTATTTTTAGAAGATCATTTACATTTATTGTCGCTGTTTCTCTAGTGGCATATTTTTCTAATTTCTGCTTTCATTGGAGTTAAAAGGCTTAATTTGAACTATTACTAACGTGTAGGAGAGTATCTCTGTTAGACATACCATCATTACTATAATTTTTTTGTTTGCATATATAAATAGAACAGAAAATTATAATAGAAAGTTAATCCAAGTGAATATTCTCTATAAAGTACATGTGAGCCAGATTAATGAACACATGGCAGGTTGATTTTCAATCAATGACTCATGATTGCATATAAAATTTTTAAAACACGAAATGTGAAAGTCTTTTTCCTCTAGAGAATTGATACAAGTTGAAGCCTAAGGTTGGGTAAGATTTTTAGTTCATGGATGTCCACATAGAAATTTAAAATTATTTTAAGTAGGACAGGTTGTGTGTTTGTTAAGTTTGATCTTCAGAAACAGGTTTTTATCAAGTAGAATATACTTGAGCAAAACGTAGTAATAGAAGATGCTAATTTGCTCCAAACAGCTTTCTTCTCTGCAAGAATCAGATACTTTCCTGCAGAGATATAGACAACATAGATTCTTTTCAATTTGTCTCTGCTTTTTTGCTTCCTAAAAGGTATTTCCTATCATAGAAGCAGTATGTTTATGAAGATTAATGAATTGATCAGCAGCTGTAATCATGAGATCTGAAGTCTTGAGCTGTTTCCTACGACAATAAACAGGCTCTTCATCATGGCCTTCCAGACCTTTGCCATGTGGCCTAGACCTATTGTTTCACTTCTCACTCCTCTTCCCATTATTGAACACTCTAAGAACCCATTGAGGCTCCCTGATGTTCCCTGAGTATATAGGGTGTGTTACCACCTGTCCTCCTTTCCTAATCCTCCCTCCTTTCTCTCTCTCCTCCTTCCTTAATCCATCCCTATCTGTCCATCTTCTACTTTTCCTTACAGGTTTATCTCAGGTGACACCCAGAACCCTCTGGGACTCTGTGCATTTTTGACTCTGCTTGATTTAGGAAGACATGTTGCTGTTGCCTTTCTTCCCCCTTCCCATTTCTGTGTCTCTTTCATGCACTTAGACTGTATATCATGTTCTCCAGGCCACGGTCCACTACTGTTCATTTCTGAATCCCCCATGGCATCTACCACACCGGCGTGCAATAAAGAGCTGTTGGACTGACCAATGGAATTATAGTTCAAGCTGGGTTATTGCCTTGAATGTCACCTTAGGAGACTTTTTAAAATACTTTTTACTCTATTGGTGACTTTTTCCATCAACAGGTTGGAAATGAATATACAGCGAGGTTTATAGAATTAATCATTTAAAACAAGAGAATAGGATCCAGAGGTCTTCTGAACAATCATGCTTCCAATGGATAATATTTACCTTAAACCTTCTATCAACAGGTAGAACTTTTGAAAAGTTCATTCTATTGCTCAACTATACTTCTGGTTTCTGAATGAATTTTCACTCATGTTCTTCTAACACTTTCAAGTACAACATGTGTGTATATTTGTGGGTATATATATATATATATACACACATATATACATATATATGTATGCATATATATATAGTGATAATGTGTTTTCAGTGGAGATTAACACCATTAAGTAGTTTAGTTTAATTGTTTAGTTTAGTTCAGTTTAGTTCTTTGTGAAATTACTTTTGAATTGAATTGTGCTCAGGCCTCATGCCATTAACCTACACTGAAGGAGGCTTTAAAAAGAAGTAAAAAAATAAAATAAAACAAAACAAAATAAAATAAAATAAAACAAAATCAGCCTTATAAAATTTGTTACGGTAGTTCTTTTGGGGGAAGGAATTGGTGGTACTATGCAATGTGTCTGCTCCCTGAGTAGCTGAGGGCAGGAAAAGAGAAAAAAAGAAAGAGAAATCTTGTATCTTGAAAACAGAGTTGTTTTCCTGAATTAGTTTATTTCTGTCTTCTGGGCATGGTGACTAGTGACCAGATACATTACCTCTTAATATTTGATTTCTTGAAAGCTGGGAGCATAATTTGTAGCCCACTTCCAACAAGTATATAAACCTTCGCTATTTATTTATTTTTCTATTTATGGGGACTAACTTACCTGTTGCTTCATCTTCTCTTTCCCACTCTTACTGATTTTTGTCTAACTTTCCACACTTAAAAATCTTGTATTTGTTTTAGAGGTGGGAAGTAAGTAAATAAAAAGTAATCACCATAATATGTAAGGTTATAGATTACTAAATTGCTTTTCAGCTTTCTTTTAATCTAATTCCAGTCCTTTGCCTTTATTCTGAATGCATTTTCTCAAAGCTTTAATTATCTCTTTACAGTACTGCACTGTGAGAAGTCTTTCTTCTTCACTAAAGGTTCATACAGGATGTCTCCTCTCTCTATCCTTCAGACAATGATTCTGTTCAACTGAGGAAGTTATTGAAGACTGACAGACAAAGTAGAGATGCTTTTATTAAGAGTTTCTCTCACTATTTATCGTGTCCCCTATTGCCTGGTCAAATTAACACAATAATATCTGAAGGAAGAACAGAATATAAAATATTCTACATTGTGTTGTAACCAGACATTGCACTCTTTTTTTTAATATTTGTTCTTCGGCTTTTTTTTTCTTTTTTCTTTTTTTTTGGCCTCTTTCATTAAAAAGGTGGCAAGATGTGGAATGGTGGTACAGAGTAGGGCATTTAAATAGAAGTTGAGGTCCTGTCAGGGACATGTTTGGAATGAGGATAGCCAGTTAAAGATTGCAGATACAACTACGAAGTCAGAAACTGTGTGGCCTTCCTTGAAATCCAGAGTTTTAATCCCTCCCTCCCGAGGTCATCCAAACAGATGTAAGCACTGTTCTCCTACTCTTCTAAATTAAAAGTGATAGTCACTGTTTCTGCTTCAGATGTTGTAGTGGAGAGCGGTTTGTGGTTTTGTTGAGAGGATCATAAAGGCAAGGGTTGCAGAATGACTTCCATTTTTCTTGTCTGGAGTCTTTTTCTTTTCTCTTTAAAGATTTTATATATTTATTCATGAGAGACAGAGAGAGAGAGAGGCAGAGACACAGGCAGAGGGAGAAGCTCCATACAGGGAGCCCGATATGGGACTCGATCCTGGGACTCTAGGATCACACCCAGGGCTGAAGGCGGCGCTAAACCGCTGGGCCACCGGGGCTGCCCATCTGGAGTCTTTGCTTAGTTTCTTCCTCTCCTCACCTACTATTTTTCACTAATTAATTGGAAAATTTTCATAGAATTTGTAGTGCTCAAAGTCTCATCTTGTAAGTAAGGTGCTTAGCTCATTGAGGCTTTGAGAATATAGCGAATGTAAAGAATGTACCCTGTGGATAAACTGCATAAAAATCAGGATTTTTAAACGTCACATTTCTCCTTGGAGTGTTCATTGATAGGAGAAGTGTAAATACAGCTGACATAATTTTCTTTAAGCAAGAGGTAGTAACTACACTCTTAATTTATTTTGATCAGGATAATATTTTCTTTGGTCCAGTTGGAATATGGAGCATTCAGCATGCAATGATGTTTTTTGGTAGTGGTTTTTGGGTAACACACTTGTCAATTGTGTATGTGTATCTGTAGCATGAGCTCTCAACTTTTTCTCTCTGAAACCGTTATCTCAGCATCCAATAAAATACTTATTTCCCTAAACCCTAAAAAAGAAACAAGATAGAATCTGTCACTTTAGAATATGAAATTCACAAATAATAATGATATTTAAGATGTGAAGTAGTCTTCTAGGGTGTATTTATATTAGGCATATTAATTTATTTCTCTCCAGAAACCAACATAGACTATAGCCATCACTAGCACAATGGATCTGATTGCTTACTTGGTATACTTTTGTTCATTTGTTTGGTCAAAACAGCCCACTGACCTTACTGCAGGCGTAGCAGAGAGCATGTCCAGTGTTGACTCTGACTTCTTTTGGCTTCTCCTTCTGCTATCCATTCCCTTCAATACATCGCTGTAATCTGCACTTCAAAATATTCATGAAAAAATTTATGTGGAGTGGTTTTGGCATACTGAATCACATTCCCAGTTCATGTGGATTCCCACTGTCAAAAGTTCAAAATTGAACTTTTGATTAAAAAAAATCAACCTCCTAATTTTTTTGCTACTCCATAGTTTCATGTTTAAAAAATAGATAATGTGTACTATAAGGACATATTTGAACTATGAAAAACTAAGAAACAAAAACAACAAAGAGGCATGTCACTATATTGGCATTTGTGTGTCTTATGTGCATTATGTGTCTTCACGTCCACATGCAAGGGTTGCTCAGCTTATATTCAAAGGTAGAATTCATGGGTTATGGAGTTTATGAATGTTCTGCTAGGAAAGATAATGCCTGGGACAAGTTGCCCTGCTAGATCTTCCTAGATAAAGTACTTCAAAGATAAAGGTAGGGGGAGGGGGAGAAAACCCTGATAATTATCTCTCTGTGGATATCACACAATCTTAATTACTTTAGCTTTATAATAAGTATATCCGGTTGGGCAAACCTGCCCTTCTTGTTTTTGATCTCCAGAAGTGTCCTGGCTATTCTAGAAGACTCTTTGCTTTTCCATTATCTACTTATAATAAACTTTTCAGGTTTTGCTAAAAACTGTGTTGGACTTTGTTTGAAGTCACATTAAATCTCAAGGTCATTAAGTAAAGGTCTCTGTTTCTAAGCAACATGGAGAAGTTGTAATTTCTTTTCTACAACATCTAAAAGCCAGAGCAAGCACCATGGCACTTCATGATAAATTGTTAATAACGACTATTTGGCAATGATCTTTTTTAGTTGAAACAATGTCCTTAGATTGAGGACTAGTGTTGTTTTCGTGATCACATCATGAAGCTAATGGTACATCTAATTGTTTCTTAGGAAATATAGGTGGAAACCATAGATAAATTAAAAGGAGCAACTCAACTGAGGGAAAGAATGTTAATTTCTAACTTCTTGGAAACGCTACAAATGAGGGGTAAGCACTAGGCAAATAATACATGGAAATGGTGACACTTGTCCCTTTTAGTGACCCATCTCTGGACCAGCATAGCAGTTCCAGGCAAGATTATAGGTTTGCTCCATGAGAAACAGCTCTGATGGGGTGCCTGGGTGTCTCAGTCCATTAAGTGTCTGTCTTTGGCTCAGGTCATGATCCCAGGGTCCTGGGATGGAGCCCTGTATGGGGCTTCCTGCTCAGCGGGGTGTCTGTTTTTCCTTCTCATTCTGTCCCTCCCCTCCACTCATGCTCTCTTTCACTTTCTCTGTCCTACCTCACATAAATAGCATCTTAAAAAAAAAAAAAAAAAAAAAAAAGAAGAAGAAAGAAAAAAACAGTTCTGGTGAGAAAGGTAAAAGCCCCTGGATTTAGGATTCTCCTTAATGTTTGTTCCTTAGCTAATTAGTATCAATTTCATGGGAGATTTACATTGAAAGAAAGCACACTTTACAAATTACATCCATTTGAAGATAATAGATTTATGATTTTATTTAGACTATAGGCATTTATAAATTAAAAGGCTATCATTTGCTTGAGTTGAAAATTCAAACCTCATCTCTGCCTCAACACAGTTTATGACTGGCTATTGCTCTGCACTCATGTGTACTGATCTGGATATTTTTTAATCAGGAGTAAACTGACAAGCCAGGCAGTCTGTTTTATTTCTTTGTTATTTAGCCTTCATTATCTTTTTAACATCTGTTGTTCATTTTAGATATTTTTAAAAACAAGTGTGATTCAAAGTCATTCTGCAGAGTATAGTCTCATTGTCTGGACATTGCAAAACAGCTTTATGCAGGAAGCCAGACTTGTGCAATGTCAGTTTTGTTAAGCTGTTTTTAGGAGAGAGGTTTGTAAAATAGGCACAGCCAATATGAAGCCGATTTTTTTAAAACCAAGGACTTAAGTTTGACTCCAGACTGCATTTCTCCATCCTTCCTCCCATATTTTTTCTAGCCTACTTCAATAGTTTCACACTTAGCCTCTGTAACTGTCCTGCTGGAAGCCATTCTTCACTCCACAGCCTGAAAGTTCTTTCTAAAATGTAAATCTAGCGATGTCACTCCTCTCTTGAAAATGCTTTTCTGCCTTCCTCTTGCTCTTACACCAAAGCCAAGGCCTTCAGTAATTCTGTCCTGGCTCACCTCCCTGGATTAAAAATCATCACTTCCTCCCTCCTGCTCTCCAGTTTCCTGGTCCCACACTATCTCTCCTCTGAAAATTGTACACGCCATTCCTCCTTCTTGGAGCATGCTGCTTTTCTCCTCTCTTCGGCTATTTGTCCTTCAGAGCTCAGCTTTGATATGATTTTTGGCATATCGAATAATTTTTTTAGTGTTTGTTTGCCAGCTCCAAGTTCTAGATGAATGCTTTACCAAAGTGCACTCTGCGTGTCCTCATCGTTTCACTTAACATCATCAGTAATGTAGAGCTGCCCAAAGTTAGAGGCCATATGTGACTGATCACCACTGAATCACTGGTTCCAAGGAAGTCTTCTTTGAAAATGTGTTCAACAAAGGAATCTTGTTAGGGTTCCACTTGTATGATAGACTGTATTTGTTCAGATTTATTACCCAGGCAGAATTTTGTTTGTACCTTATTTCTACATATTTCTCTGGGCAGAATTTCTAAATCATAATTTGGATGATTTAAATCTCAGATTAAATATCAGATTTAAATATCAATGAGTCACATGTATAGGCAAACCAGAGATTGAGTGACTTCAGAGTAAGGGAACTTTCATGCTTTCATGAAAAAACTGAGAATTCATTTAGAAATAATGGTTTAGGAATGATCAAGTCATTTACTAAGCTAGGAAGAACTTAAATGATCATACTTGAGTTAATTATACTCATGAATTAATACTTTATTGTTTTGTAAACCAGCAACTTGTCTGAAAAAATATTAATATTGGTTCATTTGCTTCACTGGAGGGAACTCAAATGATCATACTTGAGTTAATTATACTTATGAATTAATACTTTATTGTTTTGTAAACCAGCAACTTGTCTGAAAAAATATTAATATTGGTTCATTTCCTTCACTGGAGGGAATGCCATAGTTTAAAAAGACATATGGATAAACAATGAATGAAATAATTAGAGATTGAACCATGCTATTTGCATAGTTTCTAGTTATCTTCAAGGCTAAAGATGAAAACTGGAAAATAGTCTTAAGATTAGACATTTAAAAGATTTCCAAATACAAATCATTGGACAGATTTTTAAATATTTTTTTTCAATAAAAGAATCTAAAGTATCTCTTAATAATACACTCATTAATGTGAGTTGATTCCTTTTAGAGTCCTGAATGTGATCCACTTGCTGAAGTTTACATGGTTTGGGTCAGCATCCTTTGTGTTCTCTCCAACTAGAATTTGCTATTCTCCAGGCACATTTTTATTACCCTTGTCAATTCAGTGTTTTTCTAGAAACATACCAAAGTTCTTTCTATATTCCATACTATTGTGTGGTGTGAACAACTGATACTATTTGCTCAGTGTCTTACCTCTTTTTCTCTAGAAACAGTGCCTGATTGGCGTTTAGGACTATCCTCTCTATCTGACTCAAATGGTATCCTCCTGGGCCTTCTGTCACCCTGTCATGCTTCTCCAAGACAGTTCAGCATGTGTTCAGGTGGCTACTGATAATTCCCCTGTGTCATGGACATCAGGTCAATTAACATTTCCCTTTTAGTCAAGGCCTTTAGTAATTGGGTCCTGGCTTACCTCTCCAGGTTCAAATTCATCACTTCATGTTTTTGTTTTTGTTTTGTTTTTAAATATGTCAGTGGTTGCTGCACTGGGAATATTCAAGTCTAAAGTTATGTGTAGGCAGTCTTTGACTTCCCAGTAGCATAAACCTGAAAATACCAATTTCTGAGGTGAGATTGATACTTGCCACTGAAAAGTCTTGGCAAATACATAATTTTTATTATATTACTATTTGAATTAGGTATTTGAGAATATTTCTTCCACTCAACTGTAAGCTCTGTGAGGGTAGGAAGCATGTTTTACTTTATTTTCTCAAAATTAGCCAATTTCATATGGCTTGATATATAATTAAAAAACAATAAACATATGTTAAATTTTCTGTGTAAGCTCATTTGGTAGAGTGTCATCTCAGTAACTATTAAATAATACAGATCTCAGAAGTAATATTTTGTTCCTTTCTCATTTTGCACATTAAATTCTCTTACCTGGTTCTTATTTTTTTAATCTTTCTTCATGCTTAATTTTGTGATTTTCTTTAATTTGCCCTGTACTTCCTATTTTATTTTTGTTGTGGGTGTAGATAAACTTCCCAGGCAATTGAAAGGAGAAAACCTTAACTCTTTGATGGGTAGGTACATCATATCTTTTGTTAGTCCATTAATTTGTATTCAGAATTAAGAGGGGGAAAAAACATAAATCAATCAAAAGCTGATCCACAACCAATGCTTATCTATTTTTCACTTATTACTTTTTTAATCTTTCACTTATTACTTTTTTAAATCAGGATTCTCCAGACCACTAAGAATTTAAAAATAAAGCAAAAATAGTAAAACTACATTTCAGATATAGCACCCAGCGCATGGTAGGTTTTCATTTTAAATATCCTCAACTTATCTGTTTACTTCTAATGAAGGCATTGATTCATTCCTCCATCCATTCATTTATCCAGTAAGTAATCAATATATGTTTTTAAATGGATGGAGGAATAAATTAATGCCTTTATTAGAAGTAAAATAGGCTCTTGTAGGTTAATTGGAAGCCTAGGCATTCTAAATCATATTCTTTATATGTAAGTTGGGAATTGCCATATGTTCCATGCTGATGTGTGACGTGTGCTTAAAATATATGACATTTTCATAGTACAATTTGAAATCCCTTTATAAACTTCAGATCGCCTAATTTTCATATTAGTTCAGCTGTTCGTCCAACAGGATAATTTCAGTTGGAAGGCGTTTTTATTCAGTCAATTTAATTTCATAATTCACTGTTTTAGGTGACAGTAAAACATGGTTTCTATAGTTAAGGAAGGTGATCTGCTGGGAAAAACGAGCACGAATGTAGTGTGAGTCTAGTGGGAGAACTGTGACAAGCATGAGCATAATGCAGGGACAAACCAGTGCCTGTAGGAGCAACATAACCAGAGGAAGGCTGGCAGAGTGGAGGTCGGGGACAGGCTCTGCAGGAGACAGCATTCAATTGCCTTGTGCTCCTTAGAGGATGCTTCTGATGTCAGACAGGCTTGGGTGCAAACCATAGTTTTGCCATTTACCATTTGGGTGACTTTGTGCAAGAAAATTAACCCCTGAGGCCTCATTTCTTCTTCATCTGTAATATGGGAATAAGATTTGTCAGAGAACTTCTAGGCGGCTGAGAGATTGTCTGTCTTAGGCTCAAGGTATGTCTGGGCATCAAGTCCTGCATCTGGCTCCCTGTGAGGAGTCTGCTTTTCCCTCTGTCTATGTCTCTGCCTCTCTCTCTGTGTTTCTCATGAATAAATAAATAAAATCTTAAAAAAAAAAAGATTTTTCATCTACCCCACCAGAATAACTGTGGTGAAAACTTTCTGTTCCTTACAGGTTTGGTGATGTTACCATAGAAATACAAAGGAGTATGGAAACAGTAAATTGAGAGAGGAATAAACAAGTGTAAAAAAGTAAGGCAGAGCAAGGCAAAGAATTCTCCCCAGAACAGTGAACAATCCAAGGATGCTTTCCCTAATAATTTAAAAATATTAATGATTGGGGTATCCATATTTCAAGCTGCCAGAGATAATGCCATATTGCCTTTGGCTTATGAACAATCAGGTGCGCTAGTATTGTTGTAGGTTTCAGAAAAAATAAGGCCAGTTATGCTTTGGACAGTCATGTGAACATTAAGTGGCACACGGACTGCACCTCCAACAGGCTTCGACTTGCATGACTAGGTTTTGGAATGCAAAGCATTGCTATTTTTCAGAATCCTCCTCCTCACTCAGCGATAGCCTAGGGCGAGATTTGGATTTGAAGAACATTATTCCAATAAAACATGCATTAAAAGAGCACTGAAAGAATTTATTTTTACCAAACTCATGTTGTGTAAAATGAGATGGAACTCCTCAAAACAGTTTTCTTTTCTTGGCCTAGACAGGACATGAAACAAAATTCTGCTGTGTCATCTACATCAAAGCAAGAAAATAATCCTTTGACCTTAGTAATACACTTGCTTCCAGGGATAAATGAACTGCTGTATGGGATTATGCAATTCTCTTGGATGACAGGTTAACTTTTTTGCATAATGGTGCCCTTTTATAAAGAGATCCAAAATGCTACCTATGTCTGAGTGGATTTATCCAAAAAGGCAAACAATATATTTGTAAGAGCAAGACAACTGTTCTAAGATTTCATAAGTGAATGGAAGATAAGAAATGTCAAAAGAAGAAATGAATGGAAGTCTTTAAAAATCTAGAGTTCTCTGAATATTTCATATTTAGCATTTTTTCCTACAAGTATACAGAGGCCTTTGGTGTTTTAGGGACAGGCCAGTCCGGGATATATGGCCTGTAGAGGTGGGTGCACTCATGGCATTACTGGAGAGCAATAGAACAACTCCTCATTCATGTACTAGGATCTCCTACACTATTGTGTTCGTTGTTAACTTAGAGTCATGTTTTGTGTTTAGGTAGTATATCTTGGGAAATGTTAGTATCAAAAGGAAAGGCCATGGTTACCCACATCTTTTCTTTTTGAAACCTATGTAGAATAGGTGTGATAAAGAGATAGTTATAATGTTCAAGTTCAGACTGAGATAGGCATGCTCCCTGGTTAGGCCAAGAATAGCAAGAAGTCACTAGGAATGTGTGTGGATATGTGTGTGTGTGTGTGTGTGTGTGTGTGTGTGTGTGTGTGAAGGTGGAGAGGTTACAGAGGCAGAACAACAGGAATACCAAAGACATGGTGGAAGACAATAAGGAGAGCAGTAGATAGGCTGTGTTGATGGTGAAGTTTAGTTCTCAGAAGAATTATTTATTCATTTGACAAACATTTGCTAGATGTGCTCTATATGCCAAACATTGTGCTGTAAAGATTAAAAAGATATATAGACCTTGCCAGGTAGGGGTTACAGTACAGTATTGAAAATAGGAAATTAGGGATCCCTGGGTGGCGCAGCGGTTTAGCGCCTGCCTTTGGACCAGGGCGCGATCCTGGAGACCCAGGATCGAATCCCACGTCAGGCTCCCGGCATGGAGCCTGCTTCTCCCTCTGCCTATGTCTCTGCCTCTCTCTCTCTCTCTCTCTGTGTGACTATCATAAATAAAAAAAAAAAAAAATTAAAGAAAATAGGAAATTAACCAGATAATTCTAAGAGAGTAAGGTAGGTGTGTGTGTGTGTGTGTGTGTGTCTGTGTGTGTCTGTGTGTGTCTGTGTGTATGTGAGAGAGAGAGAAAAACAGAGAGAGAGAGAGAGCTGTGGGGCACAGAACTTAGACTAGACGGTCAGGGAAGGTTTCCTAGAAGTGTGTTTCAGATTGCTTTAAAGTATATGTGAGCATTAGGAGGGTGGAAAATGTGGGTACACATTCTAAACAGAGAGAACAATCTGGAGTTAGAAAACCGTGTGCTTTTTGAGGAAATACAGTTGCCTGTGGGGAAAAGATAGTTGCAAGACTAAGAAAGGGCTCACCTACTCTAGACAGATGTGGAACTGACTCCTGAAAGTGACAGCTGGCCAGTGACAGATTTTTGATAGCTGAATGACAGACTCGGGTCTTTTAGAAGTGTCTCTAGTACTGGTATGGAGAACACATAGGAAGGGGAACACACAGACCTGGAGACTGCTGGATTTAGGAACTCCTGGATTAGTAAGAATGAAGAGTGATGAAGGCTTCCAATGAAGGGAGAAATTCCCAGGAACCTCTAGTCTGGGGGTTAGAAAAATGGGTTCAGCTTTAAATGTGTTGAGTATTGAAATGCTTATGGGGCATCTCAGTGGCGAGATTAGTTCTACTGGGTAGAGGTCTTAAATGAAATTGAGATGTTGAATCACCAGTGTGTTAGTGGTGTTGGAAACCAGACAAGAAACATAAAGAGAGAGGAGCAGTGGGTGAAGATCACTGACCACTCTCTAGGAAGATGAATGGAAGGAAGAGCCCAGGAGGAAGAGTGAGGAGGACAACATGGAGAGCGAAGAAAAGCAAAATCATTGGAGTTGGCAAGGAAGGGGTCATCTGGGAATTTACTAAGAGCGGTTTGAGTGGATGAATGGGAATGAATTGGTGCCAAATTTCAATAGGGTAAGTGGTGAAGGTGAGTGGAGGCTGTAAGGTTGTGGACAAAACTAAAATCTTAAACAAAAGCAAAAAATGTGGCTGGGAAAGAAATGATGGAAAGGAAGTAGCCAGGGGGGAGCATACGGATGAGAGAGCTTTGCTAGCGTTGGGGATTTGAGCCTGCCCATAGTGATGGGGGAAACAGCTGGTAGACAGGTGGGCAGACTGAGAATATAAGTGTACTATAAATACAATATACTATGTTAGAATTGTTGTCTTTGGAAAGATGATCATAGTTCTTCCAAAATGCAACTTGAGTCAAGGAACCCTTTGTTATATCACATGTAAGAAAGTTGCTGTGATATCTAACAAAAATTTAATGAAGGCTTAGATAATATCACATTTGTGTAACTTGAGGCCTTTAAATCAATGAAATCTCCCAAATAAAATAAAGAGAAAGAGAATTTCAACTTAAGATATAGTAGGAGGAAAAATGAATGTTTCATTTACTTTATCAGTTAAATCTGGGCTATAAAATGGTCATAACATGATATTATTTATCATAATATAAATATTATAGAAATAATAATACTTTCTATAAATATTATAGAAAGGGGTATTGAAAAGGGTATTGAAAACAGTCTAAGTTTCAGGCATTTTTAAAAATTTAAGTCAATATCACACCCTGAAGAAAAAGGTGTAATGACTTCATTGTTCTTTTGCTTATAGGGAGATGAGGAATTCAAATCATAAATTTATGAAAGAAGGATGTTTTTCTCACTGTAATTTCTGTGGCTGTTTTCAAGATAAATTTTTTTTTCAAGATAAATTTTTATTGTGATTGAAACCATGCTTGGCACATAGTAGGTGCTCAATAAATATTTGTGAACTCATATAACAGTTATTTGTATATAAGAAACCAAGGAAGTAAGGGTCAAATATTTTTTTCATAAAAACTTTGGAACTCTCTTCTCACTAAGAAATGACAAACTCTTATAAAAGAGGTATTTATTTCCTGCCAAAGTTGCCTTCAAGGTAAGTTGCTTTATAAAACTGTTAGAAGAGTTTAAGAGGACTAATTATTATCATCTGTAACATGCTACCCAGCAAGACATTCCTGACCAGCTTGAAGTTACAAAAAATAAGTCAAGCTTATGCAAGTTTGAAATAAAAAAAATTAAAAAAATTAAAAAAAACGAGGACAAAAGTTAAAACCAATAAACTCTTATCTGTAGTCTGTCTTTCCGGAAAGATTATAAATAAGTTTGTTTCTCTAGTAATTGGAACATTGCTCCATATCCTCAGTGTGTGTATGTGTGTGTGTGTGTGTGTGTGTGTGTGTGTGCGTGTGTGTGTGTTTGGAGATGAGGGAAATGGGAAATGAATGAGTAGGGAGGAAAGTTGAAAAATGACATCATTTAGGTCAATTTCTGAAAATTTATCGACATTTATGGATGCACCATAATGTAGTTAATTACTTTGTGTTTTCTTAAATTATCTGTCCTGTTTTAATTTTGTAATGCATTGCAAAGACGAAAACACCAAAATTCATGAAAATTGTTCTGTTAGACATGCAGAAATTCTAATGCAACATGGAAATGTGCATGCATCTACAGCGATACTTCAGCTTATAACTAAGCTTGTTAGGTCATTTATCATTGTTTGCCCATGTAAATTGCTTCGTCATAAGCTTTCCTGTAAATCAGAAACACAGGACTCTCCTTTTTGTTTTTGTTTGGTTTATTTCTTATTCAATTAAGACCCTTAATTAATCCTTAATATTTAAGGCATTAGTAAAAAGTCACCATCATAAAACCATTTAGTTTTTCTATCACTTCCATTTTGGTGAAACGGAAGAAAACAAAGTTATAATTCAGTGAATTTATGTAACTTGAAAAAATTATGTAACTTTTTCTTAGTAAAACTGCTAGGCTCTCTAAAACTTCCAGCCTCTCAATACTCACTTGTTTGTCTAGAATACATTATGTTATGCTTTACTTAGGTATAAAAGAATTATAACAGCACCAGTTGTTAATATTTCACATATCATTTGTTAAAGTTAACTCTGTAGTGTTTTCTAGCATGTAATAATAAATGCATCATTTGAAACTTGTGATTAAGTGTATTTATGTCCCAATAAAGAAGATACAAGTTTTAGTCTCAACTTAATGGAAGTTTTGAAACAATTTTGCGAAGTGTAAGATAAATTTAAGTCAAATGTTTAATCTTAGAGAGCCAAGATTGAAACATTGGACTAATATAAAACAACTCAAGTGGTACCTTTCATCTGGTTGCTTCCATGACTACCAGAAAGCCCTCTATGAGGTATCATATTTCTTTGCCTTTTTTTTTTTTTTTGAGTTCCTGCATGTATTGTGAGAACCTGTTAATCTGGTAATCAGTTGTACATTTCGTTTTTTAATTGCCATTTTTGTAAGTGTTGTCTGTGGCAATTACACACCATTTTAAAAGAAGAGATCACAGGCATTGAGGTCAAGTCAAGACTTGTGTACAGATTTCCCTTTTTTTGACCCTAGAAGATATGGAACTCAGCATGCTTCCTTTTTTCAACACTAGCCATTTTGGGAGCAACAGTTAACTGCCCACTGGTGGTAAGCCCTTCCTTTTGTGCCTAATGGGTCCCATCCTGCCACATGGTGGTTGGGCCACAGATGGAAGGCACTGGTGGTGCAGAGTGGTATTGAACAAATGGGAAATCAGACAAACATGGGTTTGAAATCAGCCTTATTTACTTTTTTGGGCTGACATTTGAGTACCTGATTCACTGTTCTTCGTTTCTTTAAATAACGCACCAAAGATTTACTGGAATAATGTATGCAGACTGCTAATTTTTTATATAACCCACTATTACAATAACATCAATAATAATCACATCTAATTCTTTAATGAGAGAAATTCAACTTGAACTAGCTTAATCAAAGTAGAGTATGAGGGGAAAGCCTCACAGAGCCCAAGAAGAACAATATGACCAGGCCACAGGGACAGGGACTCTCAGAGACTCTCCATCTATTATTTCTGCACTCATCTGTGCCTCTCTAAGCAGGTATCCTAAGCTTTGCTGGCCACATGGCAGGACACACAGTGAGTGCCCTCTTCAGGCCCCAGCCACTCCAAAATGGCTTGACCTGATATATTCCTAGTCTAGAGTTCAAAAGTTCTGGAAAAAGACTGTACTATCTGCCTCAGAACCATGGCACCATGACCAGGAGACAAGTTCCATGAAACATTATCTTTACATGGTATAAATTCAATCACGATGCACTCTTGCTTAAAGACTTCCAATGCCTTTCCATTAATAGAAGTCTAAATTCTGATCTCTTTTTTCCATAGCCTGAAAGGCTCTGTATGCACAGGCACCTGTGTACCTCTTTGATATCATCAGAATCCTTGTTTATGTATTGTTTACTTCCTGTTACACAGAATATGCTCCCTAGCCCTGTCTTCCCTCTCTGTCCTTGTTACTTAGGTCTCAGTTCAAATGGCATCTTTTCATAAAGGCTGACTACTCACTAGATAGTAGCCACTATTTGAAATTACCTTTTTCTTCACCCTTAAAACATTTATCTTTTCCACATACTATCCTTCCATTACCTTTAGATGGCAGAGACCTGCTCACTGCCCATGGCTTGGTACCATCAGAGGTTGTGAACTATTTGTTAGGGGAATGCTCTCTTCTTCTTCTCCTCCTCCTCCTCCTCCTCCTCCTCCTCCTCCTCCTTCTTTCTTCTTTCTTCTTTCTTCTTCTTCTTCTTTTTAAGATTTTTATTTATTCATGAGAGACACAGAGAAAGAGAGAGGCAGAGACATAGACAGAGGGAGAAGCAGGCTCCATGCAGGAAGCCCAATGTGGGACTCAATCCAGAGACTCAGGGATCACGCCCTGGGCCGAAGGCAGATGCTCAACCGCTGAGCCACCCAGGGGTCCCTAGGAATGCTCTCTTCTTGCAAACATGTGGATGGAGGTAGTCTAGGATTAGAGACAGCTCTTTTCCAAAAGGGAAAGAAGTGGGAAGAGTAGGCAAAATGAAGGGGCCACTACACATTTTTAAAATATTTTATTTATTTATGATAGACACAGAGAGAGAGAGGCAGAGACACAGGCAGAGGGAGAAGCAGGCTCCATGCAGGAAGCCCGACATGGGACTCGATCCCCGGTCTCCAGAATCACACCCTGGGCTGAAGGCGGCGCTAAACCGCTGGGCCACCCGGGCTGCCCAGCCACTACACATTTGTATGTCTACAAAACATTTTATCGTGTAATACCTTATTTACTCTCCATACTCATCCATTGACTTTTTCCCATTTTTTATTGTGGTAAAATATGCATAAAATTTACCATCTTAATCATTTTAAGTGAACAGTTCAGTAGTGTTAAATATATTTGTAATACACACCTATCATGACCATCCATCTGTCTAACTCACCATATTTCACAACTGAAACTCTGTACCAATTAAAAACTAATTCCCAGGCCTAGCAACTACCATTCTACTTTGTCTCTATACTTTTGACTCCTCTAAATATCTCATATAAGTGGAATCACACAATGTTTATGTTCATCTTTTTATGACTGGCTTATTTCTCTTACCATGATGTCCTCAAGATCCCTTCATATTGTAGCATGTGCTAGAATTTTCTTCCTTTCTGTATATATATTTCACATTTTCCCTAACATTCATCCATCAGTGGACACTTCACTTGATCTCACATTTTAGCTAATGCTGCTGTAAATAATGCTTCCTGTGAACACTGACTTTTATCAGTGAAAGAAAGAAACTTAGGAAATGAAGAGACTTGTCTAAGATGACACAGAGAGTGAGAGCAGATAATGAACTGCCTCCTGCTATAGCACAGACAATTATGTAGTGAACTTTCTTTTTAACCTTTTCCAATTATTGCGTAAATGTCTGTCTTGATCATAGTCAAGAAATTCTAATTTTCTTGATTTTGTATATATGTAGGTAAATCTTCTATAATTTATGCTGTATTGGTTTTGTAAAACCAATAGCTCATACCATGTATTCTAAAACCTTCATTTAAGAGCAAGGGTATTTTTTCTTCCAAAGGAGTTTTCTAATAAAGAGATTTACTTGTGACACCAATTGAAATTATTATACATTAAGAATACCAATTGTCTTTGGGTTAGTATTCAATAAAATTAATTGATAGGTAGGTGTACAATTTTTACTTTATGAATTGAGCAGTTACAGATTTAGTAGTTGCTTCAGTGACTCTTCATGTCTAAGGTGGATAGCAAAAAAGAAATGACTCTAGAAAATACAAAAACCTTCAATTACTCTATTTTAACTATTAACTATAAAATTCAATTTTATATGTATTGCATTTAACCCTGGTGATGCTTTTGTTTTCATTGCTTTGTTTTGGAATTAGAGTGTGGTTGCAGCCCACTTGAAAAGGTCCATTAGAGTTACATTTAAAAGTCTGGCCTGGGTTTCATTGCCAGTCCCATGAATTATTGCTTCTGTGATCTTGGTAAAGTAGCTCCACCCTTAATTTGTTGATTTTCTCTTCTCTAAAATCATAATAATAATGTTCACTAGGTTATTTGTGAGGATTAAGATATAAAATACAGAAAACCCCTAGAACCTAGTCTAGTCCGGTGCATAGCAAGTGCTCATTAATGATAAATTTTATAGATATTCAATGAGTGTTCGTGTATATTAGTGTACTTTTCCAAAAGTAGACTTTGAGCATACATCCATTTACTTTCCTGTGGCAAGTTAAATATGCATTAGCATTTTATGGTAACAGAGGTTGAACTGGTATTTACCTGTTTTCATTTACGTAAAAATAGCATTTAGATCTTCGAGAAGTCTAAAATTTCAGTGTTTGAGTAAGATAGGTAGTAAAGGGTTTGGTGTGTTGGTTGGTTTTCTTTAAATGACTTTTGATGTAAGAGGAATAATTGAAAACGAACCTAGGAAGTTTATATGACATTCAGAGGTCACCACTAGTTGTAGTGACAGGATCAGACCTAGAATGCTCTTTCCATTTTATGGTTATTAAGTTAAATTTGAGCTTAGCCTATTAAAAGTAAGCTTAGCTCACTTCAGCTTAGCAAGTTCACAGCTCCAAGACAGACGATCCTGAATAGTTAGCTTTGATAATATAAATGTAAATAACACAATTTATTAACAAATTGCACTTCATTATGCCTTGAGCAACAATATATATATTTTGTCCCTTGCTATTTCATGAAGAACCTTCTTATTTATATGGAAACATAAACATTATTGAAAATAAATTACTATAAAACGGTAAAGGTGGCATATCCTCATTACTGTACCCTATATCATAAATATAATATTACATGGTTGAGGAGAATTTGGTGAGGAGCATATATAATTGGCATATAATTTCATTTTTATTTTGGTGAAGCATTGAACATTACTGATTAGATATATACTATTCATGTCATTGCTATTATCAAAGAACTGATTATGACAGGGAAACAGATGTCAGAAAGCAAGTACACTAATAACAACATGATTACTGCCGCCAATTTAATTCTAGAAGCCTGTCTAGAATCCTTATGAAGTGAAGAACATTCCTCAGCTATGTAGAATAGGCAATGATCTGTTTCCCTTACCCATCACAATTAAAAAAAAAAAAAGTGCATTCAAATACTTTTGATTAGATGTATTCCATAACATCAGCTTTTGAATCCTTCTTTAAATATTAGAGCTTTTTCAAAGTAATTTAATTATTTTTCAAAGCTTAGCTTCAGAGATAGAGACTTTTAGATCTGTTCATATTTGATTGACCATTATCTCATTTGAAATGTGTGCATTAAGATAGGAAATAAGTCCATGCTCGTTCTTTATTTTTCAGCTTCCATAAGTTCTACCTTGCCACTTGCAGTCTCTTTTGTCTTTCTACCTTTTCTTATTATAGTGTATTAATCTTAATATTTTGCGCTTTTCCTTATTTCTTCCAAGTTATAAATGCAATTCCTGTTAGTTACTAGATATTTTAGAAAATACAAAGAGCATACAGAAGAACAATCTTGCCCATCACTCAGTGGTCAGAAATGGCCATTATTAGAATTCTTTTTTAAAGATTTATTTACTTAGAGAGAGAGAGATTGAGAGTTCACAAGTGCAGGTCGGGAGAGGGACAGAGGGAAAGAATCTTCAAGCAGAACCCCCAATGAGCAAAGAGCCCAACCTGGGGCTGATCCAATGACTCTGAGATCATGACCTGAGCTGAAACCAAGGGTTGGATGCTGAACCGACTTTGCCACCCAGGCGCCCCTAGTTTTGTTTTTAAAAGTCTCTATCATCTTTATTCCATCTATTCTGGTTCAACCACTTACTAACTATAACCCGCAGACAGTTAGATTTCTGTGCCTTGCTTTACTCATTTATAAAATGAGAATAATAACAACTTCTATCTAATAGGGTGATTTTGAGGATTAAAAAAAGTTAATTCATGATTAGCAGAGGGCCTAGCATATAGAAAGGTCTCAATAAATGCTAATAATTGGTGGTATTTCACACTGATTATTTATATCTTGTTTGCAGTAGTGTCTACATTATAAAAGAGGAACAAAATAGAAAGTACAAGGAACAAGACACCCCAGTAGATGGTCTGCTTTGTCCCCCAATGAGGAACACTTGGACCAGGAAGTGAAAATTTATAAAAATGTTTACAGGTATCTTTAGATGACCATATTTACTTTGAGATTTTAAATCTGGAGTAGGACTCCAAAGTTAGAGAGTACCAAGGTTCACAAATAAAGGCTTTCTGTGTTTTTAACTGAATGGAGATAAGATTTCAGGGTATCTTAATGTTTAATTTGAAGCATGTGTAATAATCACCAGTTTTATTTTTATAGTAACAGGTTATTTTATAATAACAGGTTTATAGTAACAGTACTGGGATTATTTTTTTAGGGCTCAACCAAATGTACCCACCCCTGCTTCTTCCTTCATAAAAAGTTTCCTAGGACACTTGGGTGGCTCAGTCAGTTAAGCATCTAACTCTTGATTTTGGCTCAGGTCATGTTCTCAGGGTTGTGAGACTGAGCCCCACGTGGGGCTGTGCACTGGGCTTGGAGCCTGCTTAAGATTCTCCTCCCTCTGCCCCTCCCCACCCTACCCCTTCCTCTCTCCTTTTCTAAAAAAATAAAAAGTTTCCTGACAATTACAGACCCCATTATTTTTGCCTTCTCTTGACTTCTCTGCTATTTGACCTCCTTGAACCTTGACCATTCAACTCCTTATTCCTCCATGTCTACAGCACAGCATAAATAACATCTTTAATAAATAACACTCATTCTGGCTTTAGCTCAAATTAACTGAAACCTAAAGCCTAGGGATGATCTGTGAAGTCTAACTTATAAGAAGCACTCCTCTTGGTTAAGCAAGGTGAATTTGAAGGTAGCTAAATATGTTACAAATTTAAAGGAAGGGCATAGATCCAAACTTGTAGACCCAAACTTGTAGCTAAGATTTTTCCTTGTATATGGATAAATGAGTACCTTCCTTACAGTTATGCATTCTTCATAACATAAGCCATAAACATGCCCTTTATTTTTTGCTGGATAAAGTCTTTTTGCCATCTGATACCATGTTGTTGTTGTTGTTATTTTAAGTTTTTATTTATTTATTCATGAGAGACACAGAGAGAGAGAGAGAGAGAGAGGTAGAGACATAGGCAGAGGGAGAAGCAGGCTCCTCGCAGGGAGCCCGATGCGGGACTTGATCCCCAGACCCGTGATCACGCCCTAAGCCAAAGGCAAACATTCAACCACTGAGCCACCCCAGGCATCCTTGATTAGAAGTATTTTTTTTTTTAATAGGGCAGGGCAGAGCTGAGATATTTCTATTGATTATTAGCAGAGGGAGTTTCTCTAATACCTTGCCTTTTAAAAAAATGTTTTTATTTGGTATTATATATGCTCCAAGTAATGCTTTCTCTATATATTACTTTTTTCTATAAAAGTTACCGAACTTATAAAAGTTTTATAAAACTTTTATATCTAGGCAATTATGTACTATTTCTGCAGTGAAGGTGTTAATGTCCCACTAGTGTTGTTAAATCCTACTTAGCACAATTAAACTATTTATGGATATTGTTTGAGAATAAAATGCTCATGTGGTAAACATGATTTTCTTGGCTGTTTTTAAAGGGATAACAAATGAATTTTAATAATTTGTTATGTTTTGTTTGTTTTTATGTTTCCTAATTTAAAGCGTATTAATTTGATAATTTTCAATACTTTATTTTCATGTTCCTTATCTGCAAAATTTCCTCCAGATTCCCAAAGTGTCAACTGCTATTTAGTCCAGCATATCTCCATAAGAACTCCATCCATGGGTATCATCAGGAACTTCTTAAGATATTTTCTGGTGAAGAGAGGTTCAAGGAGAGAAAGATAAAAATTAGGAAACAAAAGTGGAAAACTTGGGGAAAAAAGTAATTAAAGAATGGAAAAGCAGAAAAACAGTACATTTGTATATGTAGAAGGCAATGGCCCCAACATCAATTACCTCCATTTCTCTCTTCTGGAGCTATCTATGACATGACTGTGAAGAGCAAAAGCATAATTTGTTCAGGAATAAGTCTGATCCTTGGTGGTGAAACTGGATTTACCATCATAGTTTGGTATAGTTTAAAATTTCTCTTGAATCAATTTTTTCTACCCCTGTGGATAGAGAATTCCAGTCAAAATTAGTAACAGAAAAGCTGAATTAAACCTTATTTTCATGAGTGCTAGAGAAAGTCTGTGTATGACTAATAGTAGATATTGACTGGCTTTAACTCACTCCAGAGACAAAACCAATAAGCTACAGACACTCACAGATAGAGGAAGATCTTGCTTCCCAAAGGCCCTAAGGTTGAAATTTTCTAAAGCTGTTTGATGTCATATAGAAGGCCATGTATTCTATCCCAACTTCACAGAGTTTTAGATGGACATCAGAACTAGGAACATAAGCCAAATTGTTTTCTTTCAATATTTGCAGAATCTAATTGTACCAGAAAATGTCTTGATTTGGTTCATTCTGGTTATTCATCGCTCACATGTGATAGGTACTTGCTGTGACCTAATACAATTTATTTCTTAGTGAGATGACTGAATCTGAGATTGGTTTTCCTGCTGAGTCTTACACTCTCAACATGTGGGGCAAGTCACTTAACTTCTCTGCTCATCACCTTCCCTGTCTGTGTAAGAAGGCCCTCACACCAGTTCTGAATTTCCCACCAGGTGTGCCATAGCACAAAGCTCTCACAGGTGTGCTGACAAACAGTAATAAGTTTGTAGGATTTATTTATTTTTTTTTTGCCACACCTTTGGAGAGGCAATTATGGTGACTTTCTGTCAGATGAAATGTTAAACTGAGCTGTGTAGAGTAGGGACAATTTATTGTAAGCAGGAGGTAAAGTGTAATTTTAAGCCCATGCCAAGAGAAGAACAGGTGTTTGTTGGAACCTGTGGGAACTCTACTCCTGCGTGTCAATCACTGAGCAAAACCCTGCAGTAAACAGTTATCTGCAGTAAGTAGGGACACGTCAAGGTGACCACATCAATAGAGCTCCATCTATGGAGGCTTTTTTATTTAATTCCCTGAAGTCAATTCTCTTATTTCCAAACTATCCCAGCCATGCCAAAAATTTACAAAGCTGTACTAGATTTTATGAGTCAGACCTCTCCCTTCTTGCTTGGTACCTCGGGTGTAGTCATAGCAGCTGCCCTAATGCGTAAATATGAACCTGATACTTGTGCCAAAGGTGAGTAATTTGGATCTGGGTAGTGGCAGGGAACCTATTTTTAGGGAGGAGGAGAAAAAAGAAGGAAAGGAACATTAATTATCTTTCTTATTTGCTTATGATTTGGTATTTTTACCAAAGAAGGTAAGAGAGGAGAGGGGAACTGGGGGCTTTATGAAGTTAATGAATCTAGAAAGGCAAGAAGAAAGTTAAGTCTGAGTGATGAGTTTATGAATCAGCTTCCCCCTGAGTCTTTTGACTTTTGAAAGGAGAGTATTTGTGATACATTCTATTCATTCATCTTTGTTTCACATAAAATAGCCTTCTTCTCTTTATGGTGATAAGCCCTACTATAAACAATTTTTGTCCACAAAAATATAATTGTTTTTTTTTTTTTGGTTGGGTTTGTAATAAGCCCTGAATGACAGACTTTATCTCACCATACATTTCTTGGAGGGTTTGAAAATCGGGTTACCCCTCAGGGAGCCAATGTGGACATACACAGTATAAGGAAAAGGGAAGTGGTGGAAAAACTCTGAGACCTCCAGGCACATAACTGGCTGTGCTCAAATGGCCATTTGAGAAGTATGACAAAAAGAATTTCTTGTTTATTTCGTTCCGTTCTAGTACAGGCTCTTCCTGTAAATAATAAAGTGTTTTATAGCACTTTGCATCAAATATTTGAATATGCATGTTTTGTATTTGGCCTGCAGGTAGAAAAGTCCAGATTACTTCAAATAGTAGATTTTCCTGAGTGGCAAAATATATTCTGAGTAACCATTGTAAATATACAGACCACAAATCCAGAAATTCAGAAGGACCATCGTGGGTCTCCACACAGGCCTAATCAGCACATCTGAAAATCACTGAATCAAGTGATCTCCTCTGATGGAAAGTGCCTGCCTGGCCAACAGGTCTTACCTCTGTTATGCTTAAAATGAGGAGCAGCAGCAGCACCTGGGGACTTGATTTGTTTCAAGTGCAGAGCCTCAGTTCCACCCCCAGATCCACTGAGGCACAAATTCTGGGGGCAGAACCCGGCAGTCTGTGAATGAACCAGTCTTCCAGGGGATTTTTAGAGACACTAAAGTTTGAGAATCGCTGCCTAAACTGATTTTGCCTTTATGTGACCTCCACTCTCATTTCTCTAAGAGTCACAAACTCAATTTAATTCAGCCTGACACTAACCAGAGCTAACATACATTGTGTTCTAAGTTGCATCACAGATTGTGCCAAGTATCATGTTCTTGGAGCAACTCTGTAGCATAGATCCTATAATTAGTTTCACTTTAAAGATGGGGTAAAGGGGGGCACCTGGGTGGTTCAGTAGTTAAGGCTCTGCCTTCAGCTCAGGGTGTGATCCCACGGTCCCTGGATTGAGTCCCACATTGGGCTCCCTGTGAGGAGCCTGCTTCTCCCTCTGCCTATGTCTCTGCCTTTTTCTCTGTGTCTCTCATACAAATAAATCAAATCTTAAAAGAAAAAAAAGATGGGTTAAAGGATGCTTATAGGGATGTACTTTCCCAAGGTTATGCAATTAGTAAGTAGCAGTAGCTAGGATCCATACTGTTTAACTCCTAAATCTGTGCACCTAACCATAGAACTATACCTCTAATATATTTACTGAATGCAAGGCAGTTGGATACTTGGATTAGAATAAAATAGTCCCAGACCCAGTGGGATCCCATTTTATGTTGGAAATTCATCTGTCCTCATTAACTTCTTCTGTGCATGCTGTGTCATCTAGAAAATAGTGCTTGCTTTCTCCTCAATCCAGTTCTGGGTCTGCAATTAAAATCAGACTCAAGACGCACCTACTCTTTGGAAGCATTCCCTGATTTTCCTTGCAGAATGGATCATTTCTTTAGGAATTTGCCCTCATTTTTTGTTGTCGTCTTCTGTTCCTGGGGAGTGGTGGTTTTGCACTGTCTGCATGCCTACTACCTGGAATTACCCCAAATAAATTGTACATTTATCCAAGAGAAGAACTGTATCTTTTATTGGTGACTTTTCTGGGTTTCCCAGCAGGGCTCTGTGCCCAGTAGCCAACCAGTGAGGCTTGTTGAATAACAAGGATGTTTATAAAATCTCTTCTTAGTCCTTGACTAAAATTTTCAGTTGGATGGGAGAGAAGGTCATCTGAAACATGCAAGGGGAATGGCTAAAATAAATTAAAAGTGCTAAGTAAGTGTATTGGAAGTAGAAACAATTGCTTTTGTTTTTAACTTAAATTTCCAAACATCTTCAGTGCAGATTAGGAGGGATTTCAGATGTTCCCATAAAGTGCCCACTAGGATTGCCTCTGTCCTTCCTTTCACCACAGCCCCCACAAGCTCTTCTTTTTAGCTGCACTTGAAGTTACTGGAGTGATTCTGTTTGCGTCAAAGGCTTTTGAATGAGAAGATGGCAGATTTTTTAATGAACTCATTCTTCATTCCTTGAAAAGAACCTTTCAGAAAAGACAATTTCATTTCATTGCTATAATCTTAATCAATGGTAGAGAGGTTTTAAACTTTAAGTGGGAATTAAGATTTTGTCATATGAAGAAGGAATCCCTACTAATGACCTATTAATAGCTCTTGACATTCCTTTTGATCCTTCCATATACGCATGCATTTATTTAAGTGTAGTTATTTGTGGAATTTATAACTAATAGTTTTTCAATCCATGCACACATATGTATAGTATTTTAAATGAAAAATGGTGTTATTACAAAAGAAACATGTTCATCATAGATAAATGAAATCATCAAGGTATGTTTTTCTTTCCCATGTGGCATGTATTGATACATATTGTTAAATTAGCTTGCATGTATACAAAAAAGTATTCTCTACCTTTTCTCTTTCTCTTTCTCTTTCTCACACACAGTTGTTTTTAAATGAAAACCTAGTTCTACAAAATGAAGTCTGATAGGATTTGTTACCTGTTACAGCTGTTATTCTATTCCATAGGCCGAATAGGGTACTGTGAAGGTCAAGATATATAAGGTGAAATATGCACTTACTAGTAGGCGAAAGTACAGAAGAAAATAATAAATTTTTATTGACAAATAATTAACAAATTAATTATTAAATAGGACTTTTTCAGATTTATTCCCTAAAAGGAGGTCTGTTTTTCTTGTGGTATGGGCCCTGGGGACCACCCAGATGGGGCAGTCTTTGGGTATCAAGTATAGTTCTCTCACACTTGGTCACTCCCTGAATTATTTTACAGTAATTTGATAGTTCTATGGTCATTGTCAGTAATCACCACCCTACTTCCACAACTTTCATCAGTGTATTTTGCAGCCTCTAAACAGAGCAAGCAGGGGAGGATTATACTTGGTGCTAACCTCACTGACAATAATTGCTTTCCTTGTCAATTTTCTTGCACTGTATAGTTAAATTAGAAACATCCCTTAACTTACCTACAAGAAAACTGTACCTGCCTAGCTGATAGACTTTTTTAGACACACACATGCTCTTTGAATAAGGAAAAATTGAATATGCATTTCCCCCACAGTAATTTTGAGTACATGATATTAATTCTTCCTTTAGAAAGTTTCTCTACTTTTACATTTTCAGTGAGAAGTCAGCTGAATTGTTTATAGATGGTGTCCTAAAACTTTTGAGCCTCTACTCTTTTATGGGTTATTATAATGAAGAAGCAAAATACAAAGCAAATTTGCTGAAAAGATTAATATCTTATGGATATTTAATCATGAAAGACCAGTTTAATCTGTTCCTACACAACCACTACTTACACACCCCATACTGAGAGATTCTAAAGCAAATAATCTGCATTTGAATTACTATCTGTTAAATTCTCTATAAGAGCCATCAAAATACCCATTTTAAATAAAATATCCTCTATACCACATTTTAGGAAAAATATGAATTTTAGTGCACATTTGAGTGGCTGATAAGAAAGCAAATAATGGCTTACTCAGAATTCTCCAATGACAAGTATAGACCCTAGAGCTAAGTGAAAACTGGATTCTGCTCTAAAACTCCCAGTGCTTTCCTACTGGCTCTAGAAGAGGAATTTCTTGTTCAGGGGTAGAAGACCCTCCATTCCATTCAACTTGGTTTAACCAACATTTGGCGAGTGCTTATAATATATCAAGCATTAAAATATATAACCCCAAAAGACTCAAAGAAAATAAGATCTATTTCTTACTTTTGAAAGTATATAAAAATACAGGATTTCACAAGAAATGGAGAATGATAGACATATTAACAAGATATTTTAATGGCACCAATAAGGATGTTAATGAACAATGGTATTTTCACAGTTTGGGGATGTCAGTTGGGGGGCAATTACTCTTGCCAGGAATTGTTATACCCTGAAGTACTGGTTTTCTCTTGCTTCTTTTGTCCTCATCCATAAGAGTAATCTAACATCACAGCCTAGGACATTTCCTATAATAATAGCTCAGCATACAGTTGCTCCATTGACCTGAATTAAACTGTTGCTAGTTCTTGGAATGTTTAGTTGTTTTTAGGAGTGATTATACTTGGAATTGATACTTGTTGACGAAGGTCTTACTTACTGCCACCCACCCCATGTAACCTGCCTTGGTGCCCTGCTTGTCCCTATTCCTTAATACCATTTATGACTGAAAAACAGTCTTTGATGGTGCATGAGACCAAAAGATAGCGTTTAAATAGCCCATGTTTCCATTCAACTCCCTGAAGAGGCCAAGCTGGTCAGACATGGGTGAAATGGCAGATGATGACTATGGCACCAATGCGCCGGGGTGATTTCAGTGAAGAAATAGCCATCTACTTAAATTTAAGTGAAAGATGAAGGATTGAATCCAGCTATAAGAGGGGAACTAGAGTCTTATTACTTAGAGTGTGGTTCATAAACTAGGAGCATCAGGTTCACTTGGGAGCTTTTTAAAAATATAAAACCTTCCCAGACCTACTGGACCAGAATCTGCATTGTAAAAACGTTCTCATGTACTTACTCAGCACATTAAACTTTGAGAAGGACTGATCTAGATCCAGTGATAAAGAGGATAAATCTTGAAAAATGAGAAATACAAATGGTTTTTGTATTTGAAATGAAAGTTTTTTTTTTTTTTGCAATCTTGATACTGTTACGTTTCATAGTCCATCTAAAGCTTCTTGATTATAGAAAATATAATATGCAAATGGTGGGTAATCAAGACAACAGAACGCATATTTAGTAAAATGGACAATATTCCAACTTTGTACCCTCCAGGTAAGGAAACTCTGGGTGTTTTATGGGAAAATTGTTATTTTTTTTAGTCCACAGAAAAATGCATATCACAAGACCCTCCTGAGGTTATTAAATTTGTTAAAAATATTTTTTGACCTCCTCATATTACTGTGATGTTTCTAACTCTTAGGCTAGCACACTAAAACTAGGCTGGGAGTGAAAATACTTTTTATTAATTTTACAGATAGGAACTAATCAGAGTAATTTGAATCTTGGGCACAATTCAAGAAAACCATTTATTTAACTACTCTGTATTCTTTAACTACTAATGTATTCTTTCAAGTGTTCAATAAAGGCTACAGATACAGAATAAATCAATCAATCAATCAATCAATCAATCAGTCTTAAAGGCTTAAGGAATGCACAAATTGTCCAATGCAGAGCCCTTTGTTCTCTGAACCTGTAGAATTTAACATTGGTAATACACTACTTTGGTTCTTAGGTTATATGTCATGTTTCACAAGAAGCAAACTAGTTATGCCTATATTGTTTAATTAATAAGAACTACAAAGAGCATGGACATTAGCAGTAATTAGATTTTATCCCATTGCCATAACAACTTCACCTTCTATTTCTCCTCCTTATTCCTCTTCTCTTTTCCTTTGTCTTTTTAGTTTCTGTCTTTTTTCAGAGTCTATAACATTGAGCTGGAGGCAGGTTTTTTTCATTGCTTTTAGGGGGATGTGTGATCCCTGGAAAACAAGAGCGAGGGCAAAGGGAACATGAAGGATGAGGGCAGGAGGGACAATAAAAGGTGCTTTATAGAACTGGCCACAGTTTCACAAGGAAACATAGCTGGATACTTGGTACTACACGTTGTCTCCTGAGAGGTCATATGAAACATCTTGAATAGATTTTTATCTGGATCAGTTTATGTCTAGGCTTCTCTCATTGGTTAAAACTTGCCCCAAGGGACTTTGACTCCTCTGCACTTGGCCCTGCTGGATAACCTCTGTAGGAGCCAGCATCTCCTCGGTTCTGGCTGGGTCTGACTTGTGCACTGGAGATGCTGTGACTCCCTCCGTGGTGGGCACAGTGGGCAGAAGCCTGGCCCTACATCCCTGAGGAAGCTGAGTCTATCTATGATCACAGAAGACAGGGCTGCTGCTGCAACAGCTGGGTGCTTTACCCCACCAGACTGGCAAGAATCACTGGGGACTGCTCTGGCCTGAGTCCAGATAAGTGGCCAAGGCCTGGGAAATAAGTGGACATCACATAAACTGTGTTGGGTACAGTCTCTACATAATTGGCTAAAATGATAGCATCTTAAAAGAAAATACCCATTTGTCTTTCCACAACAATCAAACTGGCCTAACATACTGTGGCCAAAGGCTTAGATATGTTGTTTTTAATATAAATCAATGGTTATCAACCCAGGGCAATTGTGTCTCCCAGGGGACCTATGGCAATGTCTAGAGATACTTGGGGTTGTCATAACTTAAGGGGTACTACTGGCATCTAGTGGGTAGAAGCCAGGGATGCTGCTAAACATCCTAGGACTATGTACCACAACAGAGAATTATCCAGCCCAAAATGTCTTGCTTCTTGCTTAAGAAATGTTGATGTAGGCAAAGGACCTAGTTTTGTTGTTTTTTTTAATTATAGGGCTAGTTTAATATGTGTAATTTTTAAGTAATTGAAGTAAAAATCTCAGTTCCTGTCCCTTGTGTACTGATTGGGAATTCTAGCCTAGTCTAGTCTTCCAGAAGCTCCAGTACCTTCAGGTATAATCTGTTCCCAGGCAAAAGGGGCCACAGGAGCTCCAGACAGTGCTGCTGGGGAGTGCCAGGGACAAATTTCACCTATTTAGAAACTAATCTTTAGCCAACTTTGCACAGTAAAAAGAGGTTAAACTATGATCTCTAACTCCCTCTTATTCTGTTGTACATTTTTATGACCACTGTGTTCAAGATCAAGAATTTGGACTGTAATTTTTAAGTCTCTAGAGTTCTGATAGTTTGTAGTATAAACAGACATCTGTGAGACTAACCACCATTTACAACAGTTTTCCACTAAGAAGAAAAGTGTGTGCTATGCTGTAAATATACGTACAATGGGAATACTACCCATAATACATACATTGAGGCCTTAGGACGTTAGTTTAAAATATTAATTTAGCATTCATGTAAAATGAGTTTATAAGGGCGCCTTAGTGGCTCAGTTGGTTAAGCATCTGATCCTTGACTTCATCTTAAGTTATGAGCTCAGGATCACAAGATCAAGCCCCTCAGGACGCCTGGGTGGCTCAGTGGTTGAGCATCTGCCTTCGGCTCAGGATGTGATCCCAGAGTTCGGGGCTTCTCCCTCTGCCTATGTCTCTGTCTCCCTGTCTCTCACAAATAAATAAATCTTAAAAAAAAAAAAAAGAAAGAAAGAAACCAAGATTAAGTCCTCATTGAATTCTGCGGTTAGCATGGAGTCTGCTTATCCCTCCCACTCTGCTTCTCCCCCCACTCTCTCTCCCTCTCTTTCTCCCTCTCTCTCAAAGAAATAAACAAAATATTAACTAAAACAAAATAAAATTTTATCAGTCTAGCATTCATTTAAAATACTGGGATCAAGTTCTGCATCCTGCTCCCTGCAGAGAGCCTGCTTCTCCCTCTGCCTATGTCTCTGACTCTCTGTGTCTCTCATGAATAAATAAAATCTTTAAAAAATAAAGAAATTAATTAAATAAAATTGCTTTTGTTATTACTATGAATAGATTCAACTAAAATGGAGCTAAAATGTAAAATGTATAAGGACAGGGATCTTTGTTTTATTTACAGACATATCCAGCAAGCCTAGGATTGTGTAGTTCATATAGCAAATATTTGCTGAATGTAAGTTTCCATTTGCAGTAGTGGAAATGACAATAGTACACAAAGAATTAAAACTCAAATACCAAATATTTTCCCCTTTTTGTCTGAGTTAATAGACTTAACAGGCTCATTAAAGTCTGGTTTCATTTCAAATTATTGTCCACTACTGGCTTTTGAAGTTCTTTAAATGAGTGTTCTCTTCTTTTTTCTTCTTAGATATTTATACTTATGGAATCAAACAGACCTGAATTTGGGTCCTGGTTTTGCTTCTCACAGCTGTGTAACTTTAAGTAGTTTACCTGAATTTTCTAAGACTTAGCTTCTTCCTTTGTAAAATCCACAGTATTAAATGAGTTAATATAATGGGCTTAGTTTTAGTGCCTGTACCAAGCCATGGACTCAAAATTGTTAGCTATTATTAACATTGTATGCTACTTAAAAATTGGGCATATCAGATTTTATTATTTAATGATATTTTGTCAGTTTACTAAGTTTACCATAAGTAACACTATCTTTTTTTGTGAACTATTTATTTTTTATAAGGGTTTCACATGCTTTTATTGATTTTTTTTCCTTTGTAGAAATATGCCTTTAACTCTTTTAATACAGAACTTACTTTTGGCTCTTTACACTTTAGAATGACATTGCTATATACTAAAAAATGTAATAAAATATACTAATACACTAAAAGATATTATAGATATCATACACACACACACACGCACACAGTCTGTCAACATATTCTCACAGTTAAGCAGGGTTCAACAGATATCATTATCTACCAACTTGAGGATCTGTGATGAACTTGGACCAGATTTGGGCATTGGCAGCTTTGTCCAGAGTTCACATGTTGTTGGAGAACTGTCATTAGTCAATCACTGTAGGCTTGCCGAGAGCTAGAACTTTGTGCTGAGTTTTCATTCTCGTTTCATCTCTTTACATCCTAATCTCGCCAGGCTGTCTGACAGCTCAACCCTGGTAGTCACATGCTTTGTCTGCTTTCCTCCTACCAAAAGAGAACTGTTTGTAGGCTTGAATGAAAAGGGGAAGTCAGAACATCTTGTCATTGAAATTCTGACAGTTTTGAAAAGTTTTTGCTTATTTTTCCTTAATTCTTATCTCAGTATTATTCTTAAATACCTTATTTAATTGCATCCTTCAAAATATATTACACTATAGTGATAAGGATAAAGAAAAGGCTAATTGCTGAAATTACTTCCTTATTAAAAATCATCAGGGACAATAGACATGTACAAAGTAGCTAGAACTATACAAACTGAATCTCTACCGTGGCCAATACTTTTTTTTTAAGAGGCAAAAATAATAGTTACAATTTATTAAATAATTTACTATATGAGAGACATTAGGGCATGCACTTTACAAGGATTATTTCATTAAACTCTCACAACAAGCTGCAAATTACCTAATTTACAATGGAAGGAACTAAAGCATCCAGAAATTAAGTTTGCCCAAACTCCTACAACCCAAAGTTATAGGAGTAGGAAGTGACTTTGTTCAGTATTTCATTATTTCAGTTTTCCGCAATGTGATTAAAATTACACAATTCTTGTATTTTAACGACGAGAGAGGACAAAGATTGATTAGTTAGGTCTCAGTGTGTGTGTCTTTCAGGCAACCTCTCTTCTTTAGCCCTAGAAACTGCCCACCTCTTAAAATCTGCATTAATATTAAAATTGCAAAGTGCACGAAATTTAATGGATCAAATAGTTCATAATTAGAACTTAATGGGAGTTAATCACTTACGTTTGTGCATTTTACTAAGAATCACTCCTTTACTTAAATATTCTTATCTCAACACTTTAGAAGATAGCTGGAAATGGTGTATAGACAGATAATTCTCCTTTTCTTTAGTAGAAATAGAATTGTCTTCTCTCGTCACAATTGTTTGAAGGGTTCATATTCAGACCATTCTTCCAATTTGGAAAGTTTTTATTCATGGCTAGAGAGTTTGAAGCAGCTTGATGCATCATGACCCAGGCTTCAAACCAACAAGATATTAGACATGTTGTACTTTAAATACATGCTTGTTCTCATTCCCTTCATTGGTCAGGCAGGCTTATGTTCTGAAGTATTTTCATGTAGGCTAAATAATACTCACAGGAATAGATGTAGAAAAGCGGTGTTTATCTAATTTTTAATGAATAGTGAATTCATGGCCAATGGATTCATTATTAGAATACTTAAAATATTCTTTTTTCCTTTTTCCCTCCAGAATTCAGAATTTGGGTATTTTAAATATATTTTTTGGGGGGGGAGTCAGCTATTGGGTGCATTTTTTAAAGGTTTTGTTTACTTATTTGACAGAGAAAGAGCATGCAAAAAGCAGAGGGAGGAACAAGCAGGGGGAGCAACAGGCAGAGGTAAAGGGGTAGAGGGGGAAGCAGGCTCCCCACTGAGCAGGATGAGTGGCTCAAACTCAGAACCCTGGAATCATGACATGAGCCAAAGGTGGACACTTAACCTACTGAGCCATCCAGGTGCCCAGATGGGTACGTTTCTTATTGGACTTGCCCGTTCTTTGACTTACATAAACATGACCTTGAAAGTATAAATTACTGGTCTCTCTTTCCATTTGCCTTTATTACTCTTGCCTTGGGAGCTACCCTGAGACAAGTCAGTTAACCAACTGGCCTCTTAGAGGATAGAAGCAAAAGTGGCGTAAGAATAGAAGGAGTAAGTATCAAGAACAGCTTACAGCTGCTTATTTCTCAAGGCCAGTTTTCAAGCAAACACCTCCCTGGTGGTAGCTGTGGTCTTCCAAATCATCTTTGCCATTCACTCTTCCCATGGTAATTCATTTGATAGGAATCTGTACCATGCAGCTTATCTGCTGTCTCCGACTTAACCATAGGCTCCTGAGGCTAGATCAGGTTCTCTTTTTTGTTCACGTGAAATCTACAGTGCTTGATGTAGTGTCAAGGAAAAAATTATCAACAAATACTTGTTGAATAAATGAATAAGTTCTCAAAATCACTCATTTTTTTCTGTACAAATGTACTTAGTTACATGAAATTAGACATTTATCTAAATTAGCAACCATTACCTTGTAAAAATATAAATCTCTTTGGTAAGATCAGGTGCTCTCAGGTTAATTGGTAACAGATTAATTTAGATTTCTCTCTTCTTACCATCTAGTTGAAATTAGATGTAATGAAGAAATGTGAGTTTAGATTGAGGGTGGAGGGTACAGAGGAGAGTTTGGGAAGAAGGAAAGTGAGTAGTTTTGGGGATAGAGTATATTTTGGAGTATAAAGTGGTCCATCTGGGGAAAGGACCAAAAGAAAAAAAAAAAAAAAGAGGCATCACAATGTCAATACAAATACAAGACATTGAGGGGAAGAAAGAAGAGGAAAGAGAGTCCTGAAGAATACCAAAGAGAAACTTGCAAGTGTACCCAATAATAAAATACTTCTACATCTATCTCTTCCTTTCATTGCTATTTTTTTCTTATTCCCAAGACTCATATTTTAGACCATACCATTAGACATATTATGGGTCAAATAAATTATAGTGGGCTGGCCTAGGGACCTGTAACCATTAAAATATTTCTATTGGGAAAATGCAGAGGAGTTTCTTCAGGATTTTAAGAATCTTAGAAATCTTACATCTCAATGATTTTTTAACTTCTTTTAGGTTCAGAATTTTTTTTTTTTTAAAGGAAATCTTACTCTGAGGTGAAGTGTGTCACATAGCTAAAAGTTGGGGATGGATGCTACCAATTTAGCACTGTTCCTCTCTCTCTTCTTTCCACCTGGGTGGTCTGGGCTGTACTAAGATCTTGGGCCTTGCAATACAATTTGTAGTCATTAGTCTAATAACTTGTGCTGGTTAACTGCTGAAGGAAATCCAGTGACATTTAGAAACTTGGCAAAATAAGAGCAAACCATGTCTGTCTCCCCCATGCACTGTGCTTGGTGTGGCACCAAGATTCTTCAGCATTCAGACATCTGGCACAATGTCTAACATAATGCCTGACAAAGACAAGACAGTAAATAAGTGTGGAATGAGAGGGGAAAAAAAGCGAATGAATGAGCACAGAATTAGAGTTTAAAAGGTTATCTAAATATATGGTTAGTATTCTGGCTACTTTTAAAAATAGTTTGGGAATTGCCTGTGCTTGGGAAATAAACCAATGGAAAAATGATCAAAAGTGATGTTTTATCATTTTCTGAGGACATCTCTCTACTCAGAATCTCTCTTACCATTGGAAGAAAAAAACTTTCAGGAGGATAGGGAGCATGCCTATTTTGTTTATTATTAATACCCACTATGTTCCATGCTTAAGAGTATGTGGGACAAACCAGATGCTCGATCCATGTTTTTGTTGAATACACTAGATCCCTCCATCTCTGTGACCTAGTGTGTTTGAAACTAAATGCATTCCCTTCCATGTTTCCAGTATTGGTTAGAGGCATCAATACGTACACTCTTCAGTGCCAAAATAAATGAGTCAGTTTAATCTAATTTTTTCACAACCACCTGTTTGGCAAAGCGTGAGCATTCTACCTTTTGCTATCTGTTAAATTTGTTTCATTCTTTCTGACCTCTCAATATACACCCTAAGTAGAGCACTTTTTTTAAAGATTTATTTATTTATTTTATAAGGAGAGAGAGAGACCGCACCTGTGCACAGGGGGTTGGGGAGGGGGGAGAAGGAGAGGAAGAGAGAATCTCAAGCAGACTCTGCATTGAGAGTGGAGCCCCCTGTAGGACTTGATCCCACCACTCGAGATCCTGACCCAAGCTTAAACCCCTAAATTACCTGTTAGCTGAAGCACTGTCCTCTCTCATGTACACTCCCTGTTCTTTTTGTCTGTGGTGCCCTTCTGCCTCTCTTTTCTACTTTGCAATTTCTTACTTATCTTTTAAGGCTCAGTTCAGTGTCCATTTATTTATTTATCTATTTTTACTATAGCATTAAGGTCTCCTGACCCCCAGCTCCATCTCAGTTAGAGTTGGAGCACATGCTCTGCAACTCTTCTGAATTCTAAGATAATTGGCTTTGTGCTAGTATCTGCATTGGGTGACGGACTTGACAGCACAGACTCTTCCTTACCTACTTGGAAGCTACATAAATTGTCTTGTATTTCTCAGAAAATCTTATTAGTAGGTTGCTCACGTTGATTAGTAAGTGGTATTTATTTAAAAACTCCTAAGGAAATGTTAGACCATGTTCTTCAACTCTAGATATAGGAGATGATATTAAATTATGATATTTAAAGACATGCAGCTCTAAAGATGGGAGATGGTATTAACAATGTTCCAAATGTCTACCTACTGCTTTATAGAACTTATAGTGGCTAGATATTAATAATGACTATGATAATACTGAACATAGCCTAACTTAAGAAGATTGAAAGCTAGAGTATTACAATTCAATTGGTTTTAATTAAATAGCTTAAATTATTTGTGTTCTTTACAAAGCTGTGGGATTCTCTTTTGACTTATATATATATTATATATAGTATATATAGTATATATATATAGTATTTCTCTAGTATTTAATACATAGTAATTATCCATAAATGTATAATACATATAGATTTAGATATTTTAAAAAAAGATTTAGATATTTAGATATAACTATATTGTGTACTAACATCTAGTTTTAATTTAGTGCCAAACTCAGATATAGTGCTTTTATGTAAAATATGAGATTACACAGGTAGTTTCTTTCAGTCCAGAAGCAAAGATTTCATGCAGCCAATATTCATGAAGCCATATTACTTATTAATTGTTTATAATTGTTTACTATTTTCCAAGCACTGGAAATTCAGTAGTTAGCTAAAGGTTGCACTAATGAATGATAGCAATAGAAGGGTGGAGAGGGAGAACAAAGGGTTTTTTTCATCTGTGTCTTCTTCAAGTTCAAGAATTTGAATCGGCTTATCAGTCATGAATGAGAAAGTTTACTTGCTTTATGTATTGCTATGAAAGGCATTTATAATACCTACACTACACAACACCTACCTTGTAGTAACTCATGTTTCTTTTCTTTTTAACATTGACCTTCCCAACCAGGGAACATGGAGACAAGTGGAGTGGTGTAGGATCTATTTTCAGCTTCCCAAGGGTTAACCAAGTTTTTTAGACTTACTATAGGTTTGCATCCCTTTTTTAGCTGCCATTAATCCCTGGGGCCCTCATCTATTATTTCTTCAGCATCTAGAAGTGAAAGACGTGAGCTGTATGAGTTCCAACTTTATTTAAATCTGCTTTGAGGGATAGCAGAAGTAGGATGTGAAGCCTTTCCTATAATCCGCCAAAGTGGTGACTGTTTTATATTAATTCTCTTCTGGTTTTCTTTTTAAGTGACATGAACAAAGTAACAAATAGAGCCGTTCTTTTCCACTTCTGGTTTTAGAGAACAAGAGAAGGCAATTTTGATCTTTGAGATCTAAAAATGAACCCACCTTGCTCACACATTTGAGTCTTCATGTCATATTTCAATTTTTAATGGCGTCTGAGAAGCTAAAGATGTGAATGTGAGGCTGTTATGTTGTGGACCCTTTCCCCCTCCCTCAGGTTTTGTTTAGATGAATCTTGGTTCTTGGGTTGATGTTCATAGAAAAGTTGTATTGACAAAGACATCTGTGCAGACCCCAGTTCAAAACAATATTTAGTTCTGGGAATTGTTCAGAAACAGCTGCCAGCTGACATTACATTATAGAAGTGTTTCCAGGGCTGGTATACTGCATGCACATACGTTTTGCGTTTGCTGCTTATGAACTGACAGCTGGGCTGCTTAGAAATTATATTTAATGTTGTGAGGAGCAGCTTATCAGGCAGGATATCCTTAGATGCAGATGAGCACCACTGCCCTGCCTAAAATATCCCCAGGGGAGAACAAGCATATCTTGCAGCAGTTACTTGTTTATAAACTAGTTTTTACAGATAAGTCAATAAAGGCATTTTTGTTTTGTTTTTTTTTCCTTCAAAATATGACTGAATTAATGATTCAGTATGTGAAGAGAAGAAGAAATATGTCCCATGGTTTAACTTAGTTTTATATTAAAAATTAATAAGCACTTAAAAATTTGTCTCAAGGTCCTAGGCCATACATTGAATGATAGAGAAAGGAAAAACTAATTTTTATGGAAGGTATAGACCAAACATATTTTGAAATATATATATATATATATTTTAATGTCAGAAGGAAAGAATATTGAACTTGTTAAATATGTGATTTAAATATGATAAGTCATGAAATACATGTTGGACTTCTGACCAATTCAAACTAATTATTCACAAGTAAAACACCTCATATTGCTAAGAGAGGGACCAAAATAAATGAACTGAAACAAAATGCCATTTGTGATAAAACTGGACAGATCTTTTTTATGTGAATATGAGAAAGAATGAATGGCTTCATCTGATTAATCATGTTAAAACAAGCACCTATCTGGCATGCAATCTTAAAATCTGAAAATAGCACTCACAAAGCCTTCTTAGTATCTTGATTTTGATTTTGTCTACTGATTTAAATGCATCTTCGTTTTAAGACCATTTGAAGTAAATATCATTACATATTTTAGTTGCTATAATTTAGTGTAAAGTTTTATTGTTTATGGCTATATTATCTATTTTATTGGTTTGATTTGATATTGTTTTGATTTTTTTTACTTTATTTCATGACTGTAAACTCTGTCATATGACCTTATGTTTATTGTTACCTTGACTAGTTATGTGGCTGGTGCTTAGGATTAGATGTCCCCATATGTCTTATACTCTAGCAGAAAATTATATTTCAACTAAGTTGGGTAGGCCAGACCAATAACATTTTCCCCAAAGACAAAATTGTATTTTTGCTTTAAGATCTTTACCATGTATGCCATTTGCCATTTTATCTTAAGCCTCCTATTCTTTATGAAAATATCTAAAGTATAAATAATTTGAAAATCAAAAATAGAACACTTTTAAAGAGTACTTTTTATCCAAATAATATCGCTTTTCTATAAATGCTAAACACTATAGTGAAAGTACTGATGAAATGTTGAGTTTTAGAAAAATGGGGAAAGTGGACTCTCCATGAGAATTAGCTAATTTACTTGATTATACATGAAATCATTATTCATTGAACAGCTTTAATATTCATTGTGCTAAGCAGTGGAGATGCGATGATGAGTAAGATGCAGACACTTTAAAGGGAGCACAGATAAGTGAATTGATCCAACAAGTAAATAGGTTTTTTTCAGGAGTGTAGAAAGAGAGCTCTGAAAGGAATTCACACCAGGCCCTCACATATGAAAGACACCTAAAATAGATTTGAAGGGTAAGTGAAGAGGGGCTTCCTGGAGGAGGGGACACTACTACCACCTTCAAAAGGGTGGATTAAAGTTGGAGAAGCCAGTAGAGGAATTCCTGGCAGTGATGGTCTGCTTTAATTTAATGCCCAGGGGACAAGATGAGGGCCTAGGAAAAAGACTATAGTTCAGCATGGCCAGAGGGGATTGTAGACAGGTAATCTAGGCATGAGAGTAGATTTTTAGCTGTTTTACCAACAGAGTAGCTGTTTTTGGATCCTCTCTTTTCTGTACTCCACATGGACACAATGAGGATAATGGAAGGAGAAGAAAGTGTATCTAGTTTTTCAGGAATTCTCTGAAAGCTAGTTGTGTCTGGAAATCTCAGAGCTCTTAACCTGTGGTCCAAGTTAAACCCACACAACCAGGAGTCCTCTCCGGGGCTTTCTGTGCTCTGAAGGTCCTGTCTTTTCATTATTGGCCTGAACGGGCCAACAGATGTACCCTCTGGTTTCATGTTTTTAAGGCTTTCTTCCGTCATTATCATTCACTTGGCTATGGCCCTGTCATTTACCATCCCAAAATATGTTGGGGAGGAAAAACACCTCTAAAATACCTCCAAGTATGAGAATATTGCTGTGGAAGTTCTAACTGGGGGATGTTACTTTCTCTCTCTCTTTTTTTAAACGATTTTATTTATTTATTTATTCATGAGAGACACAGAGATAGAGAGAGACAGAGACACAGGCAGAGGGAGAAGCAAGCTCCATGCAAGGAGCCAGACACGGGACTCGATTCCAGGTCTTCAGGATCAGGCCCTGGGCTGAAGGCAGTGCTAAACCTCTGAGCCACCCAGATGTTACTTTCAGTTTCAGCCTTGATCATCTCAGGAAGCTCTATAAAGAATTAAAACTTAGAAAAAAATGGAACATTTAGAAAGAACAAACCATGATGGCAGTTGTAAGCATAAAGCAGGTTCTCACAGCTGATTCACACATTTGTTTAAGCGATCTCTCCCACAGTTTTAACTTATAGCTAATGGACACATGATGAACACCTACATGTTGAAACCCTCAAACCCACCCTTGGTTTCCTAACTGGCATAGGGTGTCTATTACCACCCTGCTGGTTATTATTAGTTCAACCAGAACAAAGATGCTTATGCTTATGTTCCCCTGCCAGCTCCATGAGTTCATACCTTTATCCTTGTTTATACTTCATTGCCAGTGAAAAAGGGAATCATTGCAGTGAACACATTGTACAAATCATCTTCCTGAGCTTTGTAGTCTTCTTGGCTCTTTGGGTGTTTAAAATAAGAGGATATGAGATGAAATTTCCTGGATGAAATGGGTAGAAAGATAATCATGAATGCAAGCTCAGGTTATTCTAAACTGTGGGAATAATGACCAGGATGGAGATAGGAAAGTCCAAGAAAGAGACGCTTGGGTGGCACAGCAGTTGGGCGCCTGCCTTCAGCTCAGGTCGTGATCCCGGAATACGGGATCAAGTCCCGCGTTGGGCCCTCTGTGAGGAGCCTGCTTCTCCCTCTGCCTGTGTTTCTGCCTCTCTCTCTCTCATGAATAAATACATAAACCTTTAAAAAAAAAAAAAAAAAAGGGAAGGTCCCAGAAAGTTAGTATCTATCTCTGAGGAGCCAAAAGGATTGATTGTATGAAATTTGGTTGATTGTTGCCAATATTAACAAACAGAATTTTAATAAAATCTGTAAACATCAGCATTAAAAACTAATTGTCTCAATTTGTTTTAAACTAACCATCTGTAAATGTGCTACATTTAGAAATTAAAATTGTTATTTGTGGGCTTGAGAATATTTACAAGTATAACTGGTGGCTTTATTTGTTTATTCTTATTTATTTTTTTAAAGACTTTATTTGACAGAGAGAGAGAGTGTGTGAGCACACAAGCAGAGGGAGCAGCAGCAGGTCCCTGACGGAGCAGGAAGCCAGATTCAGGGCTAAATCCCAGGACCTCAGGATCATAACCTGAGCCAAAGGCAGACTTTAACCAACTGAGGCACCCAGGCGGCCCTAACTGGTGGTTTCATATGTAGATTTGATATCTTAGTTAAATTATCTTCATATGTATACAATTAACAGAGATGTGTGGTACTGAAGGTCTCCTCACAACTTTTTGCCAACTATTGACACATTCTCAAAAATAAAAAGCAACGTCTTATAGACACTATGCTTGTTCTGTATATAATGTAGTCTATCCATTTTCTGACTATAAAGTTTGCTTCGAAAGGAAGTTTCAAGCTATACCATTAAAAGAAAATACACAGCCATTATTATTATTTCAGTTCTATTTATTTAAGTAATTGCCCAGTGAGTAGGTAAATTGTACTGCTAATACAAATTCTGTTGACTTATGGAAAAAGCATCCCTTTTATTTAGTGAAACACTTTCATTATCATTGAAGTAATTTTTGTTTTTTTAACTTTTTAATTAAATTCTTTATTAAATTTTTATTTATTTTATCAGCCTACTTTGTTACCTGACACTGCATTCTTCTTCAAATATTATTTTAAAACATAGCAGCTGTGTAGAAATCACCAGGATCCAGCATACATTTTAGTAATTCAAAAATTTGAATGAGAAACTAAATCTTTATTAAAACATTGAAAATATTTTTGTTTTCTAAAAATTGTTTCTCTTTCAATGTTTGATTATACTCTGATAATTTTTAATTAAATATATGCGAGCTTTGGCATATCCTACAAATTATTACACACAGATTAGAATAACTTAATATAGGCATTTGAGTCACAGAACTCAGGGTTCGAGATTTGGTCATGCCCCTTTCTACCTTTAGTAGCTATGAACAAGTTAATCTCCCTAAACTTACATTCCTCTCATTTGTATAAAATTTAATTATTCTACTACAGGATGCTTGAGAGGATTAAATGAGAGTAAACACAATATGGTTAATTATTATTATATTACACTTGAATGTTTAATGCTAAGTTTAAATGTTTAATATTGCATTAATATTATGATGACTAGTGTTCATTTGTATTTAATTGTAATGTTTAATTCTTATTTAATATAATAGCAATGTATTATATTTCTGATTATGCTAAAATAATATCTATATTGTTCAGAAACAACCGCAAATATATTTTAGAATTCATCATGGAGGAATATGTGGTAATGCAATAGTCATCAAAATATTTAATGAGCCATCATTAACATACCACTTGGTGTGAAGTTTTATAAAAGCATTCTTAGTGGTTTGGGGCATCTCTCAAAAAATCAAGTGAACAACAGTAAATTAAATACACATGATTTTAAAGGAAAGTGATTTCTGGTGAGACATTACCAGCAGAGAAATGGTACGGGAAATATCTGTGACTCACAGAGAGAGAGGAAAAATTGTGCAATGGAGTTTTTGCATAAACGAAGCAAAGGAAACAAATTGGGGCTCTTATCTCCAAATATGGTTGAAGGTGATAAAGTTAACCAAAATATTGTACCTAAAATTCTTAGGACATTTCCTGGCATTAGTAAGTATTAAATGAAGATCTGCTATAATCACTACTGCTGTTACTACTACTACTACTACTACTATTACTACTACTACTTCAACTTCTACTTCTATTATTATTATTACAATGATGTTAGACTGCCATACTGGTTTGGTGTTAAGGTCAGATGAGGAGGGAAAAATCTGTTGTACATAATTTGTTTACTGCTTACTGTACACTAGATTCTATGAGGAGGGAAAAATATCTTTATGCATTTAAATATCTTTATGCATTTTTTAGGCCATATATGCAGTATCAGACAAGTTCTATTGTCTCTTAGATAAACAGACTTAAAGTTTGAATTGACCACGATGAGAGCTAGCATTTGAACCCAGGCAGCCTGGCTGCTAACCACCATTAGGAATTGATTTAATGTTTTCTCATAGTGAAGAATTGGAAATAGGATAGAAGGCAGGTGGAAATCCTCTTGGAAGCTGGAACATCATAGTTTTTAGAATTCTAAAGAAAGGAAGGATAAGTAAAGCAAGGAGTAATGATAGAACTATTTTTTGTTTTAAGGAATTAGGACCTTATGCAGAAAATAGTTCACATATGTGGTTAAAGGATTATGAAGACATTGTCATTCTTTGAACTACATTATGTTGATGTGGGGACATATCACAGCTTGAAAACTTCCAATAGTTCCAATGATAAATAAAAAGTGAATCAGCAAGTAGAAGACAGATTATAATATTATAGCAGTGTTAAATGTACCAGAGTGACATATTTTATTTATTATGGCTTATTCTTTCTTAGACTCTTTGAATGAAAATAATCTAATATTCAAATATAATCTTATCAATGAGGATTATCTTAACATTTTCCATTTGATTGTGTATGCCACTCTCTCAATTCTTGTTCCGTTCTGTTCTGTTTTCCTCTCCATGATGCTTGTCCCCTAGCAAACGGACATATGCCTTATTTACTATATGTTACCTTCCTTTAAAGTCCTATGAGGGCAGGAATTCCTGTCTGTTTTATTCACTACTTTACCTCCAGGGTCTGGATGTATGCCTGGTACCTATTAGGCATTCAATAAATATTTGTTGAATGAGTAGCAGTCACCTTTTCAGGGACATCTAGGCCAAAATGCTCATCTAGGATAGTGGGTGACTTATTTCCCCATTGAAGAAATTGTTGGGTTATTTTTCTTCAGAAAATCCAGTTGGATTAAGAAGGAATTTCTGGGACCATTAGCCAGAAAATAGCCCAGAAACTGAATGAAGGCATCTGGGAAGGCAGCTCAGATCAAGTAGGGGAAAAGTTGTAGCAGCTTCATCCCCAAAGTGAAGTTCAATCCCTTAATGGTGAGTGCATGGATGTAAAGAAAACAGAAAAAGCAAGTTTGGGAGGCGATAAAGATATCACTAACCCCAACAATGGTGACTGTTCTATTAGAGGATGTAGTAGCCAGAGGAACATCTAAACCTGGCGGGAATGCGAATCAGGACCAGGAATTTGTAGCCTCATAAAAAGAGCCCAGCAGAGTTGGTGTCAGTCCTTAGATCTCTTGTCATAAGAACACCCTGTGCTTATTTCTCTGTTTTTGTATTTTACTCTTAAAGGAACTAGTAAAACTCCCTGAAAAATTTTGACATTGGTTTAGCTCAACTAATGAGAAAAGTGTCTCAGCCGCACCTAGACAAATGTGGTTTGGAGTGCTAAATGCTCTGAAGGGAGGGGGTGGCAGCTGTTAAGCTGCGCAACAGGGTGGAGTGAGGGGATGCTGGAAAGAGAGCTAGGAACAAGGTGGGGGTAGATAGCATTGGGGAAATGTTTCTCATCCCCCAGGCTGTTCCCCAGCAATGAGGGTCTGTGGTCATGGGACACAGATTTTTCTCTGGTCTAAGTCAACTCAAATACAAATAATTTCATTTTGTTGCTCCCTGAGAAATGCTTTTAAAGTTTCTCTGGGTCTACCAGAAGGTCACCAGTATTCGGGAAAGAGTCTAGGACTGTTTTGTTAACTCCCTTTTTCCACATGTCTAATCTTTATGCTGATTCAAATGATTGCACAAACTTCTCACAGAACATTTTGGCTGTTTACATGACACTGAAGAATTGTTTTGACAGAAAACCTCCTAATACAGCAGAAGGGTGGGTACTGGTTCAAAACAAGGGTGTTCATGCAGTGTTCTTATCGTGTGTGCCAGAGTGCATGACAGTTGAGTGCTGATGTTTGTCCTTGATGTTCCCAGAGTTCTTTGCTCTGGTGGTTTAGGATGGGGTGAGCCTAGAGAAAATCAGGCACAATAAGGGACTGTTCCATCAAATGTTGCTGACTCTAGAGTCATTGTCCTGCACACCTAGTAGAGTATATGTTTATCCATTTTTTGTTTTGTAGAAAATTTTTCTAGACTTGGAGGTAATGTGGATCTAATACTACTTCCCCCTGTGGAGAACCACTTTTTAATCCAATCAAAATATGGCCCACAGTTACTTAGAGTGATTCTGAAATTGACCAAACACATTTATTAAAAAACTCAATATAAGCAATACAAATTTTTACGCTTTTATTAAACAACATAAGAAATTCCATTTCATTTCTTTGATATCACGAAGTTCTATTTATTTTTCTTTTAAGATTAATTTATTTATTTTAGAGGGAATGAGAGCAGGGGGAAGGGGCAAAGGGAGAGGGAAAGAAAGAATACGAAGCAGACTCCCCACTGAGCATGAGGCTGGATGTGAGGTTCAATCCCAGGACCCCAAGATCATGACCAGAGCCAAAATTAAGAGTCAGAGGCCCAACTAACTGAGCTACCCAGGCACCACACAATATTCTATTCCTACTGCAAAGTGATTAAGTGGGTATATGGGAGCCTAGCAGTATTTAGTACTGCCTAAAATGGTGTCGGGGAGTCAGGAAAGGTTTTAGAAACAACACATGGAACTGATTTTCAGTTCCTACAAGGACATATCATAAAACATCTATCAGTATTTTTCTTAATTATGGTATCAGGTTTCCATATTTTTAAAATTTCAGACTTGCCTGTGGGTGGCCAAGGAAGATGCAGAGAAGGAGGAGAGCCATTCCACCAAGTGGTAGGACACATGTATAAAACTTTTCTTACCTAAGTATAAGCTTATTTCAATAAATAGCTGGCCAGCAAGGGTCAACATACCAAGGAGTGCAGCTGACTATCTCTGCTTACCCCTGCTACTGAAATCAGTAAAAAGTGTAGTACTAGTCCTGGGTTTTAAGAAAGAGAGGTGATACACTGACTGGAAAGTGACATAAGGGAGAAAGCATGGGAACATTTAAGAGAAAGTCTTTTCTGTTTAGAAACACTTTATATTAGGTAAACATGAAACAAGCGAACAAGTTCCTTTTCAACTGTTGAATCTCCTCCTACTCATTAGTATCCAGGGGGGCAACTCAGTTTTTCAGAAATATAAGAAATCTTACTGTGTTTAGCATGAACAGATGGATCATGGTCTCTTCCCTACCTGATCACGGTCTCCTTCCTTAACCTCAGACAGTCAGTGATCCTTGAACCTGTGCAAGATGAAGACTCTGGTAACATGCAGAAAGGTGTAGGTGCAGAAAAGGGAGTTTCCTTTTGGGAAGCTGGGGAAAGACTAGACAAGGCTCGTTCAAAGAAATACCTACCCTTTGGATTGAGCATAGAGGAGTGAATGTGATGTAAGCAGGCTGAGTTGGAAGCCAGAAGCATTCCAGGCTAAAGGATTACAAGGCTAGAAAAGCTGAGTACTTGTCAAGGGGACGTGGGGAAGGCTTGCTATAAGGTGACTGAAATTAGAGATTTGTCAAAGGTGAGGCTGGGAGTGTTTGTTGGAACCTGCTCTTAGAGGTTCTTGAGCCAAGATAAGGAATTTAATCTTTGTATGATCTGGGGAAACAGCTGTCAGAAATGCTGTGGAGGAAATTGCCTCATGGGGTGGATGATTGGTCGAAATGACTTCTCTGACACCTTCTAACTGTATCACTCTTTGAGCCAATCCTATTTTTCTAATGAAACATTTCAGACTGAACATCCAAAAATAAAATCAGAATGCTAGAGCTGTTTCCAGGTGCTCCATATTATAAGCTCAGGCCTGATCTTCTTTTCTGGGATTCAGCATGGCAAGTTGCCCAAAAGGCAGGAGGGTGTGCCATTTTAGTTCTTCAGTGAACTAGAGGAAGTGTGGTACTGATAGAAAAAATATAGAAAAGAAATGCGGGGTGTACTCACTGGCCTTTCTGAATTTTACTCATTAATTGTGTCATGAAAAATAAATAATGGAAAGTTGTATTTAACATCACGGAGGCAAAAAGAGAAAATGTTCTTTTTTTTATTATTCAAAAGGAATAATCAGAGAGACTAAAAAGATGAAAAGGAATAATGTTAGTTTTTAGAAATATCTTTAAGCAGTAAATTTAAATAATCAAGTTAAGTTTAAGCCAGCTAACAGCATTGGTAATTAATAGTCATAGGGGGAGTAAAATGTCCAAAATTTGTCAAGGAAATGAAGAATAAGTGCAATGAAGTGCTGTCTGGGGGGGATTGTGCACTCAGACATGCATGCACAAGCTGATGAATGTTCAATCCTTTCTCAGAATGCTGAGCTGAGTGCAAATAGGATTTAGAGATCTTGCTGTGAACGTGTGGTTTACAAGGAAGGTGAAAATACAAGCTAATGTAATTAGTTCAACTTTTCTAAGAAATCAACAGCAAAATTTCTGTTGAACTTCAACGGTATAATTTCCTTTCAAGATAAAATGAAATCCAAGTTTGTCTAAGAATCAGAGAGGTGAGAGATTTGTCAGCTCTCTCTAGTTCAATGTCATATAAGATATGGGACATTTTAATTAGAGAGAAAAGCTCAGCATGTTGATTTTCTTGATACATGCAAAAACACTCAATGCAAATGTGCTCCTGAAATTTTTTTGTAACCTTTTGCCTTGGGGGGTGGGGCTCTTAACATTTTCCTGGATCATTTTCTTCAAATGAACTCTATAAATTTAGAAGATAGACAGTGGTGGGGATTATAAGTCCAAACACTGGTTCATGATTTATCTTTCCGCATTTCTTATTTCAAGTCTTATTTGCATCATGGTTCTGGCAGAGTGGTAAAGGAATCAGAAAGAAAACATGGGTTAGCATGGAGGGATTTAGGATTATAGAGTAAGAGGGCTTTTTTCCAATTGTGGCAAAATGAGAGTTTTGCTAACTTTGGAATATTATTTGAAAACCATCAAGAAAAACTTGTGCATCAAGACTTGAAAATCTCTGTAGAAACTAGATCCTCAGCTTGAATGTAGTGAACTGCATACAAAACTCTGATTTCTGATTTCTTAACCAACATTATGTGATAGGTATATTTTCTCTGTAAAGGGAAAAGACTTAAAATGTCAATTCTTTATAGGAGACAAAGCGTCACCAAATCTGAGCAGTTAACGACAGAATAACTCATGAATGTTTCTAGTTAGAACAACAACATATATCAGGGTTTTTTTTTTCTCTTTTAATTCCACAGTGTTTTCCAAATTCTTGATTATCATATTGTTTTATAGTAGGTAGAAACGTTTATACTTCTAACAACTGTTAACTGATATTGGGTTAAATATTATTATTTTTTGACTAGGTTGAAGTTGTTAAACTCAGATTTTTCTTCAAGGGTGTAACATAGCAGCTATTTTCACACAATGCACTTCTGATCTTTTGATAATTAATTTTAATCATGGATTACCCAAATTGATAGAAACCTAAAAAATAGGTTTATAAATAGGTGATCCTATATAAAATGCAAATTCAGTCAAGGA